>NC_072854.1:41415675-41733800 GCF_028858705.1 Grus americana
AGTGACCTGTGTTTTTTTTCAGACATTCTCTAGTGCTGAGATGGCCAGATTATTGATACCAAGTTTTAAAAAAGAAAAGAGAAATATTAAAAACTCAGATTAATACATACAAGCAACATGGTATAATTATTTAAAAAGCATTAAGACAGGTGTTAAAATTAAGAGTAACAATCTTTTTGCTCAGTCACCAAGTTCAGGATCAATCATCTCTTTGGACAATTAATGTAAAACACTTTTTCCTCCCCTGTTCAAGGACCGTGTGTGTATTTAGAGTACAGGTGTGCATATAGATTAGGTAAGGAGAGGACCTAATGGTCCTAGCAGACATATAGGCTATCAGATATAGCCACCGTTGGATCTGCTCTGTTTGTCAGCAGTACTCATATACACATAAATGCACAAAGACACCTTACCCTGAGACATTTTTCTACCAGGATCATAAATTTATATTAGAGTACTTTTATGATAGTCTGCTTTTCTTGGCTTGAAAATATCGGTGTATAATTTAATCCTCCCCTCTCACTGCCTCTCTTTTCTGTTCCTCCCCTGAAGAGAAGGAGCTTGTAGTAAGTAGTGGCCAGAAGATGCCCTGAGGAAAGCACGGTCCCCCATAAATAGGAAATGAAACAGAAAGCTGCAATCATGAAAAAAGGAGCTCTGAAAGATTTTAATAACATTCTTCAAAAGGTGTCTTGTGAACACTCACCACAATTTAATCCTCGAGCGTTTAAGTGCTCCTGAAACATTACATCTTCTAAACGGGAAAAAATTACTTTCCTTCTCTAGTTTTTCTAAACCTTGTGATTTTTTAGCAGTACGTTTTCTCACAAAGCCAGTTCATGAGAAAGGGAAAGCAGTCCACACCCCTTGCAAAAGCAGGCACAGCTGGGGCTTGGTGTGGTGTCCTGATTTCGGCTGAGATGATAGAGTTAATTTTCTTCCTAGCCATTGGTTAGTGCTGTGTTTTAGATTTAAGATGAGAATAATGTTGATAACACACTCATATTTTAGTTGTTGCCAAGCAGTCAAGAATTTTCAGCTTCTCATACTGCCCTGCCAAGGAGAAGGTAGGGAGCACCCAAGAAGCTGGGAGGGGACACAGCCAGGACAGCTGACCCAAACTGGCCGAAGGGATATTGCATACCATATGATGTCATGCTCTGTATATAACTGGGAGTTGGCTGGGATGTAGGGCAACTTGGGAACTAGCTGAGCATTGGCCTTGGGTGGTGAGCAATTGTGCTGTGCATCACTTGCTTTGTATATTCTTTTATCACTATTCTTATTATTCTGTTCCTTTTCTGTCCTGTTAAACTGCCTTTATCTCAACCCATGACTTTTACCTTTTTTTTCTTTTCTATTCTTTCCTCCATCCCACTGTGGATGGGGCGGAGGGGGGAGTGTGCGAATGGCTGTGTGGTTGTTTTAGCTGTCGGCCGGGTTAAACCATGACATGTGGTTTGCACCGACACCGTCCCATGCTGCTTGCGGTTGTTATTAGTGTTCCCGTCCTAAAGTCAGCCCAAGCAGCCTGTGGGCACTGACTGCTCTCGTCCAAAGGGCTGACTGGGAGACTGATACAAGGCAAATATTACAGGTTTGGCTGTTTTACAATTTGCTGGTAGAGCTGCATAGCTGCATTATGCCTCCAGATATGGCCAGACTTGCTGAGTAAAGGCTCGCTGTCTGAAAAATTACCTTCTAACCCTGAACTTGCTGCTCTCCCAAGGACAGCGCATGCTGGATTCGAGGTGTGGGAAGTCAACGGGTTACGTTGCCTTTACCAGCCCTGAGGCGGCCAGAGATCTGCAGTGGGAATTGCCGTGGGAGCTGGACTCTGGGCTCCTCTGCACTCCCAGCTCCGCAACGCTGGGTGCTGTGGGAAAGAGAAACCCCTGCATGAAAGGCACACGCTGAAATATCCGAGTGAAGAAAGACACTCTGCAGCGCAGGAAGCAAGCATGTACTGGTCAAGGAATTAGATTACTCAAGGTGGTGACTCACTTGCTAACTATTCAGTGTTTGTGGTTAAAAGAGAAACCTTTGCCAGAGAATGACTAAAATCCATTGGCACAGGCTCTAAAGGAATCATGACTGGGCCTAAATGACTGTGTACGCAAGTGAATTATTTTTCCGCCCCTTTCCACTGAAGTAAGGCGGAGGATAAAAAAAATACACTATCCCTGTTTACGTAGGTTATTACAGCGCTGGAGTCGCCTCAGGGGGCCTTTCCAGCAGCCGCTGTCGCTGGGGCCAGGTTCAGGCTTACATTTCCCTGTTCAGGTTGGGCTGTGATTTTTGTGTTCATTTTAAAGGCTTGAGTTGGCAGTGTACAGCTAGCTCCGGGGCATTCATTCTTGCTTCGTTGAATGGTATAGAGGAGGAGAAAGAACAAATTCCAGGATCTTGCAGTTTTGCCACAGAAATGAAAAACAGAATGACTGGCTTTCGCAGGCTGCACCAGAGTAATCTGGGACTAATCTCAGCTCGATCGCTGCAAGCTGCTGAGCCTGGCAGTGGCTTGTAGCTCAGCATCTGGCAGGATCAAACCAAAGCCATCTCAAGTAACTCAGAGAAAGTATCGCTAATGTATGCAAAAAGCAAGAAGGACATGGCACGATCGAGAGAGGAGATGCCTGTTTTAATTCCCACTCATCTCCAAAGTTGTTTTCATGTTATCATTTTCTTTGTTTAATTCTGAGATCCCCAATACCCTGATTTTTTCCCTCCCTACAGCCTAGCAAACCTTATTTACTGTCTTTGTCAAAGGTCAGTGAAATATTTCAGTGGCACGGGCTGTCAGCAAACATGCTTAGAAGAACTTGCAGTATTTGGTTGCTTTTGTCAGTTTTGTGTGGCTGTAAGGGATCTATGCAATAAGGCAATAGCCTGGCATGCACAGATGTGTATTTTCCTCCAGTAAAGGTTAAAGCACAGCCCTGGCATTATTCAGAAAAGCCTTCCCACACCTGCTTTTCATTTCCTTTTGCTATTTCTGGTAATGAAAATTGGAAGTGTTGCTATAGATTTGGGGTGCAGAAGGCCTTGTACACATTTTCTTTTTTCTTAAAGGCAAGCCTGGGATTAAATGAATGTTTAAGACTCAAAAAGATGAAACCAGAGAATTTCTGGAAGGAGGAGAAGAAAAGGAAAAAGAGCTTGCTCTCGGTTATTATTTTTTACTACCAATCCAGCTGGGAAGCTCAAGTTGCCTTTCGTCCTTTTCAAACCTCCACTGTTTTTGCACCAGAAAATCTGCTGCTTGCTGGAGCTGCCCCTTTCTAGGGTTTAACATGGAAACAACAGAACTGCAGTCTGTTTTACAACAAGCCATTGAGCTTCCTGTAGAAACAAATTCCTTTCCAGCACTTTCTTCCCCTGCTCGCCAGTCAGCCTTTTGTTCTCTGTCTTTTCAAAGCTTGGCTGTGCTGCCTGAAGGAAAGGGGCTAGCCTAGCCAAATGCACTTTTTTGCTGCTCCCCCCCCCCCGCCCCGACTGCTACAGAAACACCCCCAGTAGATGCTGGCAGCAATTAGGGTGCCCTAAGTCCCATGGGAGATCCTTGTTCATATCTCCCCCTCTGCTGCCGTCACTTGGCTTCAGCAGGACCTTTGGGTGTGTTCTGTTTTTCTGGGTGGGATTTCTCAACCCCCCTGAGGGACAGTAGTACCAAATTCCCACTGGCCCTGGCAAAAGAAACCACTGCCTTAGTGTCTCTGTAAACAGTGCAGACGAAACCCTCAGAGCAACACTGCTTGTAAGTTCATATCTCACCCGAGTGTTTGGAGTGTTTCCCCAGAACATGCAAAGCCCAGGCTGCACTCTTGTGCTGCCTCATTTGGAGAAACCGCTTTGAATGCTTGCATCCCTTGGGATCCCACCTCCCACAAAAGGGTATGGGCCATAATGACTGGAAAGTCCTTAATAGAGGAGGTTAAGACTCATCCAAAGTGGTCATACTTCAGCAGCGAGGGCAGCCTGTGCGCATGGTGGGTGTCCTGTACTCATAACCTGCTCCCATCAGACGTGCGGGGCTGTGGGCACAGCTGCTCTCCCCAGCTGGTGCTCTGTTTGTGGGTAATGGGCGTACAAAGCTGGAACAGAGCAGGAAAGCTCTTTGCCTCCTTTAAGAAATGCCTGGGCAAGTTTTGGCAGCCAGCTCCAGGTGAGAATCCCAAGTGGAGCAAAGGATGTAGCTGTCTTTCTTTGAGGGGCTTCGCCTAGTCCGCTCTCGCCGCTAATGGCCACCCACTTTCACACGGCTGGTTGTTCACTCCCCACTCACCTTGCCAGCTACACAAGACCCCGGTCTTAGGCTTTTCATCCTCTGCGTGCAGCCCATGGGGAGCGCGGGTTTCTGCCCTGGGGCCACGTTTCCTACTGATCTGAACCTCCAAGTCACGCAGCACTGAGTCACGAGGAGATTTAGCCTTAGGTGCGCCAACGCCCTCAGGCATGTTTGCAGATCTCATCCTGTGACTCCAACCTCCTCTTTTCCTGACAATGCTTTCGCTCTTCCAGGGTTTTTGGTCAAACGATAATGTTGTGATGTCTGTGCCCGTAAGTGCCATTCTGAATACATGTGAACATGCGGGTTTCAGTGTTTCGTTTTGAGATAGGGATGAGACGATCTCGATCTCCAGAGGTCCCTGCCTACCTTAGCATCTGTGTGATTCGGGGTGTAGGATTTTGTACATGGAGCGACATTCCTGCCCTTCCTGCTCTCCCCACTTTTAAATCCCTTTTGGTGCCTCTCCATGCTTTTGCACTCCATTAAGGTTATTAGCAGATACTTAGGAAGAGTGTAGTTTGGCCTACCCACTCTGAAAGCATCTCATCTAAATGGGGACTTTATAGGCAGGTCTCAAACTTTGCAGGTCAGTTTAATGTTTTCCAGACACTGCACGTTCTCTTTTAGCATTCATAAAGCAGACCGACTCCATCACTTTATCTCACGGCTCGGGAAGGGAATCTCTCTGCTTGCTGATATCCTTATTTTAACATGTAGGACAGAATCACAATTGCTGTATACAAAGAGTGAAACCAAATATGATGGGCCTTGAAAAAATGAGCAGGATCTGGTCCTGAGTTAAGTGCAGCACTGTGCTTAGCTCCAGGGAAAGCAGGAAGGATGCAGAAAAGCGATTTCCACTGAGGCATTCCTTTACCACAGGTTTTGTATCTCATCTTTATTCTCTGTCAGGGTTTCCTCCACCTTCTTTAAACCACAGTGGATTGAGTGTGCTCCTTTGAAAGAAACATGCAATTGTTAATCGGTATATGTTATTCATAAAGAAATGTAATAGCTGAAGCTTTTCACTTTGGCAGTATCAAATTATCCTGATTTACCCGTGGTATCCTTTTTTTTTTTTTTTTTTTTTTTGGTAATATATGCTGAAAGTGCTTTAACATCCCCCATCACCGTAAGGATTCTCACTTAAAACAGCCACCCCATCCTTTCTGCCTTTGGCACTATTTGCTGATTAACCATCTGCTGTCACCAAAGTCCTGGTGAAGAAACATGTGCTCTGCAGCGCTGACTGAGTGGGTAGCATTTGGCAATACCAAACCACAGAAATACTCAAAGCGGTGTCCATGCAAAGACCGGAGCCCCAGGCAGCGTATCTACCGCAGGCTGGGCAGAAAGCTGAGGGAAGCAGCAGGAGCTCTGGGTGCTGCGAAGGGCTCCAGTGATGGGCATCGCCACTGTCGGCCTCGGCTGCGCTTCTCAGACGAAACGTTTTCCTCACTGTAGGATGCCCCATGTGATTAGCCTTGCTTTGGTTCAAACCTCCTTGAGTATTACCAGGGTATCACATCAGCTTCTGTATTTGGCCTTTTATATAAAAAAAAATTTGCAGGAAATAATTGCTGTGAATACAAATGATGCACTGTCCACCCTGAATTTTTAGGAGGAAAGATTCCTGAACAATCAGGAATGGCACTTGGTCAAGAACACTCATTTGTGCCAATGGAGAAGCAAAAGCGCCATGTTTGAAAGAGAGCCGACCTCCTGCAGCAGAGTGTTGCTGCTCCTTTGCTTCAGGTGCTTGTTGGTTTTCATTTGCTGTGGCGCTCTTAACTCATTATTTTCTACAAGAAGATAACTGCCATTTGACCTAGTGATGCTAGTCTAGGCATAATAATAATAATAATATCACATCCAGCGCACCATAATAATACATTGCATAAAGACTCTGTATCAAAAGACCCTAAAAATTAGCATTTATTCGCCCATTTTTCTGAATATGTACTACACATTCAACTTTGAAGCTTGGATATGTGGATGAGACATACTGCACCTGCATTGGCCCATAGATAAGGAAGGGGGGACGCTGGTCTGTACCCCTCTGGCAAGGTGCAGAGGACACCAATGCCTCTTGACTTTTTTTCGTCCCAAATGCACGGCAAGAACATTGCCTGCACCTGGGTAGGGCTCCATTGCATGGATCCCCTCTGATGCCAGTGGCCTTTCCTGCTGCAGGATTGAGCGGGGTTCAGGACAGCCTGCTTGAACACCCACATTTCAAGACCAATGGCCCTAAGCCACTTTCTGCATGAGGCTGACTCTGGATGCAACTAACTGGCTTTGGATTCAACTGTGGCAATGTAATGCGGAAAAATAATGTAACAAATTGGGACAGGAAGGAGAAACTCTTCCCTCACCTGAAATTATTGGGAGAACTCTAGGAAAAAGAATATCACCTTGTGCTTGGAAATCTGGCTCAGGCAGAGCATTTAACCTGCCCTGCTGAAAGTGTATGTGATGTCCTTTTTCAGTTTCTGGTTAGCTCTTAACAACATATTTGTTGCACTTGGATCTATATCTAATTGACAGAGCTCTTCTTCCAAACCCAAGAAAACAGAAAGCAAAAGAAACCAACAACACACTCCGATAGGTGGAGAAGAGCAAAAAATCTCCATGAAGCTGTTAGCTAGAGACAGAGCCCCAGAACACATGATGTGATGAACAAATGCATGGTGAAAACTTAACATACTCCCTGAAGCTATATGGGCTTCACAGATTTTTACACTCCTCCAGTGTCCCCAGTGCTCCTATCTGGGACTAGTGCTTTATTTTGCCATCTGGTTAAAAAACATGTTTCGAGGCACGGTTGGGTGACAGTGGGGAAGCCAAGCAGCAGCGACAGCTCCTACATTACTATACACAATAGTTATTGCCATTAGGGGATAAAGGGATGCAGCGATTGCCCTTAATTTAGAAACAAATAGCAGAGGGATGGCTTGCAGCTGGGGGAGTCTGAATGCGCGTGCACTAACAGAGAGTCTGTAGCACGGGAGCAAGACATGTTTTCAAGATGACATGGAAAGAACCCACTTTGAAGTTCTCAGGCTAAGTAAAATCAATATCTAAATGCTTCAGTGAAATGTGTTTGATGTTGTCTACACGTAGAAACCCAATAGTGGCCACTTATTATTGAATAGTACTACACTGAGCAAAGTAGGTCATATTACAGCTTTGTTTGGCAAGGAGCATTGTACCCGCCAGAACAGCATCCTTAACGCATTGTATCTGGCACTGGAGAATAGGTAGGATACGCACCCAAACCACCTGCAGGAGTGAGTACACAGACAAACAGATCTAAGCTATGATTGTTTTCCAAAATAATCATTGGTCAAATTGCCAGATTCTGTCAAGTAGCTGCTTGAACCCATCTCACATGCCAGGCATTTGCAAAGGCTATTTATAGAGCGACTGTGACTGCGGTGGTGCTGAAGGTCTGTCAGCATTTCCATTACAGGCTCCTGTAACTTGGCAGTATGATACCCACTCCAGGCTACAGCCTGACATGAAGGGTGGGATTTTGTTTTGCAACAAAAAATACTTCTCCTTACCTCTGGGTTCCTTTCCCTAAATGCATTAAAATCTGCTGGTACCTATTAGACTTTTGCATTCCTGTTGCTTTAAAAACAAGAGTATAAATCTTCTTGATTTTTTAAAGAATTTTTTTTCATGGCCACAGATAAAGCTATATTTTCCTGTAGGGAAAACAGAGCTGTCTACAGAATTGGAAATGGCAAGCGGCTGCCCCTGTGCATTATCAACACCATTGCTGGGTGATGGCTGTACGTGACACGGGGATGTTGTGTTCCTGGGCAGTGTGTGTGACATGCTCCTCTAGCCACGCAGAGGACTACCAGGTGTTCCTCACAAGAGGCAGAGAGCCGCTCTGCTGTTGTGGTTGGCACGCCTTGACACCATCGCATGTTTTGGGGCACAGTTGTTCAAGCACACGTGGGTCTGCCCACACCCACGGCTGGGCATGGCCCCTGCTCGCGTGGACACCTCTCTTTCTGGGGCCGAGGGAAGAGCTTGCCATTGCTTCTCTCATTGCTCAAGGCCCATTGGGATCTCACATCAGGGAGAGCCTGGGAAGAAGACAACCCAGGTTGCCTGGTCACTTCGCGCTGGGGTAACTCCACCCACGTGCTGCCTGAATTGTGGGTGACCTCAGCTGCGGCGTGAGTGCCGCGCTCACAGCCGGATGGAAACATCCTATGCCCACGCGTTCGGCAGCTGCCCTGCCTGTGTGTCTGTCCATCAAGCGTGGCTGGAGCCACCTTCCTTACAAACGGCGAGCACCAGAGGAGGTGTTTTGCCGATGTGCCCTTCCTCGCTCTGGTTGTCTGGCCCAAGAGGCATTGCAGTGCCTGGCAGTCCCAGCTCCTCGCCCGCTCTCGTGCAGAGTCTGGACGCGCATTGATTTTTACGCTTTTCTCAGACTGCGCTCATCCGTCATTTTATATTACTGGAGATACCATTAGCAATAAAGTAAAGGATGAAAGGTACAGAACCCATTAGAGTGCTTACTTCATGTGTATGAGAGAGTGAGTGAAACAATTAAAAGCACATCAGCTTATAAACATGCTGATCCAGTTATTAGCACAGTGAATAACATTCAGAGCATGATATCAGGGGATAGAGATGAAATCTCCCCTTTCCTTTCTCCTTCCCTTCCTGGGGAGCAGAGGGAGGGATCTGATATTTCATAACTGCACTGAATGTATGTAGCTGTAGGTATTGTACATGAGCAAGATGAAAAGAAGATTAAATAATAAAAATCAAGGGAAATTACACAACAACCAGTCCACAGCTGGCTTCTACGTGAATGAATTTCAGACCCACGATGGTAAAACCAGTGACAAGAAGGTTAAATGTAAAAGGAAGAAACAGCAATACTATCCTGAACTAGTTTATAGTAAGCTGGGAAAAGCTTCAGCAAAGAAAAGAACAAGTTTGATTATTCCCATTCACATAATGATTTAACCAAAATCCTTCTGAGAGTCTGATACCCCGCGAGGATGATATGAATAAGAATAAAATGTGTATAAATATTAGATGATAAGCAGGCACTCACC
Organism: Grus americana; assembly: GCF_028858705.1. NCBI lineage: Eukaryota > Metazoa > Chordata > Aves > Gruiformes > Gruidae > Grus > Grus americana. Next base: position 41,425,057 of record NC_072854.1, read on the forward strand.
CACCTTCCTGAACACTCCGGTGTCATTTGCAAGGAAAAACATCTGCTGTGTGTGTTTTGCAGCTTTTGTTTTTATTATCTGCCTTTTTTTCTCTCAGCAACCTTGAGTGACTTGCCTGGCATCTGGAGCCCCAGGTAACTTTCCTCCAACCAGTGGGAATGAGCAAACCTTGTCGGTGGCGTCAGGTTTTAGACCCACTTGGTCCAACGGGTTGTGCGTTTGGTGCCTCTGTGGGTTAGTGGACCCATTGAAGATAGGCTTCTGGCACTTCCAGATAGTGTCCCAGGAGGTTGTGCCAGGTTAGGATCAAGCTATTTTGGAGGCTGACGATGCTTGAGAACTTGCACAGAGCAGAAAGTTATCAAGAGCTGCACTGCTATTGGGGATGGGAGTTTTTATGAATGGTCTTTTTGATGAGGTCAGTGTTGAGAAAGCATGGATTTTCTGTATTTTTATGTTTCTCTTCCTTTTTTACTCTGTGTCACTGTGTAGAAAAGAGCTCCTACTGTGATAATGTACTGGATGATAATGTACCAAAGTGGGGTGGGTGAGTCAAGCATGACAGGGGAGCGGAGGTGACACGGTTAGCCCAGCTGACAACACCACGTGGTGGGCAAACCGGTCTGCAGCTGCTGATGGACCCTTGCCCTTGCACACTTTCCCTGCCCTGGGGCATGATCTCCTTGGTCAGAGTCTACACGGTCCTCGGTCCTGTTGGTCGCTGTTTCTATGTGCTTGTGGCTGAGAGCTCAAAAGAGCCGGAGAGCCAGCCGAACTCAGTGAAGCATAACCCAACGGTGTCCACAACTGCCCTCCTTTTTTCTAGAAAATGATACATATGAACACGGATCTTAACTCTGCCGGAAGATGGCTGCAAGATGTTAGGGAGTTTGTCCACACCCACATCTCCATGGCTTTAATTGTATCAGAGCAAATCTCTCTGGACTGACTTAGGATGTGGTTATACTTGTTTACCTTGCTATATGTGTAGAAGCTTGAGTTAAGTCTTATAAAGGACATGAGTGTACAAAAATCTACCCCAGGTTCAGTGACCAGATGTATTCACACTGATCAAAACCTGCTTAATATCTCAGCTATAAGCTAAATGAAAACAACAGTGTGTTTACATCAGGCTTAATAACTCCCTGTGGAGCGAACCCGTGGTGCTCCGATGCGTGAGTTCAGTCATGTTTGTGCTTGACAAGGACACGGATGGCAGAAGTTGAAGGTGAAATAAAAGAGAACAAAAAATGCTCTCCAAGTTATTAGTTTGGTGAAGGGGGATCACTGTGGGGGGGAAAAATAGAGGAAAGGGAAATGATCTTCTTTATTTGGCCTGTGTAGCGTTTTAATCTTGCTTTGAACAACAAACACTGCAATCCTTCAGCCTGTGATTCAACACAAAGTTTAGAGCGGAGGTAGAAAAGACGAGATGGATCCTGCAAGCCTGAGCACGTTTTGAGAAGACACAGAGTGTCAGGACATTTCCATGGCCCCGGGGCAGACGGCGGCGTTGCAGCACATTTCTGAGTGGCGTGAAGGTTCTCATCTCCCCTGGTGAGCAGGAGACAAGTGTGCACGGGGAGGGCGAAGCACAGCTCTGGTACGCGCATACCTCAGTTCCTGTCGTGGGATCAGGAAGGAAATGCTGACTAACAGAGGAGCGCCGAACTGGGATTTTTTTGTCACTGATCCCCTAGCATTAAGCAACAGTGACTTTGCGTGGACTGACTCATTTCAGATATCCCAACTACAGAAAAATAACTGAAAGATCCCAAATCTGTCAGAAAGCTCATTTTGGTTCAGGTATTTGCCTACTCAAATATTTAACCAGATCACATCAGAACAGCTGCGTTACCCCTTCTGGATGCCTCGGTTTGTGTTCTCAGGGAAACTGCCAAATGAGATTATGACTTCCCTTTCTTGTGTGAAGCAGCAGTGCCCAAACCTTTTAGGTCGCAAGGCCACGTGGTTTATTACAGTGGCAGGCAAAGCTGTGCTGTGTGATGCCTCTGGTTGAGTACAGCCCCGGGTGACCTCCTGGAGGTGCTGAGCACGCTCTGCACATCCCACTCAGACCCTGTGTCCCAGGGGAAGGGGCTTCAAGAGCCAGCAGTTCTTTCCCAGAGCAGCTCATACAGTTCAGCCTGGACCGGCTGCTTCCCTGGGTGAGTCTCCCTGGGACGTTGGGACCCCTTTCCGCTCCCCTGTTGCACAATGATACCATGCGGCCGTGCCGGGGCTGTACACCCATGGGAAAGGAGGGGCCAGCAGTTGGCTGCTGTTGTTGCCAGTGGATTTGGCCCGCTTCTTTGGGTTTCTGCTAAAGAGACTAGACTGTGGGATGCACCACAAGGCTGTGGCCAGTCTCTGGCCACTGCTGATAAATGGGCTGTGCGGGGAGCAGCCCGCAGATCCTGTTAAAACGGTGAGGCATAGATTCTCAGAGGGGATTTTTGTGGTGCCTAACTCCCAAGGGCTGGGAAACCTTTTTTAACAGAAAAGATCCTTTATTTACATTATTTTCTTCTTCCGAACAGATAAGATTGCCAAAGAGAAAACCTTGTGAGTAGGAAAAGGCAGAATAAGAAACAATGAGAAGAAAAGTATCGGAATAAATCAAAGCCACTCAGCTCTTTGCTTTGCCACAGCTATTTCCTGACCTGTTTATTGCAGTAAGTACCAATTAATGGGCTGACTCGAGCTCTCAGATGTGTGAGCTCCTACCCCAATAGTTATGTCATGGTAAAAACAAAGCGTGAACAACAACAACCCCAAACCCTCCACAACCAGTTCTTGGCATTGAAAGTGTTAGCAAGCACTAATGTAGTAATTAAATGTACCCAATGCTTTCTGACTTCACAGATGAGAGTCTGTGGTTTGCCTGCCCACCCAAAATGCGTGGGAGGGCAAACCCAAGTCTTAGAGCTCTAGTTGCGCCGAGTGTCTCATCACTTTCCTTATCAAGATTTTCACAGTCACTGGGAAAGGGTTGCACCCATCAGCAGGAGACATTCCAGCGCAGGAGATGAGATGACTTTCCTACAATTCAAGTTGCACAGGATTCCTGCATAATCATACTCCATATCTCATCTTTTTCTGCTGTGCACCTTCTCCCTCCTGTGAAATTTTGCATTGCTTCTTCATCTGAATATAAAGGAAACTCACAGGAGAAAGCAGGAGTTTAAAGCAAAAAGAAAATACTATGGCCCCACAGAGACCTTAGAGGCGTGGCAAAGGTTGTTCTACTGTGGCTCTGAGTACCTGCACTTTTGGGAAGCCTTTGACAATGTCCCTGACAAAAAGTTAATAGAGCAAATAGTCACAGGATGAGGGAAGTTGTATTTGGTGGCTGAGAAGTACAGGGCAGGAGCAGCCTGGCAGTTCTCAGCGTGGCTAAGTGCTAACAAGGAGAAGCTCCAAGCACCTTATCTAGAGCAAGTGTTTGAAATATGTCAGTCTGGAAAGGAGGGGAAACCACTGCGGCCACAAAGCTGTACACAACCTGTCATTGGTTCATGACTCAAGAGAGGGCTGTGAAAAGCAACAAAGAGACCTTAGAAGATGGAGCAAGATGGCAGGAGGGAAACCGTGCTGTTGACAACAATGGTGTAACACTTTTGGAGGCTTGGGTCTGCTGCCCCTTTGGGGTGCTTGCTTGGCAGCTGTATGCAGAGGTGAACTTTCCTTCTCCATGCCCTTAGTTTTTTAGGGGTCAAGTAGTTTAAATAGTATTTCTGGCTTTGGAGCTGTAGGCATGCATTTTTGCCAATGTCCAGATACCTGTGTTTTGAAACAGACGCATCACAAACATTTTCCTATCACCTCCTCAGCTTGGTGCTGCTGGCAGATGCCATCTCATTCCTCTTCTGCTGCTGCTGACCAGGACTCTCACCCTCTCTCTGACACCCACTGCTTGTCAGACTGACTGTGGAGCTGATCCAGGTACCTGATCCATCAGAAAATGTCCTTTGTTTCTGATACCCATTTTCCTCTCGTTTTGTGAGCTGCTTCAGCTCAGGGAGAGATCCAAGAAGCACTGGTGCTGGGGGATGGGAAGCAGCGCAACTGCAGGACGGCGATGTAGAGGAGTTGGGAGGATGAAGTGGGGCATTACCTCCTGGCAGCAGTGACCCTGTCTGACTGCAGCTCAGTCATGGTGCCCCACCAGAGCTTAACCGCCTCTGTGGCCCATCACTGGGGGCTGGGTGTTCAGGTTGCCAAGTGTTGCACAGCTCTAGTCCAAACTGGGATTTTTGAAAAGAACCAGAAGGATTTGTGAGCATCTTTGTAAACATCAAGATGCCACACAATATACCATAGCTGTTAGAACACAAGCAAAATGCTTCATACAATTAAAAAATGAGTGAGAGGATACCGTTTACATCTGCAAAGGCAGTATAAAGTGATCTGTCATGCAAGGTAAGCTCACTTTAGTGGTAGACCAGTCTTTCTGGAGACAATACAGAAATCTAGTGATAAAACAACTAAAGTGATGGGAGATTTCTCGATGGAAAGTCAACAAAAAGGCTGAGCTCGCTCAGCTAAACAGGAGGTGGGTAAAAGGGGTCAGAGAGGAGCATCTTATGGCACACAAACAATGCATATAGCACTGCCTGAGTTAAAAATGAAGTGAAACTGAAAGGTAACCATTTCCAGTAAATGGTAAATACTTTTTCAACAATCTGTCAAGCTCATTGCCACAAAATATGAAGAAAGTAAAGGCACTATTAGGCATTTAGACATTTACATCAATAAAAGAACATGTGTTGTTATTCTGTGTGGGATAACTGGAAAATCTGAGGAGGTAAATACTCACATCACAGATGATAAGCCCGGTGCAGGTAAATTGGAAACTTTTTTGGAAATCACACTACTCCACCACTACTTAATAAGATTCTGGCACCTTTCTCAGAAACATCTAGAATTGGGCAGTCTCAGGCAGGAGATGAAATGCTTTAACCTTCTATGGAAATCCTCCTATTCCTAGCACAATAAAGAAATCCCATGTGAACACAAGTGCGGTGGATGTCGGGAGCTCATTTTTCTGACGCTAAGAACCAGGAATGTTTGAAGGAATGGGTAATGGTGTGACCCCATATGCCCATCTCTGCCTCCAAAAACGGTGATTACGAGGTGCAGTGACAGCCTCTGAACAGCCATATAGAGGCATTCAGGGCAGAGTCCAAGACCCATCCCCTCTTCTTCTCAGCTTTAAACCAAGAAATATTCAGCAAATTGTGTAACCCAGAATCGTAACAGATTCTCTCAACAAATGGCCCTGCAGACCCATGTGATGTGAGGGTCTTCTGGCACCTATTGCCATAGAGGCTAAGAGAAGAACAGCACCCACCCATGAAGAGTGTGAGCCAGGAAACTGAAATTAAGAAGCCTATTTCATGTTAGATTAACAGCTCTTAATGGCTTTTTGATCTGCCATTCTGTATGAATTTATAGTAAAGAACTGACTTGTTTTGGATCCATAAATAATCATAAACAAATGCTGGACCAGATAATCTTGCTCTTCCACACAGAGGAGGATTTTGCAAACCTTTCAGAAACATCATGTCTTGTTGCATTTGGGTACAGAAATTAAAGTTGCCTTGAGGCAGCTTTAACTTGTGTGACCGACACTTAGAAAGCAAATCACAGTAGGTTTTACTGACCTTGGCAAAATCAGAGGTCATATTTTCACAGATATAAGCCCTTTTAGACATATTCCCCTGACGTATTCACTGCAAAAAGGTTTCTTTCTGTACCTCTACAGAATGTAATGCATGTCCTCACCTTCATTCTTCTCTCTTCAAAGTATTACTGAGGCTATCGAGAAGGAAATTAAGTTCCTTTTAGAACATTTCAGTACAATTATTCAGGGCAGGATTCTCTGCCACGCTCTTGGGTATTTTTATATTTATGAGTTCTCTTTAAGGCTTTAATGGGGCAGCAGCCACAGTAAGATGAACCAAATAGGACTCTTAAAGAGACTCTTGGTACATTAGGGGCAGATTCTCATTCTCATTAGCCTTATAATTTTTAATCCTCTAAGCAGTGGCAGTGATTGCAATGTGACTTGTGTTTCAGAGAGGTACAACATAGGGTGAATCAAGTTTTCAGAGTCTGACCCTTCCTTATTGCACTAGAAAAGCTCAGACCAAATGTCAGTCATTTCCTGCTGAAGAACAGCTGATGAACGAGGGAGGTTATCGGATCAGCATATCTTCATTTTCTCTATAAAGGAAGCATCACTGCTGACAGTTCAGGTAAAATAAGGAAGAAGACAAAACATGGGAAAAGAATAAGGTCCAGAGGGTTTGCAAAACCCTAATGCCAAGTATTCTGCTTCCCTTCATGTGTTCTGTGGGTTGCCCCCCTTAGTTCGCAGTAAAAGAGCATGCAATGCCAAGGCGGGATGGAGTAGTACCATAACTGTGTGTGGGCTCTTATAAATTTATGGTAAATCTGAAGCAGCTGATGGAGATTAGCTTTCAGTGAAAAGCACTGAGTTACCTCACGTTTAGCACAGACTGAGATCAGTTCCTATGGCTCAAATGATGCAGTACAAGAGGACTTTGACCACCCAGACCGAAGCCCCAACTAGCTCAGCACCCTGTCTCTAACAGTAACTGACAGTGGATAGGAAAATGATTTTGGCATGACAGTGATACAGGTATATTCCCAGCTTCTGACAATCTCTAACCTAGAAACTACTTGAGCTGGAGGTGGCCTCTTTGTGCATAATAGCTCAGGATGGTCTTTTCCTATGACTTTGTCCAATTACTTTTTGGAACCCATGCACCCCATCCCAAACTTTTGGGATTTACAGCATCCTGTGGCAATTAATTCCTCAGTATAACCTTTGTGTTGTGAAAAAGTGCCACCTTTGTTTTGAAACTACCACCTGGTAGGTTCAAAATTTGATGCTGTGCACTTCCTGTTGCATAGGAAGAGTGAATAATCATTCCCTATCCAACTCCTCCATGCCATTCAAGGTTTCCTAGATGCCTGTCATCTCCCTGATCATCTCTCTCTAGGTGAAAGACTCCTAGGTTGTTTACTTGCTACTTGAATCTTTTTTTTTCCCATAGTTTTAATCACTTGTGTTGTGCATCTGTCCTTTTTGTAATTGTATTTTTTTTAACATGGATGAAAGAACTGGAACTCAACAGAGGGTTCAAGATATGGGACTAGCAAGGATTTTTGGACTCTGTTCCTTTCCTAATAGTTCCTGAGATGCCATTTGCTCTTTTGGTGCTGCTAAACCCTGAGCTAATGTGTTCATAGCAAAGGCTGTTGTAATGCCAGGATTACTTTTCTGAGGAGTAAAAGGTAGCTCAAAACCTATCATTGTGTCTCTGAAGTTAGGGTTGCTTTTCCCTGTATGCGTGGATGTTGGGTTCATAGACACCAAATTTCCTCTGATGTCTTATTGCCCTGTTGCTTTGTACCATAGCGCTGAATTGTGACTCTGCACAGTCATCACTCATTTTTACAGGTTCAGTGGCTTAGTATCATCAATAAACCTCCTCGGCATACTCTCCATTGCCTTTTCTAGGTGCTTAGTGAATATGCTTAATGACACAGAAGCAGAACAGATCTCCACAGGACCTCAAGATTTATGCCCCCTCTTTGTTTCCTTTACCTTTAATCCATGAGAGAAGTTTCTCCCTAGTTTAGCATCTTTAAGAGCCCTTGGTAAGGGATGTGGTAAAACTTTCTTGAAAATCCACTCCTGCTTTATCAGCCAAATGAGCTAGACCTACATACTCATTACCTCCTTTAGAAAACTCCGGTAGATTTGTGAGATACGGCTTCCCTGCGCAACAGCCATTATGACTCTTCTCCATTATATCATATTTTTCCATGTGTCTACTTGTTCTATGCTTTTTAAAAAGTTTCTAGTTTCTATTGATTTGTCCAGGACACCTGTCAGTCTTACTGAGGGCAGCTCCCTGTTTGCCCTATCTTTACTTCACGAAGCTGCATGCCAACCGCAGATGTCCGAATCATCAGGAAGGGAAGCCCGGAAGATAGAGTTTTTCTGAAATGTCCAAGGAATGCAAAGATCACTACACAGACATTTTCAGGCCTCCTTCCTGGAACTGCCATCTGCTAGCAGATATGTGAGCATCAGTTGCTATGGTAGCACACAAAATACTGTGTCCAAACCCTGGAAACACAGAGTATAGGTCTAGAGCTGGGCTGTGGACCAAGAATCTCTGCAAGGTCTGGAGGATGAGAGTTTTATCCCCTTCCTGGCCTATGCAAAGAAATCTTTTTACTGTTGTATTAGTCTCAGGGCTGACATGGGTTCAGTTGCAGATATTGTCATCCTGGTTGGGGATGACAATGTGTGGAGCTTCTTGTAAAACAAGCTTTACTTTTGTTTTGCAGATGTCCCAGTGGAGAGGCCTAAATGGAGCAGCAATGGGCTGCAGTGACATTTTGGTGACTGTTTCCCAGTAAACTTGTGCAGCATCCATTGTGCTTGTGCAGCCTGTTGCAAAAAATGGATGCCATCCCCAGAATGTCGGCTGAATATTGATTTAGCAAATGGGAAGAAAAAAGGAATGAAATAAAAGGCCATTGTAGCTGGTACTGCATATAAATAGCTGGGAGGTTTATTTATGTCATTTATGGAAATCTGGAATACTGGGAATGCTCTAATGCTTATCCCAGCTAGACTATTAGTGCTGTTCAAGCTCTTACATGCATCACCATGTTATCCAAACATCGCTAAGCCCTCTTTAAAAGCGGTCAGGCAAGGCTTTAAACAGACTAGTAAGGGGACTGTGAAAAAAAGTATTGTTTTCTGTAACTATTTATAAACCTAAAAGGGTGCATGTAATACAAGTGCACGGAAGAAATGCTTTTATTTACTGAACAGTAGAGAAAAGCTGCAATAAAAGAAAAAAAAAAAAAGAATCTCCCTCCCCCCCAAAAGAACAACGGTTCAGGGTGATTTTTTTTAAAAAAACATATATAGTTCTTTCCTTTTTTTTTTTTTTTCTGCTGGAAGGGTACAGGTATGACTAATGGAATCTCTCTGAACCAAAGAAAACACTTCAGACCAATTAAAGTTCAACATAAATTTACCTTGTACAAAACACACACTCCTCACTCATTTGACTATGCAAATAGCATAAATTAAGAAAATAAATAAACCAAATGGAATATGTATCTCATCTCTTAAGGGGATGATAACCACAGCACTTCTATGAGGGTCACCGTGATTTGCTCTCAAACCTTCTTTTTTAACGGCCTGTGGAAAAGGTGTGACAAGGAGATCCAATGGTGAAATGACTGTGCTACATCAGCTAAAAATACTCCCTGGTCAAAGAAAAGAGCGGATGAGAATGTACCAGAGGCGGGGAGGGAGGCGAGCCTGCAACGTGTATAAACAAATGCCCCAGCGACAACTGGAATGTATACAAAGCCATTGTCGGAGATTTCCTACACCTTCAGGGGCTCATTCTTCTGCTGAGATGCACAAACATAGATGCTTTTCTGACAGGGTATCTCAAAGAGTGTAAAAGCATAAGCCACCGCTAAATATAGATGGCTGTCACATGCTGCCTTTAGTCACATTTCAATTCATTGTAAACTGCAGCATGCCTCACACCACGGTTCTTTTAACCTTGGCGATGTGTTTGAGGCATTTTTTTGTTTGTGCACATCCCTTTCCTCTCCTCTAATTCGGAAGTGCAAATGTAGATGTGCAGTCAATAAACAGGCAGTTTTCATGGTCCTGTTGAGCTTTAAAAATCTAAAGGCATGTCTGAAACAACATGGAAAGTGCTGGTGAAAGGGGGAGTGAGTGGATGAGTCACTTTTCAAGCAAAGCAGGCAAACTGGGGGGAAAAAAAAAAGAAGAAAAGAAAAAGATCTGTGTCTTGACTGAGTGCCCAAACTCTTAAGCTGATGCTTCACTGCAGACTCTGAAGTTCAGCTTATTTTTCCTCTCATTTGTTCTCTTGTTTTTATGTCTTACATAATGGAGCTTTGATTCATAGAAATCTATTTATATAGTCTAGGATTTGGGCCAAACTCTGAAGTCCTAACTCCGTCTTTCCTCAGGCAGAATGGCCATTGTGGTTAATGATATGAATGAGGTTTGCTGGGACTGTGTGTTCAGGGCTGGATTCCTGGGGGGCTATGCCTGATCACCCTGTGATTTCTTATATTCTTGCTAGAGTAGCGATTCAATGTAAAGAATATAGACTGCAGAACGTATACTGCAGCTGGAGGACAAATTGCCCAAGACTGACAAAATATCCCAGCTTTTACTGGTGAGGGCAATAGGAGCCTGCACTCCCTCCACATGCCCAAAGACCACCAGTCAGTACTTTGGGTCCCAGCTTTTTGCCTTATCCCCCTCCCTCCCTCCCTCTGTGTCAGTCCTACAGCAGGACAGATATGAAAGTCACCTGCAAGCTGCTTGCTGGGACAGACCTGACACAAGGATGGGGATGTAGTCCCCCTTCCCGCGGCCTTGGCTTGGGATGTTTGCTGTGGTGGAAGAACGACTGGACCACGAGGCACCGGCACCACCCCAGCTGCAATATGTAATTTTGAGGGCTGCGGCTGGCTGGTATAGTTGAGGGCAGGTTCACCACTGAATGGGATCTTGGAAGCGGGGAGTGGGAGCTGGCTTCTCCCAGGGCTGCTTTGCCTGGGGCGGTTGGGTGTGAGCGGAGCACCACATGCACTAGGTCCCTCTGCGGAGCCGGCAGAGCCAGCTGACCTTTTATCTGACAAGCTGGCAGTGAGGAGATGGCTGCCAGAGAGAGAGCTCCCCGCTGACATCAGAGTTATTCTTGGGGCTAGATGGAAAACAGCAAGAGATAATGCTCTTTGCTGTAATGATGAGGCTGATTTCAAATAGTTCGCATGAAAATAGCAACCCAAACCCAACTAAGTAGGTCAGAGGAGCAGAACTGAGGGAGGTTGCTTCTCTGTGGCACCGTGACCAGGGGCTGGAGTTTCTGCTCTCTAATAAAGTGTGAACCCCAAAAGAAGCTCCTCCGGGGGCCAGACATGCCCAGGTGTATTCTTAGCAGTCTGCTAATACCTCAGTTTACCGTCCATCACTTCTTCCAGTGCAAATGTTCTCGTAATCCTGTTTTTTTATGGCTGCTTGTGAGAATGCAGCATCTTTGATACTGCTGCCTCTTGGTCATATTTGATGACACCATGGTCATATTTTTAGCCAGTCTAAAAGAGATCACTGTAGTGATTCAGGGAGAAACAGGGAAAATGCTTTCAGTTTATGCTAGAATACATACACACACATATTTATATATATAGCTTTCTCTATATATCTATATTTGTCTTTTCACTAATTTATCACAGTTCAGGATGCAAAAGCCATAGATAAAGTACTCCAGTTTTTGGCAATACCAGAGTAATGAAACAGCCAAACAAGCACTTCTTACCCCTTCACTCCCTCAGCTATTATTCTTTGAATGTTGGAGATAAATGTCATTTGTAAATCCCACTCATTGCTAACATTAGTACTATGCATATGCACTTCCTTTGACAAGTAACCCTACCAGCGAAATCTGTAAGGCAGCAAACTTTAAACAGTTTTCTTTTAAGCACGGATAATTAGTAATTGGGGGCATCTGTCTCTGCTGAACACCCACACTCACTCTTCTCTAAGGTGTTCCAAGTTGGTGACTTACAGTCAAAGAGCCTTGAAACGTTTGACATCCTTTCTCCTAATTATGAACTCCATTATCAACTTTCTCTCTGCTGGAGTGGCTTTTCCTCTCTTTCCCTTTCTCTTTCATTTTCCAGTGCAAACTCTGCCTATGGGGCTCGGGCTATGCTCCTTTGTGCTTACAGCCCAGCAAACTGAGCTGAGCCGCAGGGTTCAGGACAACCCTGAAGGATTTGAACTTGTTGGGAGCATCACGCAGCAGCGAGCAGAGCCGCTCTTGTACGATGCTGTCCCATGCCAGGAAATATGAGGACCTCATTTGTGTGGGAGAAATCATCCCTTTTTCACAAGAAAGGTGCTGTTCCTCAGGAGCCTGTTTCCTCCAGGCTGAAGTCTGTGTCTGGTTATATTGCCACAGGAGGCACCATGAGGGGTACATCCCATGGAAATGAATCATCCAGACCGGTGGGCAGAGCTAATCCTTCCCTCAGCCCAAGGAGAAGAGCTCATTCTCTCCCTCTGCTTCTCTCCTGGGTTTTACGATAACAAGAGGGAGGGTGATACCATTAAAGGTGCCTTAATCAGAAAGCCAGTGCCCCTTGGTTCTAGCTGTGCTGGAGCGCAAGGACTCCAGAAGACACTTCAGATCTGAAGTCTGTTAAGGTCCCCCAGATTGCCTTCTGGAGTCACCTTTCTTTCACCACTGACTCCAGACAGGCCCTTGGGAAACTGGCCTCCAAAGTCAGCCGAGGGAGGAGGTGGAAACTGGCACCTGTGAATACCTCTGTCCCTTGTCCGTCCCTTCCCATATTATCCAGGTATCTTGAAACCTTGAAGCCATCAATAGTGATGAAGGGATGGAAGAGAAATCTTAAAAGGTAAAAAGCATCTTTGCCTAAATTAAGCCACTTCATGAAATTATTTTTCCAAGTATAATGATGGCAATGCTAAAACACAGAATTTAGGAAATAAATGTTTCTAGGCTGAGATTTTTATAAGTCAACCTTAACACCCTTGCAAATACTACCACACTTGCCAAGCTATAAACTTCTAAAACCAGAAGTTAATTACAGACATTGTCAGTAATAGACATTTAATGGTAACAACACTAGCAGGTGATACAGCAATAATGAAAATAATGGCCCCTTGCAAATAAAGGATGGGTAATGTCTTTCCATGATAGCTCTGCATCATGCTGAGCACACAGCGCAATCACGGCGTCTGCACTTTCCAATGGTTTTATGAAGAGCAGATTGCAATTCACTGACTAAATTACATTTTGATTTCTGTATGGATGTTCCAAGGGATTCAGGTACATCTAAACTTAGGTCACCCACGAGAAAATTAGGTTTCCTTAAGTTTACTTGACTCCTCCTCACTGTAATAATTTTTCTTCTTAACAAGTGTCAACCTATGTGAGAAATGAGGAATTATGTAACAGCTCAGCATCATGGACCATTTAATCAGCCAGGCAGTTCCTTTGCCCTGTCCTGGCCAGAGAGCTCCATGCAGCCCTGACAGCCCCTGCCATGGGGCACATGGAGGTACCATGGTGGCCTGAAAGGGACCCCCATGCACAAGGAACTGTGTGCCCTGAGTCAGCCCTTTCCTTGCTTTTTCTAAAACTCATATTACAAGTGATGCACCAGTGGAACAACCCAAAATTACTTCATCTGATCCTGGAGATGGATGGAAGAGGTCTCCAACAGCATGAATTGTTCAGAGTTAAGAGTCAGGAGGAGAAAGCAGGTAAGCTGCAATGGGCTCACCCATGCTGCCATATCCTGTGAGAGCATGCCTGGCAGGATACCCCATAGAGTATGGTTGCCTGCCCCAAATGATGACCCAAATGCATTTTCAACACATATTCATAAGGTATATATAATTTATTAAAAAAAAAAAAAGGAAATTTATTTTCTTATTTTCAGCCGTGGCACTTCAGTGCTTGAGTATAATTGCTTCCTGACCTGTAATTTGCCAATCTTTTAAAGACAAAACATGTTCATCAGGTGGGCAAAACATTGCTGGCAAAACAGTTGCACTGCACAAAGGAGGTGGTTTTTAGTAGTGATGGAGGTCTGCTTCCTTCAGACTCACCAGTACTGAGACAGGCCAGTCAGTCTCACCTCTGTGCCTGGCAGGATCATGGAGCAGATCCTCCTGTGAACTATGCTCAGGCACATGGAAAATAAGGAGGTGATTGGTGACAGCCAGCATGACTTCACTAGGGGCAAATAATGCCTGACAGATTTGGTGGCTTTCTACAACGGGGTTACAGTGTTGGTGGATAAGGGAAGAATGAATGATGTCATCTACCTGGACTTGTGCAAAGCATTTGGCACTGTCCCGCACAACATCCCAGCCTCTTAATTGGAGAGACATGGATTTGATGGTGGATAAAGAATTGTTTGGATGGCTGCACTCAAAGAGTTGCGGTCAACGGCTCAATGTCCAAGTGGAGATCAGTGACGAGTGGCGTTCCTCAGGGGTCGGTATTGGGACCAGCACTGTTTAACATCTTTATCGGTGACATGGACAGTGGGATCGAGTCCACCCTCAGCAAGTTTGCCAATGACACCAAGCTGTGTGGTGTGGTCGACACGCTGGAGGGAAGGGATGCCATCCAGAGGGACCTTGACAGGCTGGAGAGGTGGGCCTGTGTGAACCCATGAAGTTCAACAAGGCCAAGTGCAAGGTCCTGCACATGGGTCAGGGCAATCCTAAGCACAACTACAGGCTGGGCGGAGAATGGTTTGAGGGCAGCCCTGAGAAGAAGGACTTGGGGGTGTTGGTGGACAAGAAGCTCAACATGAGCTGGCAGTGTGCACTTGCAGCCCAGAAAGCCGACTGTATCCTGGGCTGCATCAAAAGAAGCATGGCCAGCAGGTCAAGGGAGGTGATTCTCCCCCTCTACTCTGCTCTCCTGAGACCCCATCTGGAGTACTGTGCCCAGCTCTGGGGTCCCTAGTACAAGAAGGACATGGAGCTGTTGGAGTGAGCCCAGAGGAGGGCCACAAAGCTGATCCGAGGGCTGGAGCACCTCTCCTATGAGGACAGGTTGAGAGAGTAAAGGTTGTTCAGCCTGAAGAAGAGAAGGCTCCGGGGAGACCTTATAGCAGCCTGCCAGAACCTGAAGGGGACCTACAGGGAAGATGGTGAGGGACTGTTTATGAGGGAGTGTAGTGACAGGACAAGGGGTGATGGGTTTAAGCTGAAGGAGGGTTGATTTAGATTAGGTGTTCCTGTGAGGGTGGTGAGGCACTGGAACAGGTTGCCCAGAGAGGTTGTGGATGCCCCATCCCTGGAAGTGTTCAAGGCCAGGTTGGATGGGGCTTTGGGCAACGTGGTCTAGTGGAGGGTGTCCCTGTCCGTGGCAGGGGGGTTAGAACTAGATGATCTTTAAGGTCCCTTCCAACCCAAACCAGTCTATGATTATATGATACCTGAGAGCAACACCAAACATCTGCAGTGGCTGCCTCCTTCACCCCAAAGCATAACAGTAGTTCCAAGCAATTTTACTTTTGCTATTAGCAAATCTGGTTGGTCCTAAGGGTTGCTGCAACTGGATGCTTATGTGAGAGCTCTTAGTGTGAGCACAAGTTCATGAAAAAAATTGCATGCCTGAACTGGAGCTATTTTTGTGAAGCTGTGACTTAAGTTTTCTTTCTATATATGCTTTCCTCTTTATCCTCCACTGCTGTTGCATTTTTGTTTTACCCCGCAGTAATTGCTGGAAGCTCATCTGTGGTCCTAGTAAATTTTTTTCCTAACAAGGAAGAGTCTGTTGGTGCTTCTAGGAGGAGAGAAAGTGTTAAGTAGCTTTTGGGTTAGGTAAAGAAATCCCTGCTGGGTATTTAACCTACATTTGTTTTCAATTTACAGGAGCGTTCAGGTCTTAGTCTGCTGCTAAAGATGAAAACAAAGTAACTCAAATAATTCAGTAGGATTTAGCTGAATTACTGAAGGGCTATAGTAACAAAATTTGTAGTGTCTTTTCACGAAAGTCACAAAGTCCTGAAACAGGGAGGAGATTACTGGAGAAGTTAAATTTCCTTGGAGCTGACTGCCTTACCTTTCCCCAGTTAGCAGCTAATTTTAATTGTAAAGGAAGATGTTCGCTGTCCTAAGCTCAGCATTTGACTGACAAATTCAACACCACGTGGGCAATATTAGTCCCTGGCAGCCCTAGGCAGGTTGATGAGAGAAGCAAATTCTGCAAAACAGGGAAACAAAGGCAAGTGGCAAGCCTCACAATGCGTTTTTTGTCTGCACGTATGTGAAGTTCATTGTCAGAAGCCATCCTTTCCTCCAACTGCAGGAGAAGGGTGCGATTGTGGAAATCCCCAACAATGGTTTTGAAGTAACAGGGGCTCTAGCGCATCTAGGCAGAAGTACTGGATGTTCAAAGGGACAAAAGGGAAGGCCCTCTAAAGCCCAAGAAACTGGAGCAAGGAAGGATAAACATGCGCTTTCTCTTTGTAAAGCCGGCTACTGAGCAGTTACTCTTCCCTTGTAACTCCCAGCACTTTAAACTCCGCTGCCAGATCTCCTGTAAGTTAAATTCAGTATTCGGTGCTGTGTCTCATAACAAGGAACTGGTTAAAGGCAGGGCAATTTTAAAATTCTGCTAAAGGATTTTGCCTAGAAATCGTCTGCTTAGGAACATTTTTGCATGCTACGGTCCTGTCTGAGCTTTCGATGTGAGTCTGTAGTTTCACATCTAGACTGCAAGTACAGAACATCTGTAGGGCCGTGTATAAATAGTTACATAAATAGCTGACAGTGGACAAAGCAATTGCTTTGGTGAATCAGGTAATTGCTGGGCAAGTTACCCAAAAGAAAAGCTGACTCCTCTTTCCTGAGAAAGGCATAACAGTCTTTCTGGCATAAGGATTTTCAGATAGTAGTGGAAGCACTTTTTTTTTTTTTTTCTGATGACCTAAGTAATTAGTATTTTCTTTTTAAATAAACATGCCAAGTTTATGCCTTGCAGATTTCTTGTTCATACTCCATCTACATATAAGCTTTCCTGGCTGTCTGCAATGCTTCTTAGCATCCAGCATCTTAACCTGTTTTTATTACAGCAGGATCTTTGCTGCAATGGTCATTTCCTTAGCCCATCACTTGGACTACTCTATCATCACTTTTTCTTTGCTGGCTCCTTTTTCTCTGCGGTGACCACATCCCTGTGCTGGCTCTTGTCTCTTTGTGATATCAGGAAGAAATAATTTCTCTTCACTTGCAAGCTCTATTAGAGCCTATCCCCACCCTGCCCATAAACCTTCATTCACTGTCAGGAGACCGACTTCCACCTTCATCAACCACAGGCAAGCACCTCTGCTATTTTCTCCTCGGGCTTGGGAGGAACTCCTCATTAAAAATGTGCAATGCTCTCTCCCTTTCTTCCAGCCCCTGTTTTCAGAAAGCCTCTCCTTTGAACACTGCAGGCCAAAATCTTGTCAGTGGTTTGTTGGACCCACAGGATGGCTAAAGTTGTCCTACGCTCTCTTGTGTCCCTGTCTCTGGGTCTAGTTTTTATGTTTGTGTTGTCAGCAAGGGCTGTGCTCTTGTGCACTGAATAGTACAGTGGGGATCCCAAGTCTGTGACAACCACTGGTGACTCATTGTACGGGAGCGTGCTTGGGCAGAAGGAGAGGAAGGGAGGGGAAGGTACACAGAGATTTTAAGAAGCTCCTTTCCCTCCCTTTAAACACTCTCTTTGATACACCTCAACACCATCCCTCCAGGGGAGTGCTGTGTAAACCTCACAGACCTTTACTTCAACCTCCAGCTCCGGCCTGGCTTTCTCCAGGAATGCGGGGAACTACACAGGATGCTTTCAGATATTGCATTACAGTCTGAAACCAAGGCAGTGCTTTCGAGTGGAAAACCCAAGTCAGCCTCAAAGAATTAGGAATTTGGTTGGTAGCCAATTCCTTCTGTGCAGCTCTGCTTTTCACATCGCCTTGCCCTCCCCTTTCCTCTAGGCTTAGTCCTGAGGAGAGTTAGGTTCTTGCTTTCTCTAAGAGTTTTACTCAACAGTGCGGCCTTTTACCATCAGGTGCATCCTCCCTCTGCAACTATCCCTGAGAGGAGAAGCAGCACACGCAGGAGAGAAAAAGAATGTTGTGAAGGACAGTTTATAAATGACTTCAGTGAGGCAGAGTGATGTGTCATTCTGGCAGAGAGCCCATTAAAGAGGAAGCGCTGCTCTTGAATGCGTTCAGCTGGGGTTTCTGAGAACTCCTTTATACCCACTCATTATCCATTTCACATTCTGGAAGTGGATGGTTATGTTTGCCTATGTGACGCAGATCTTAATAGTTTTCTGCAGTACTACATCATTTAGCTCTCAGCTAATATAAAACCAAGCTAGTAATTAACATTAAATGCTGAGAAATGGATCTGATGTGATGAACACTCAGCACATAATGAGAACGCTGTGATTTCTTACTTGGAAGCCATCGTGGTCTTACAACATAACCAGTTGTTACAGATGCCCAAACAGAGCTGGGATTAACAATAGGATCTGGTTACACTTGCAAACCTAATTGTTGCTAGTCTGGTAGAAGTTGCACTCTCAGGCTCCACTTCGACGAATAACAGCTCTGGCATCTATTGTCATTTCATAATAGTGTAATGCTATTTATGCCACAGAAATCCCAGCTGAGCCATGAATTACAGGCAGATCAGGCACACCACGGAAAATGCAGCTGTGTTGGGGGACGAGGCTTGCAAACGACTGCTCTGCAAGGCCAACTCCTACACAGTGGAGTGGGACAATGTAAGTCAGCCATAAGAATTATTAATAAAATGATTTGTTAGAAGAGCCATAAAGAGGGCCAGCAGAACTGGATCCTGAGTGTGCCAGACACTGCAAAACCAGCAGCTGGTTCCTGCTGGACAAACAGACAGACAGACAAAGCTAGGGCTTGGCAAGGGGCAAGCTGGAGACCTTGTCCTTGATGCCTCCTTGATGCTAGGAGGAGGTGAATATGCCGCAGCCCTTCTGGCTCCTGATGCTACCTGGGAACTGGCGGTGGGAGTGAGGGCTCCTGTGGGACTGTAGCGTCCTTGGGTTCAAGGATGAGGAGACCAAATGTCCTGGGATGAGCCCCTGAATGCCACAGCATGTTCCCTGCATCCCGGTTTTTCAAAATGATAAAGCAACCAGTTTCTTGCCCCGTGTAACACCATTGCAGAGCCCCAGCCTCTCCATACTGGGGGGGCCAGGCCCCTTAAAAGGCACCCAGGGA
Source organism: Grus americana (assembly GCF_028858705.1). NCBI lineage: Eukaryota > Metazoa > Chordata > Aves > Gruiformes > Gruidae > Grus > Grus americana. The sequence continues at coordinate 41,443,972 of NC_072854.1, forward strand.
AGACCTGTGATAGAGAAATGCAGGGAGAAGCAGTCCCTCACTGTGGGACGGTGACCTTCTCCTCCCCACAGAGCCTTTGCCTTCCCCAATTTAGCTGCTGCTGCTGCATTTCTGTGTCGGGAGGGGAGAAACTCGCTGGGTCAGTGGTGATGCCTGAGAGCCATGCGAAGAAGACCTTCCCCCCCAGCCCATGGGGTGCCCCATTGCCCTGTGTCTCTCCAGTTTGGGTTCTCGGAGTTTGTGGCAGGGGAGGAGGGGGACACAAAGCGATTTGAAAAAAAAGGGAGAGTAGGGTGGTGTCAGTTGCCAAAATGTCTTCATCTAGCTCTGGGCCCAGGCAGAATAGGATGTAATGTTCAAGCACAGCAACTAATGTGCTGGCAGCAAATATGAGACTAATTGCATGCTTCTTGTGTGATTTGGGTTTTGGGTTGGTTCTTTTGTAGGGTTGTATCTCTAGTTAAGGAAGGCACAATCCAAGTAGAAATACAAGATGAGCAGGAGGAGGGGGTAAAGAACAAGAATAGCGGAGAGACAAGTGAAGAGAAAAGCAGAGAGTGATCCCAACAGGAAGAGATCATGAGCTAATTACATAGATTTGAAACAAAGAGATGAATAACTCAGGGCACAGAAAATCCAGCCTGTACCGTGGAAAATTTTGAGTGTACCATATCAGACTTTAGCCTCACCCTGACCAAAATGTTCCATGTCCATATCAGGCAGATAATAATGAAAATTCCTCTAAAAGTTCACACACAGTAGTGGCTCGGAAAATACAGTGATGTGAATCCTAAGAGTGTAAAAATAGATAGAGCACTGACAGGTATTCACTTGGTTTCCCTTGGAAAAATTAAGTGCTGTATTGATTCTACTAAAATTTGAACTTGTCTCAAACCCAAAGGTTGGATCACAAAACTTGCCTCCCTGGCGAGTGCGCAGCTCTTCCTTGCAAATAGTCATTAACTTGTGGCTTACCATGAAATATTTTATTTTCCCTTTTTCTGATCAAAGTACATTTTTTAAACTGCCATAAATTGTGCTGAATAGAAACTTTTCTACCAGGTACAGGTTGCTGAACATTGGACACACTACTTCATGGCCATCTCTCTTGGGCTTATGCCTTTGCTTTGTGTATTTTTAAGATTTTGTGTTGCTTAGAATAGCCTACAGTTGAAACAGTGGGCATTTATAATATATCCACAGTCCCCTCCTTGACTAAATTAATCCCAAAAGACACAGAAACAGGTTCTCAAGGGGGAATTCTTCATGTACCTATTCAGTCAGTCCTTCTTTTCTCTATGCTTTTATTTTTCAGCTTTTAGTGTAAAAATGTCACAGTCATGCTCTGTCTTGTTTGATGGTGGTAATTTCATTTCCCAGCTTTGTTCAGTTCCCCTTGAGCTGTTGCATCCAAAATGCACAAAGGAAAAATAAAAATATTTTAGTCTAGTGGGGTAGGATCAGCTTTGGGCCTGCAGTATGAATGGGGAAAGGATGCACATTCCGCAATGGCATATATTAATTTTTAATCTATTAATTTTCTAAATTTTTCATGTCAGAGAAATAGAATAAAGACAGGAAAAGCAATGACAGTCAGCACCTAAAAACAGTGTTCTTGTGCAGCCAATGGTCTTTTTCCTCTCTTTGTATGCTCTGACTCTCCTCCTGTTCACCCTGGTACTCTCGCGGGCACAGCTGTGAAAGGGCATATGTTACCTGACAGCAGTGGAGGTGCCCATACCTGATGCTGTTGAGGCTGAGCTTTGCCGACATCCCAGTGCTGATGTCAATGCTAACTTCAGGAGCCTCCACCCCACCTTCACCCACTCTTTTCCTCTGACAGAACAGCTTGTGGATCCATGCTGTAAATTAGATCAGGCATCTCTTCTGCTTGAAAGAAAGAAGCAAATGTATATTTTTGCGGGTTTCTAGGTCTAGAAGCAGACACGATCCACAAACAAGATGAGGAGAGGGTTTGCTGCGGTGCGAGGGTGGGAGATGGGGTAGTGTTGCCTTGTGCCGGTATTGCTACGCCATAGCCTGAGTCCATTCCTGCATGATAGGTATAGGGCAATTGGACTCGGGGGGGAAACAGGCTTCAAGATGTACAGCTTTCCTGAATATTCCTCGATAGCTGGCTCATGGCTCAGGTGCCTCCACAGCAAAAATGGTTGTGGTGACCATGACTCGTTACATATACATATGTGCAAAGGGTGGACTGGGGATTTTGAGAATCAGCTTGGGAAAACAGCCAAAATTCAGCTAAAAGTACTCCCAGAATGGATGCAGTGCATGGAGACAGCTATCATTTGGTGAGTCAGATCAAGTTTTTGTTTGACAACACCTTGTTTTAATAGTGCCAGTAGTGCACGTGTGTGCAGATAACACTCTGCAGACCTGGCCTCTGGCTTCTTCAGCCTCTGCTCTATCTGTCAAGTGAGAGTTGCTGTTACCTCAAGATGCTATACAAATCAAAAGCAGCTAGTTAAATCTGCCTTCAGATTTTCAGACCCGCAACTGTATCTCTCTGTGTATTTGGGCGACACACAGCACAATTGATGCTGATCTTGATTGCGCCTTTTTTGCATTACCGTCAAACAAACAATGCAAGAGCCGTGAGCGGCATCCTCTAAGGTATTGCTGTCTGCATGCTGTCTCCCCCCTTGATTTCTTCAGGTCGGTAAGACTGTAAGAGCAATCCTCTGCAGGAGCTTTTGTTTTAAATTAAAGATGCTACAAGACTATTATGTCATGAGGCATCATGAAAAATACCCTTTCAGGAGATCAGATTGACACTTCCACCCTGTAAGTGCACAGTGCAACAGCTACATATATTGCTAATGTTTGTGTAGGCATCGCGTGAGGTCCTCGAGGGCAGGCAGGGAGGCAACGCTTTGTTCTCTCACCTGCGCTGAATGAAGAGCATTATCAGTGCACTGATAAATCCTGCCACAGAGTTTTGTTACGCTTGGAAGGAAAATAATACAGTGTGTTACAAAGCCCCGTAGGTGATAAGAAAAAAAAAAGGTTGCTTTGTTTTAAATAGGGGTTGGTTTGTGCGTAGGCATCTGCATAAGGGGACACAGCAGTGATGAAGATGGCCAGTTGAGGAGATTGATGGCCTGCATTTGGAGACCTGAATTCCAGTGCCCTGCTCTGCTGCTTGTTTCCTGAGCTATCTTCAACATGGTCTTCAGGTAAAACACTAACAAACAGTGCCCTTGCTGGGAAATTCAAGGCCAGTTTTCTTCATTGCTGTCAAAGCAGTGTGCACTTCAGCTAGGATCTCTGGGGGTGAAACCTATAAGAAACCTGGCCTTATGTTGCCCTCCACAGCATCCGCTCTTGGGAAGATGGACAGTGCTCTGCAATACCCTCTCTGGAGTTTGAGTCCTCCTGCACACAGCCGTGAAGCCATAGCCATGAGAAAACTGTGTGACAAGATTGATCACATCCTCACCTGCACCTTCTTGCAGTTTGCCTCCACAAAACCACCAAGGCATGGACAGCAGATGTATCCTGGTGTATGGCCTGGCTGGAGTCCTATGTCCTCCTTTCCATACTGGAAGAACAAGTACAGGATTTCTGCTTTGGAAAAGCCACCTGCAACAGCTGCTGCTGCAGGGAGATTGTGGCTGAATGGCAAATGAAGTTATGGGTGAATTCATGCCACAACCAATGCCACAGAAAAGGGGAAGAAGAGAAGAAAGCCTAGTGCCAGGCTAGGGATGGGAACAGCCCCAGGAATGAGGTAAGGATGCGGGGAGGCAATTCTGCCTCAGGTGTCAGGCACCCCACGCAGCACCTAGACCTGACTCTGCAGATAGCCCTGGGATGGGTGAGTGGCCCAGCTGGCACATCCGCAGGGCTGTAGCCCTTCTTCTGACACAGCCACTCCAACACCCCAGCAGAGACCTCCAGCAGCCAGAGCCAAGCCACCACCTTGGCTTGGTTGCCCACTTGTCAGGAGCAAGATGGATTCTGACTGTGTTGCAAAGGTCATGTAGACTGCACAGAGTAAATGACATCCTGGTTGTTACTGAGAAGGTCTGGAAGGAGTTTCATTTGGAGGTGATCTCCTGAAAGCCAAATATTTAAGCAATATGTGCTGCATCTGGACTGTTACAGGACGTCCCTGAGGAGTAGCAACCCTCCTGAGGAGTAAGAACCCAGGTGATCCTGAGGACGCTTGGCAGCAAGAACTTGACTGCCAGATCTTAGCTCTGCACCACCTTGTGCAAGACCATGAGTGCATAGACACAGTTGCCCCTCACACCTCCTCAGTGCATCAGAGCTAATATACAGGCTATTCAGGCTGGTCTCACCACCGTGAGCCTGAGGGCTCTGCCTACGTAGTTCTGTCTGTGGGACACTGGCTTCAGAGCCAGGCAGGTGAGCTGGCAGTGGTGGGCCAAGTTGGGAAAGAACAGCATGAAAAATAAGAACAGGACCCAAGGGAAGACCATCAAGCTATTTTCTGGATTTCCCACTTTTGGTCGAGTAAACTGTCCTGTCTCTGTTCTTTTATAGATGATGGTAACAGATCCACTTTACCAAGAAGATGGATGGCTAGCTCATAATCTGGATTTGAGACCTGACATGGTAAGTCAGAAAAGGCTAGTGGCTTTAATTTTTTATTTATTGCACTTCTGCAAACCCCAAGTAAGTGCTAAAAGGGCAAACTATATTTCTTACTTATTTTTAAGGGTTTGGCTACGTTACATTTTTATGCTTTCTGTTTTTCTGCAGTAACCTATTCCAGCCATAAACCAGCGACGGTCTGGGCACATTTAATCTGAGGGAATTCCAGATGGCTGTTGTAATAGAAAGTGACCAGTCTTTCAGTGTGTGGTCTGTGCTTAATCTGAGCTGGCCCAAATAAAAAAGCAATATGAAAATACTTCTATATCTGTGGATTCCCCAGTGAGGAAGTCTGGAACTTTTGTAAAAGTTTTATTTTATTTTTAGTCATTAATGGCATGAAGCTATTAAATGTGGGCTAGTTTTCAGATTTACCCCTTGCCAGTAGCCTCTCTGCAGGAAACCATTACAATTTTCTTGCATTTGAGAACAAAAGTTTTTTGCATTTGACAATTGCAAAATATTGTTGCACTTTACAACATCTGCTTGTTATTTTGATTTTGAGGGCCTCGGGAAAACTCTTAGTTCACTCACTGTTGTACATCTCATCTGTGCAAAAAGCAAGTGAGGTTCATGATAGGTGCCCTGAATTTAACAGGTCTGAGCTTGGTGGAAGCAGCCTCTAGAGATTTTCAGAGCTTCTGGTACAGAGGAGAGCAGTCTGCCTGTGGCCCTCTATGCTTTTCTGAAAGGTTCCTTTCTGCTCACCCATATCAGCCTACCACAGCACCATGAAGCTGAGGGCTGCAGGGGGTTGGACACCTGACGTGTCTGCACCTCCAGAGTTTGGGATCAGAGGGTCTAAGAAGTGCAGGCATATCAAGTATGAGGCAAGTGTAAGAACGACCCTTTGAGGTAGGTTGTTTGGTCAACCAAACTCCTGGTCTGATGGCAGCTGGGGTGCCCTAAGGGCTTGCACTGCAGTGGTGGCCTTTGGCAGTGACCTCACCAAATGGAGTGGGCACTGTCTCAACCTCCTGGGGCCTCTGCTGTGAGCATAATGGAAGATAGCAATGCTTCCCTGCCTTACAGAGGCATTGCATTTGTGTTTGTAAGGTTTTCCTCAATGGCAGATAAGTAATTATCTAAGTAAGGGAATCTAAGTACCTAACGTAAGTAGATGAATCTTCTCATTTGCTTTGCCTCATCTCTAGCTGGACTAACTCCAATCACCAATCACAATTCTCCCTCTCCTTAAAAAAATCAATACTCCACTAAATCATTGTCTTTTTCAACTCCAGACATGAACATTTTATTGCACAATGACATCTTCCTCAAATCCAGGCAATCTTTTATTCTGAATGCCCATGAATTTTAGGGGCCAATATTTGATGATGCTGAGAAGATGGTAAATGAGTTACATTAGGTATTTTGGCCTACAGGTCCTGAAAAACACTGATAAACTTGCAAGAAATATTCTGTCAAATGCAGCACAGAATGTACACTGATATGGCATAAACGCACCATCTACTCTCCCTGGAAACACGATGTGACAATTTACTAGTCTAGCACAAGGTTTCTTCACATAACCGGTCAGCCTGCACCATACGGGAGTCACCTGCCCGTATCTTAATTACATCTTATAGTCTGGCACCAGAGCCACCCTCACCGTGCATCAGTAAGCAACCCATTTTCTAGTGCCGTCAGACCTATCTATACAAAGGAGAGGAAGCGGTGGAAAGTAAATTGTTACGTTCTGGCAGAAAGGCCAGCAAACAGTGATGGGGGCTTGTGGGGTTGTTGCTGGGCAGGCTTCTAGCGCTGAGGGTGGACGTACCTAGGTACGCTCCCACCACCCCACGAGATGTGGCAGGGTGAGAGACCAGGGCATTGGTGTGAGTGCCAGAAACGCATCAGGATTTGCAAGCTTGAGGTGGGTTTTCATCTGCCCCTGCGTGGCCACCACAGACGGTTAAGGCAGAGCAATCTGAGGATCACTGTAGGGCTGCTGTGACTAAAGGTTTAAACTTTGCTGCATTGATCACTGCCAACGTTGGTCCGGTGGCCCACTTAAAGGCTGAACGAAGCGTCCTTCCTATAAGCTATGTGACATGTCAGGACAATGGCTTGTTTGCATTTTTATCCATTTCTTTATGCGAAGATGACAAGTTTATTGAGTCAAATTGTGAAGCTTTTGTTTAGAGTGGTGGTGTCTCTTCTTGACTTGAGGGGAGCTTTGCCAGAATAAATCCTGAATGAAAAAGGAGGCCGGGCTTCAGGTTTTGATGAAGTGCTTTAACTGACATTTTAAGTTGAAGCATATTTGCAAGGGGACTCTGACTGAAAGAAAGTTTTTGTGGTAAATACAGCAATTTGGGATTCAAAGGAAGTCACAGAATTGTTGCCTTGTGTGCAGAATCTTATCCCATGCAGGAATCCTTCAGATAGAGTTTGACTAGTAGAGTGGGTGAGATTAATAATGATTTGAATAATTTATATCACTGAAATATTTTTGTGGGGGTTTTGCACTTCCTACATATGTCTCGGTTGGACTTTTAGCCACGATGTCTAACAATTTTGAATGCATTATTACAAATGCTTAAACTTATGACAAGTATATAATACTTTTTCATGCTATTCACCCATTACTAGACATCCAGAATAACAAAAGCTGATCAGGGCATAAGGCCTCCTTTCATAAGATCTCCTGTGCAAATATCTTATCAAAACAAAAGCATAATGAAGGTACTATTATTTTCTCTTCACATCACTTGCACATGCCACAGAGATGGAAAGAAGGAAAATTTTACCAAATAAGGAGAAAAGGAAAGCTTTTAAGTGGGTCCCGAGTGGGTTTCTTTTCCAAATGGAGCTTATTTGTCACTGCATTAACACAGAAAAAGAGAGCAAAGGTGGGATCTCAGGGCAGCCCTGCCTCTAGGCACATTTCAAATTAGAACTGCCATATTACAGCTTCGTGGCTCAGTGTGCAGTGGCAGGGGTGGAAGACGTGGCACCTGCAAATACTTGGCCTGGACAGGTGAGGAGAAAGCCTGAGCCAACTGCTGATGCTGTGCAATGCCCACCGATAACCCACTCGGTAGCATCACGTCAGTGCTCCACGTCCCGCGTTCTTGCTCAGGGCCTCCCGCTCATAGACACTGCCGCTGCCCGCGGCCTCGCACGCGTGCTGTGTTCACCTCTTACTGACCGTCAGATCTTTGAAAGAGGGATGGGGCTTTTTTTTCCTGTTACAGAGGTGTAGCGCCTCGTCATGTTATGCCGTGGTTCTCATTAGTGCTTACAAATCCAGCTGCAATACAAGTAAATCTTCCTGCTGCTGTCGATCAGAGCATTAGCACAGTGTCTGGGGTCAAAAAGGTAAAGGTGAGATGTGGACTGCGTAAATCGTGTTTCAGACATCAGAAAAGACCTAGATGTATGAAGCCTCCTGCATCCCTGAGAGAGAGCCCCTGTCCCTTGCCGTCCTCCCCATGTCTTGGAGGGGAGGGGGACCTGGTAAGACCACATGAAAGAGCTGAGTGAAAATGAGCAAATGTCATTAAAATTATCCAGTGGACCTCAGTAAAAATGTACTGAACGGTCCTGGCTGAAAGAGACATTTTTCACACTGTAATGGCCACATGGCTCCCTAAGTGGAAGAAGGAAGGTCATTTACTTCACAGGAAAAAAAGTCGTCTATGAGATCATTTATAACATTACTCACAACCATTATCTATCCCAAATCATTCTTATGCCTTGTCTGTGATATTGGCTGCCTTGCAGTGCTCTGAGTCTCTCTCAGCATAAAACCTTTTCTTATTCCTTAATGGCATACCAGCTGAAATATTTAAAGCATTTGCAGACAAATGTATCTAATTGTATCCTAGATGCAGGAAGGCCCCGGGGATCGCTAACTGCTGCCACAGTCACATTTACCTGCCCTGGGGGAGGCTGTTGTTTCAGTAAAAGCCCTGTCAAATACAGGTTGGTTAATAAGAAAGTGCTTTCCCACAAATAGAGCATATTTAGGCTCACGGTCGCACTCCTCCGAGTGATGAAAGCTTCCTGACCTCCCCACAGCCGGCTCACCGCACCCCGATGAAAGGGCTTCGGCCGGCGGAAGGACGAGCAGCGCTCGACTCACCTTGGGCCAGCCGCCGAGGTCCCCCTTTGCCTGAAGAAAGCGGGGGCTGTGGTTGTGCTGCAAGAGGCTTCCACGTTCAAAACTGGCCCCGAGTGCATGACTGAATACAGGTGAAGAAAGACAGACCTAAAAACTTGCTCAGGAAGGTCAGGCAACACAAGACGACTAGATCCTTGCCACCCTTGAGCCATGCAGTTTCTTGCTTGATTTGTACTCAAGTCCCGTACCCCATTCCCACATGAGACCAGACTCAACCCTGACGTGCGTGGCAATGGCTTTTCATACATGACGCTGGCAGAAATCTCCAGGCTCCAGCCCACCGTGATGGCTGATCTAGTGAACGTCTTGGATAGTTTCTTGTCTGCACACGGTTTTTAGTGGTTGGACTACCAATTACAGAATGACACCCAGTCTACTATGTGAGGGGCTGGTAAAGATAATTCACGATCTCCTGAATATTTTTTTCTCGCTCACTGCCTTTATTTGTCCGTGAGTCCCACCTAGCACTGTCCAAAAACATTTATTTTGACTCAGAGTCCATTGATGCATGGCAGGGCCCTGGGGGAGTATCTGGGGCCTCCCACAGAATCACCACCATGTTTTCTTCAAGCATCTGGCACAGTTGCTTCCCCTGACTGGGGCTAGCGAGTGGGTCCTATTTACCGTTGCCAGGAACACGGCAAATGGTGATGTGCCTGTGTGAGGTAGGGTATCCGAAAACAAAAAATGCTCTTTGGTGTGTCCCAACGCTGAAGAAATTACAGCTATTGCTCAGGATCTCCACACACAGCTCATGAACCCTGCTCATTCCCTAGCACATTCAAAATGACCACTGCGTTAGGAAGACATTATTTGAACAGCAGACAACTGTGGAAACATTTGGCAAGAAAACACGTGGGAGATAACAAAGCAATTGCAACCTTTGGCTGCCATGAAGTGGGGTGTTTGAAAATCCTGCCCAGAAAGTTCTGAAGGGAAAATGTTATGTGTGGTGCCCCAGATTATTTCATATGAGACATTAACATTTTTGCTGGTAAAGACTATCAGTTTTCCCGTGCTACTGACGGTGCCCTAAACTGATACAAGGGCAAAAATAAATTGTCTTGCCCAGCTCTTATAACTGTGAAAAAGCACACCCTATTCCCCAGAGTAAAAGTGGTTGAATGATCTACTCGAAGAAACATGACTCCCAGCTATTTAGTGGCAGCCATCTGAAATCACTGCGGTGCAGCCTCAATAAAAAAAAAATAAATAAACTGAGAGGTGGGTGGAGAGCAGCTGAGAACACCATGAATGAGCATGGGTTAGTCCTAAACCTGGGTTAAGACTCACAGCCAAAGAATAAAGGAGCTGGTGAGGTGGGGAACATGTTGTTCTCATTATCTGCCAGTGGTTGCACATCTGCACTAAAAGTCAACAAACAGGCATTTTTGTACAATTGTGCATTGTGTAATGAGATAAGAATAAAACTAATTCACATTTATCTAGAATTTCTCAGAATGGTTGTAGTCCCTGTAGACATAGCTGACTTTATAAAATGTGAAAGTCTGAGTCACACCAGCAGATTGTACATGGCAGGGAAGCTAATCTGATGTAATAGAAATGTTTACAAGCCCAGTAACCCTTCTCCCTCCACCCTCCTCCGCTTTAAAAAGCCACATAAGGCCATGGATCAAAGTGGTGCAGCAGCAGCATGCTGAACACTGAAACAATAACAGCCCTGACTTCCTCAGACGTCAATAGTACAAGTTACCAGAGGATTTTTGCATTCACTGAAGAAGGAGGTAATATAATCATATGCATCAAAGACTGGAAGTGGAGCTTTAATACCACCAACTCTTATCACTAAAATATTGCTAAACATGATTAAACACAGTTCAGTGGAAATATCAGAAGCTGACTACCCAGTGGGATCAAAAAAGCAGCAAACAGTTCAGAAATGTGTACTCAGTTAATGCTTACCAGATGTAATCAATTTAGAGTAATAGTCAGTTCCAGTCCTTAATTCATATTTTTATGAAATGAGTACAGATACACTCTTCTTATGTCTAACAGATTTCCTGCCTCTATTTTTTTCTTTCTTTTCCAAGCAACATACCACCTTCGGTTTCTTTAACTCTTCATCACTCCCTATGAAAGCTGGAGGTTCCTTCCAGATGACAGAAAATTTGTTATTGCTTCCTGAGCAGATCTCAGGTTTGGTAAGGGTACATGTGATGACACAACACATTTAGGGTTTTGTAAGGCATGTGACTTCACTGCGCATGACACTGTGAAAATAAATGAGAAGTGCCAAGTCAAAAGAGCCCACACTGAGCAGATTAAATGTTGCCTGTAAATAAGAATTTGTCACCATGGGGGATGTTCCTTGCAGTGTCCCACGGGCTTCCTTTCTGGTCCTGGTGGAAGATCTGGAGATAAAAAAAAAACTGGTGAAGAAGCATTAGGGACAGGTCAGCTAAAAAAATTGATCTGGATTACTTGTTGAAGGAAGGTCAGTTAAACAGTGTACATTTTGACAGCCAAATGAAAGACCATGAAGCTAGGGATAAATAAAGGCAGCTTACCTACAGGAATGGGGGCTTTATTCTAGAAAGTGGTGGTTTAGCAGAGGATTTAGGTGAATAGGCTGGTAACCAAGCCGATGGGAGCTCTTGGGATAATTCATAGCATAAAGGCCGATTTGAATCTCAAAGAAGAGCAGCGATATATTTAGCTGCCCTACTAACGTGCTGGAGAAAGCTCAGACAAAAGCAACAAGAGTGATCAGAGGTCTAGTAAATGTGAACTCGGGGGAAACATTGAAAGGTGAGACTGTGTCTAGTCTGGAAATAGAAGACAAGACGACAGCCTTCAAATACGTAAAAGGTAGCTGCAACGGAGACTGTAATCAAGTGGTGTCCATATCTGCTGGCAATAGCACAACAAGTAACAAGCTTAACTTGCAGCAAGGAAGATTTATGTTAGCCATCAGAAACATTTTCTAATGATAAGCACCAGTGAGCACTGGAACATACTGCAGATTACCATAAGATTAAGAACTGGTTAGGCCGGTGGTTTCCAATCTTTGTTTTGCACCAAACCTCAACCTGAAAAAACTGGCAGGGTTCTGCCTCCCATTGTTCGATGGCAAAATTTTTTTTTTGTCTTAAAACAATGAGCCTTAAAGGCTTTTGAATACTGGAAATAATGATGGTGATGATGATGATGAGACACACACAAGACATCGCACAGGGAATGCACCAGCTCTATTAAAACCAGATGAAAAGTCAGCTGGGACTTAGCCACCTTTCGTAACGGTCTTTAAGAGTGGGAGGGTGCTGGAAAACTGGCTGGGACGTGACTGGGGTGTGCAGGAGCTGATATGGTGGTAAGGGTTGGGAGGCTGTGCAAGAGGAGTCACTGCAGACAGCTGTGATGAATCAGTCTAAAAGCAAGCAAGAAATAAGTGGGTTTTGGGATGAGTGAAGAGGAACTAAAGACTCCTGTGGGTGGTCATGAGGTTACTGGCATGACACAGAGCTGGGAGCAGAGAGGACTAATGCGGAGGACGTGAGATGATAGTAAGGTGGAGGGCACAGCTGGGGGTGTTTGCTGCTGGGTTGCAGCGGCTTTTCCCTCTCCCTTCCTCCACAGCTACCGTGACCCCATGGTGCTACACCTTGCTGGGGGGACCCCCAACAGAAGCAGCCGTGCACCTCCAAGGGAGGCTCAGACCCAGTCTTGAGGTGATGGTACTTGAGCAGGCCTTTTGATGACTGCAAATACCTACTGGGCAGCCTTTGTCAGATATGTTGCCCTTGCCAGGCAAAAAGTGATACAGAGCTGCTGCAAAGGAAAAGAGGGCATCTTTCTGTTTTCTGTGCTTCTTGTGCTGTTTAAACCGTACCTGTCTGAAGCCGAAAGAAATAGGCACTGATGTAAATATGCATGTGAAAACGGGGAGGTCCTGCTCTGCTGGCCATTGAGGGGCTGTGCAGATGGTGCCCTTAGTTATCCCTTTCCAAGAGCCTGAGGATGCGTCCTCGGGTTGTGTCACTCCTACCACCCTGACCGAAATCCCTTATTGCTCATGTTTGGGAACTAGAGTCACGATCTCAAATGTTGTCACATTAGCTGGGTAGAGAAATGCCAGGCCTCCCACTACGTGTGGGTAGCACCTTTTCTTTGATTAGCTCAGAGTACTTTCTAATAGAAGTTAACCTTCATGACATCCTTGAGGGACTAGCCCACTGTGATTAAGATTAATATCTCTGTCTTACAAATAGGAAAATCAGCACCAAAACTTGCTCAACATCATCTTCTAAATCATTGCTTGAGCCTGGAAAAGAATATACTATTTCTCTCTTTTTTTTTTTTTCTTCCCCAATGAATTACTTTAGCAATTAAAATGCATTGCTAGATATAGGGAAGAAGCCAATCTGGAAATGCAGCTCCTTAATGGTATCTCTACATTAAAGAAGGCCTTACTGCTATCGTAAGCCCTGCCTGGATGGATCCCTACATCCTCTCAGCTCCTGACCCAACAAGGATTTGAAATGTGCCTGGCTGAAGTTACAAGGCTCCAGTGCTGCCCCAGGACTGTATATACCGTAATTCCTCTTGGAGGGAGTCCTAGCCCACGCTTAGCATCCTGAGATTAAGAAATGCTCAGAACTGTAAAAACACAAATCACAAAACAAGCTCGGTGAAGTTTGAAGACAGTTTTTGAACACCCCGATGCGGACGGTAAACCACAACAACAGTAACAGGAAAAGCAGCACCACAAACGAAAACCCAGTACTCCATTTGAAACTAAATTCATTTAATAAACTATAAGAAATTGCTCAGCAATGAAAAACTCCAGCACCACCACCCTGACCACATAAGATACATGAGAATAAACAGACTTGTGGGCACACCTCAACCAGGCTTAAAACAGCAGCCTCCTCCAAAACAGTCTCCACGCTAGCAAGGTGATCTCACTGTCTGGTAGAAATAACGCTCATCAGCCAACTGTAATCAATCAATTTCACAGAAGTGCTTGCTATATATAAAAATTGAGGTTGGTAAAATGTACAGGACGTTTGTGCCAGACCACTATCTTCTGACCTCGATGAGCAAACAACCTGAAAATATTTCTCACGGAAACCGGTTTTAGGTTACAGGTCAGGTAATAACTTGGGAACTTTAGCAAAGGACAAATCATAGCTCAGCAAAGCCTCCAGAAAACATTTGCAGCGATGCTTTTGATATGGTAGTGAAAACCCACTTTGGGTCTGCTTTTGCAGAGGGGTCCAGGAAGAGTTTTATTCTTGCTGGTGCCCTGGCAAAACAACTTTGGAAAGTGGGTGAACCATGTTGGAGAGGCAGGTCATAAAGGGAATGAAGGTCTGCTTGCTGCTGTAGGTGGCAGGTAACCAGGAGCCCCCTTCTGATGCTCGGGCACAGGACCAGTTGGTTGAGCAGGGGACACATCTATTTTATCTGATTATGAGCAAGTGTCATACCAGCAAATGGTAAATTACAACATTTCTTACTCACTGTGTGAGAACTAATTTTTCTGTGATTTGTGTCAAGAAGTTGATGGGTGGAAGTGGAAAGTCAATTAAAAGTACACAAATCCGATCTTTTACCATCGTTTCCTATTAATAATAATAAAAAAACCAAACCCAACTGCTTCAAATGTGCTCAGTGTTTTGTGGGGAAGGTTGAATAGATGAGGCATGAAAACAAGTTTTGTACCTACATTTAACGGCCGTATTAAATAAGGGAAGTAGTAACTGCAGTTAATGAATGGACAGGCTGTTTCTGGTCACTGTGAACTAGATATTCAAAGACATATAAGTTCTCAAAGATACAGGTGAGCGCTCTGTGGCATTTCCCAAAGCATCTCACTGGAAATCAGTGACAGTTGTGTGAAGTGGGAAACCTACCTGCTTGAGTTGCAGTTTGGAAAATCTCACCCACATCTTTCATGAGTGTGTCTTGACCTTGCCCACCTGTTTCTAGTCACAGGCTGGAAGAGGAAATGAGCTTTGCTGCTTCTTCCACTCCCGACTGATTTCTTAACTGTGAATGAATGGGTCTAAATGAAGAAAGTGCTCTTTTCACACACACCCGTTAGGTAAACTGAAACCAAAAGTTTCACTGCGCAAAACACTTTTCTGCATAACAGAAACCAAAAGCCTTTGCATTTAAAAAGGGTAAATACCCAACAGAAAAAATATTGATAATGCAATACATGATGTTTCAAACCAATCTTAAGAATTAAGATGATTTTCTCTTTTTTCCTATAACTTTGCACCTTGATTTGAAAGTCACCATTATCAAACTGGCAAATCGAGGGCAGAAATTGTGGGAGCTGAAGAGAAAGGTTTGTCTGAAGTCTCTTACTTCTCTGTGTGACCTCTTCTGCTGGACAGAGTGGCTGGTGTCCACCCAAAAGCAGGGCCTGATAGCAGCTGGCCTTCTTGCTACGTACAAGATGCAGCAGAGAGTGCAGACGGAAAGGATAAAAAGGACCAGGAATGGAGAAAAGGAAGGGTTCATGAGGTGCTGGGAGGCTGAGTGCCTTGTCCGAGGCCACACAAGAAATTTGTGGCAGGCAGGTGAACCAGCTGCCGGCGCCTGTGGAGGGTGTGTGCTGATCTCTTCCCCGAGCGGCTGCCAAGGGAATGATATGTGGATTATCAACTGTCACCCAAGTGTCCCTTCACAGCGACATTATCATTCATCAACTCCTGGTAGAGCCTGTGCACAAGTGACTCGGCACGGAAAAAATGATCTTTTGTGCTAAATTACATTCTGCTGTATTTTGCACAATGCAGGAGGTATCAGAACACCTTGCAAAAAGTGAAGCAACTGGAAGTCGCCTAGTAATACCATCAGGATACATTTGATACCTAGCCAAACCCATTCCTCTCAGGTTATTGACTAATCCAGCCCAAACCAGGCACAAACAAGCTGCTGGACCGCACTGACACGTGCAAGATTGGTGCTTAACATGGTAGACAACTTAATCTTCATGATGGCAGTCATTGTGCAGAAGATATTGTAAATTACTGTATCTCATGGTAGCTGATTAGGAAGGATTCTCTATTTTGACAGCAGCTCTGCTAGCAGGAGGGCACACTGTGATCTTGGTGTAAGCATGGACTACAAGTAAATAGCCCTAAAGGAATTTTACCATGTTCAGAATGCTTGTTAGCATAACCGCTCCTTGGCAGTTATTATCATTGGGTGGGGAAAATGAGGCAGAGAGTTACCTGCCTTTGCTAAGACCACGGAGGTAGGTAGCACTCCAACCAAATTCCTGCACCTTGTTTGCAGAGATTCCCCGAGCCTCTTTGTATCTTCCCTGCACAGACTCCACAGCATGAAGGCTGAGGACTGGACGGATCCTACAGGTGAACTTTGCAAAATAGCGAACGTCAAGCATTATTTAAATTCTGCCAGGTCTGGGAAGGGGGAACAGGGAACAAAAAACCCCACTATATCCTTTTCCTCAGAGTAGGGCAGTGCCTACGAATGGAAAATGATGGGTTTTCTTTTGCAACATGCATAAATCTGGGCTCCCTTCCCTTACTCCCCACACCCTCCTGGGAGCTTCTGCTGAATTGCAGCTCCCTTGACATGGCCCTCAGAGTGGTGTGTGGCTTTCAGCCACAGTTTTTCTAGCTCTCTTTGGGATACAAACTTTGGGTTTCATTCAAGAAAGCACTTAGGCATGTGTAATTCCTTAAATTTCAATGTGACTATTCATGAGCATAGAGTTAGCACATATTTAATTGCCTTCCTGAATATGGGCCAAAATAGAGAGTATCCTAGGAGTGCATGGGAAAGAGACTTAGTTTTCATTGCTTTAATAGAGATAGCTGCTCCACTTAGAAGCATTTGCAAATGGTTTGGGAAGGTTTGGGACTTCTTGCTAGCACATCTCTAGAGGGTAAAGCAGGCAACCAACCCTGCTGCAAATGAGATGAAGATCGCTTGTGTCTGCACCACCCCGAGGGAGAGGACTCATATGAGAATTTATACCTTTTCTCATTTTTTTTGTGTGTCTGCCCAACAAGTGCTCAATTCCAATGTTCTCCCCATCCATTTGTGAATTTATCAATTTTTATTAATGTCCTTTGGGAAAGAGCTCTGGATTTGTAGTATTCAATTGTGTGGGTAAAAACAGAAGAGAAAACTTTTTTAAGAAGTGTCTCATTTTTAAGACTCTGCTTTCCATTCTAAAAACAACTGGAAGGTGATGAGGAGAAAAACATACTTTTTACGTTAAAAGTCTGACATGGTAACAAATTGAAAGTACAACACCAGTAACGATGGTACATTTCATTAGTCTAACTCAAACTGCGACTCAGATCCCACGGACCTCCACTGTGTTCAACTGAAATTGTTATTGAATGTGAAAACCACCGAAATCTTCAGTACTTTCAACCAGTTCTTGACCAAATATTGGAGATACCCTCTTCACTTTTCAAAATCGGCTCTAAAACATGATGTGGGTTGTCAGTGAGTAGCGGCAGTTTCCATTGGGCTTTTCAGTTGTAGTCAACATTGGAAACTGTACTGGAATTTAAAAAAATGAAGCATTTTGCCCAAGACATACATTCATTTATCCATGCATGGGTAATTACGGTGGAGACCTACACATCTGTGACGAGATTCATGTCGTCTGAAAATAGATGTCAGTTAGATATCTGTTGGAAGGCTGACTGAGGCTGAGAAATCATCGCTTATTTTTCAGACCCCAGTTTGCAGCACTGGCAGCTAGCACGAAAAACCTACTTTCCTCATGGTCACTTTTAGCGTTAGCTTGGCCTACGACAACCATGACCCATATATGCTCCAAGCCGGCTGAGCCACGCTGAAGATTAGCACACTGACCGCTGCTGCAGGCTTAGAGGGTTTTGGGTTGATTCATGTGTGGGTGGGGGGTAAGGCTTTCTCCTTCACAACCAGCGTTATTTTCACTGGCTGCCTGGGCGAGATGGGGGAGGAAGGAGGTTAATCAAACAGCACACGTGTGTCCTGCTTGTGGCAGCATCAGATGCGACTGCTCGGCACGCTGGGGTTGAGGGCGGGTGGCCGGCCCCTGCCGTGAGCGAGAGGCTGCTGAAGCCTGGAGAGGGTACGTGGATGGTGCCTCGGTAACATGAGGCCCCTGGGGTGCAGAATAGACCCCTTCTTGTGGAGGGAGGCACAGCAGAGCCCTGGGATGGGGCTGCTCCTCTCCTACAGCACTGCAGAGTGCTGGGGACGCTGAGGAATGGCTGGGACGTGATGGGGGCTTGGCGCAGTGCCTGCGCGCTGCCTGGCCCCGCATCTCCTCCTGCTGCAGCTGAGCTGCTCTTCATGGTGTAAAGGATCCTGGGCCATTCCCAATTCTGCAAGGGGCAGAGCTGCTTTGGGCCACCGGGTGAAAGCAGATTAAGCCACGGTCCTTCCCTGCCACGTAAGAAATGAGGTCAGCATGCACAGGGGCACATGGCTGATGATGCTACGCAGCAGGGCATGTTGCTGATGCTGCAATACACTCCTCTACCCGAGGTGACATGTGAATGTCTCGCTGATGGAGGTGAGAGAAGTGCTTTTAAAAGATGTATGAGAGAACTCCAGAGATAATTTCTACTTTAGGTGTTCCTGAGGAGGGTGGCCCAGGAAAGGCAAAACACGAAGGGATACGCACAGTTACACATAACTACATTTTTATATGTCGTACGTGAGGATGGTGATCATGAATGGAAACAGGTAACGGAAAGTTTGCCCAGGAAAAATGCGATTCTAAAGCAAGACTGGCCTGTACAAAGAAAAAGGACTATAACAGAAAGGACTATTTTAAAATTAGCAAACCTTGACCATTCACTTTGTTTTTAAAAAATCTTATTTCTGTGTATAAGTCCATGCTTATAGTGGCATCTAGTGGCTATTGTGTTTATGGAGCTCTTCTCCCCAACACTGCTACGAGTAGGACCAGGAGAGATTTGCAGCACCAGTTGTTTGCCCTTTTCTCCAAGACTGACTTTCCAGTAGCATTTTTCTTGTGCATACTTTTATTTTTTTTAAGAGTATTGTCTAATGGATCAATGCAAAGATCAATATTGAAGTGGGGGGGAGTCCCAGACTTCAGGGTGAATGTTGGATTAGAGCGCTTTATAAATAGGTGATGTTTTGGACTCTGGTCTTCATTTATTTCAGAATTATAGAAAATTAATTTGAAAAGGCAAAAATTTAGGGTGGTTCAGATTGACAAAAGCTGGAAGTAGCTCAGACCCAAGTTCCCATTTCACATGAACCTTTCAGCAACTGGGCAACGCACAGGTACAGGTTTACCAAGGGGCAGGCGAGCCGTGCTCTGGCCGTGCCTGCTTTCGTGCTGGCTGGTGCTCACCTGGAGGGACAGCATCAGGGCGTTTGCCGAGAGATGGGCCGTGCCTTCTCCTGCCAGTGAGAACCCTTGAGGGGGACACTGACAGCCAGGCTGCTGATAAAATGACTCAGTAAGCGCTCTTCCTCTCAAGAGACTGAACTGGCAGGAGAGTGCTTTCCCACGAGACAGCAAGACACAAGAGGGAGGTCAGTGCTGATGGCAGCTGCAGGGCTGTGTCAGAAAAAGTGCGGCCCCACTGCCTGCCTCCTGCTCCTTTCCTTCACCCGCAGCCACCTCACTCCTGTGGCTCCTCTTATCTGTCTGCTGGACTTGCCTCCAGGGCAGACTTCTCCACCTTCTTCTCATGGCTTCACCAGCGACCCCAGCTCCCCCTGCTCCCGTCACCCCAGCTCTCCTCAGACCTCCAGCCCATCAACACCCACACACCGCCAGCTCCCCGTGAGACCCTCCAGCCCAGTTCCTCACTGCTCACACCTTCCAGCATCTCTTTGATCCCCACTCCCCAGCTGTGTTTGTCTCCTTCCCGCTCTACAGGCACTACCGATGGAAATCTTAGGGTGATGCTGAGTTTTTCTAGTGCAGGCTCCTCCTCTCTTTTCGTCTGCCATCGTGCTAGCTGGTCTCTCCGCCTTCATTGAGTCCTACACCAGGAATTTCAGCTCCTTTTCACCCATTTTGGCCTTTGCCTATCTCTTCTTCCACCGCATTCCTTGCCACCCCTTTCTGCAGAGCCCAGCAGGTTTTGCTAAGAAAAACAGTGAGCTCTGCTGTGACCTATCTCTTCCGTTTGACCCACTCTTTCCTTTAGTCACAAGCGCAGCTTTGACTAACAACGTTATTCTGGGGACCACAGCCTCTCCTTCTGTGAAGTTCAGACAACAGCCATGCTTCTGCTGCAAAACAGACCAAGGAAAAGGGCCTGAGCAGTGGCACGTCGTTGTCCATACAGATAATTAGCAAGGTCCTGGCACGCTAGCAGTCTCCCATCAATGCTAAGATGTAGCTCGGGACTATTCCTAACAGGCTGCAGCAGCTGGATGGGGTTACCCATACGGTGTGAACGGGTGGGTGTCAGACCTAAAAAGCAGTCTCAGACCCGTTTTATTTACTAAGGTAGTTGTAATCAGTATGATCAAAACTGTTACGGTGAATGAGTCATTGGCCAGCAGTCCTCAGTGAACAGCATTCTGGTCCTTCCCTCTCAGCAAGCGAGGGAAGAGCCCCAGCAGCTGCACTGGCATCACTGCGCACCTCCTGTGAGACCTGTCCTTCCTTGCCGTGCCTATCAGAGAGGTGGAAGGGATTTGGGGAAGCACCAGGATAAACTCATGGCAGAAAGACCCACCAAGGAGCTTCAGACCCTTCGTGCTTTCTTCAGAGATCCCCAAGCCCTAGGTAACTGCGAGGTGAGAGGAGCGACCAGGAGAGGAGGATTGTCTCTGCTGCTGACATGGCTCCCTAAGCATCCCCCACCGGCCGCTCGCAGGGACGAGCTGGACGTGCCCTTGGTGGCTGTTCCTCTCTGCTTGCCCTGCAAGAACAAAAGCAAGTTCAAGGTGGTATTTTCTTCAGCGTGAGGACAGCTAGATTTACATACTGAATTGCTGTGTTAAAACAATTCAGGCAACAACACAGGGGAAGACCTAGAGAGCTCACGCATTACAAAAACCCAAGGGAGATTTTTCTTATGTGCATACCTTATATTGTAATGTATGAAATATTGTAGCTAATGAGTCCCATTTGTCTGAGATGTTAATACATCCACATCCTGTACCACTTTATCTTTTGACATTTTAGAACTTTTTTTTTTTTATGGAAGCGATAATTTTCTGGAGTATATTATCATGCATTCATTTAAACACCTAAAAGCTTAGCTATAGTCTAATTGTGACATAGATATTGGTAAAATGAAATCTGCTTTTGCAATGCAAATGCCTGTCTATTAGCAGAATCTTGTAAATTTGATTTTGAGTTTGGAGCAGCAGCTGTTTGTTCAGTTCGCAGGTTTCTTGTGGTTTGTGGTTTCTTGTGGTTTAAACATTTACAGGGTGTAGACACTAACGAGAGCACTGAATTGTTTATGGGGATCTTTGAAGCAACATTGCAGATTTGTTATGAATTTTTGCCAGGCCAGAAGAAGCATATTAGCCTCTCCTTATGCAAAGTCCCACGTGCAGAGTAACCTCACTAATCCAGTGCTTTGGGACCATGCCACCGTGCAGGTCAGTGAGAGTTTATACTGCTACTGTATGGCAGTTGATCACGTCCTTTCTTCAGATCTATTATTTGGAGGATCATCTTTTCCCCAAAATAGGGCATTCAGGCATAAAGCAAGTTGGAGCTGTTCTCGTAGTTGGAGACCCATCTCTTACAACAATCTCCTACCCGAATCTTTGAGGCAGAGCTCCTCTCACCTTTTCTGTGTGCTTTTGTGGGTGATTCCATGCACTGCCTGTTTTCCACTTTGGTACTCAGCAAAATTACTTTCCAGGAGCCTGGTCAGTTCATGCCAAGCTCCCTTGCGTGAGCTACAGAGAGAATGGGCTGGTTGTCCCAAACTCGGAGAGCAAGTGGCCAGACTTGTCCTAACGATTCCTAACTTGATAAATATTGATCCCAGGGTTGTCCAGTAGATTGTTGTTACCTCTATAGGGAAGGAGAGGAAGTTTACGTGAAGTAGGTTGGGCAAACTCTGAAGAGATATAATTGTTAAACAACATTACACTATGGAGAAATAGGAAAATTAATCTCACAAGCCCTTTCTACCTAATTCTTGATGACATGCCATCTTCCTTAGGTACATGACAAAAGGGAGCCCTCTAGGGTAAGTGTTGTATAGGAAGATCTCAGTTTTCAAGACGCTTCACAGTTGGTTTCACTTTGTACTTCAGCAGCTATGAAGGTTCATGAAACACGATGGTTTATGTTGCAACTTCCAACTCAAGGGGAATCCCAAGCTGCTCACCCAAGCCCAGGACACTTTGCCAGCAGAAAGATCTCAGTATCTATGCCCTGTTTCTCTAAGCATCCATCAAAGACAGGCTGCAAGGGCTGGGAGACCTCCGTAATGGCTCAGACTGGCCGTTCTCATGCCCCCTAAATTGGGGTATGAATGGGTGAATGAATGCTGGGAGTGGACACCCCTCTTACCAAAGTCCCATGCTGGCCTTCACTTTTTGCTCTTCTATGAACGTTTCACAGTTGCTGAAGCCCCCTGTAAACGTGCTGCTTCTCCTTTTCCCATTGTAATCCTCCATCACACACTGCTCCCACGCCCAGTTACCTACGCACTGCCAGTACTGCCAGCCAGCGTGTCCTATTTGTCTACTTTTTCTGGAATTATCATGTCTTTTCCTCCCACAGCTCTCAGACACCTTCAATAAACAAGCAAACCCATGCTGCTTGGCTTGTCTGTGCTGCAGCGGGGGTGAGGAGCACAGAAAGGCAGGAAGAGGAGAGCAGTCCCGGTGTTAGTGCTGTGCCAAGGAGAGAGGGCAGGGAGGGAAAGGGACAGCTGGAAGAAGTGGGATTGACTGCGATATTTAAAAATACGAGGAGATCTTTGTACCAAGCAAGGTAAGTGGCTTCTAGTTTATGTAGGGTCTCTTCCCTGCTGTTGACTGAGTGCAAGATTCAGACCTGCTCTGGCCCTGTGACGGCAGCCCTGAGGACAGGAGGGTGCAGCGAGACCCTCAATGCCTGGTGGGACGGGTGTCCTTCCAACCGGGCATGGCAGACCCCGGCCAGCCGCAGCCGTCCTGCCGCTGCCTCGCCAGCCCTCCCATTACACCCGGCTCAGAGGCACCGCGTCCACTGGGCTCTGTAGTCTCCTGCCCTTTTTCTCAGTAAGGATTTACTGTTGTGTCAAGTCTAACAGTTCCCCCTCCATTCTCCCTGCCATTTTGCTAAAGCACATGGCCCTAGCTCAGGTAAATTACAGGCCTGCAACAGAAATTACTGGGTGTAACTCCCTGGCCTGAGTTAAAAGGGTGATAGACCCAGGGATTGCAGAGCTTTCTCCTGAGCCTGAGAAACCACAAATCGCCTTGTGAAGCCTGCGGCTTTGCACAGTACTGCAAAGTCGTCTTTTTTTTCAGTCCCTTTTGTTTACCATGCCAATGGCAGTGCTATCACTGGCTCGGGCAGCTGCATAGCTATAGGATCATATGACTGTATATTCTCCGGTCTTGCCTTCTAATCCAGAAATACCGTAGACAGTAAGAAATTCTTTTTCAGAAATTACAGTCAGGGAGGCAGCGTAAAGCATTTTCATTTTAATGGGATTTCCCATTTCTTCTTTTTTGACTTTCGTGCCAAAGAAATAGAAACAAACAGTTTTGCCTCGGGTGCCAGACTGTGGTGGTTCTTCTGCCACGCGCGGCAGCTCGGCCTCACGCGTCCACCGGGACGGAGCTTTCTGCGCAGCGCCTCGCTGCCGGCAATGCCGTACGAGGTGAGAGAGTGCAGCTGTTTGGGTGAGAAAGGCACCACAACTCGTCTATTGCTCTGCTTGTTAGTATTGGACTAGAGCAAGGGTAACAACAGCAAAATTAATTTCCATTCTTTCCTAATCAGATGCCACAGCAGTGTCAGAGATAGTTATGTGAAAATTTCCTCTCAGACTTTGCTGGTTTAGATCTCAATTTTTTAATTCCTCTAAAAGTTTCATCCAGTTTTGAACTGGCTCAACTTAGGGGCCTTCCCTATGTCAATGTGCCCCTCTCCTATCTGCTGGGTTGTCTGG
Organism: Grus americana; assembly: GCF_028858705.1. Taxonomy (NCBI): domain Eukaryota; kingdom Metazoa; phylum Chordata; class Aves; order Gruiformes; family Gruidae; genus Grus; species Grus americana. Next base: position 41,467,822 of record NC_072854.1, read on the forward strand.
TCAGTGCTGTGGGCTAAGCCCATCGTGCTTCGCTCTCTGCAAGGATGCTTCATTCTCCGTGCCCAGACTACATCTCCTATCATTCTTTGCTCTCCCATCTGACTGAATTTCTGAGGTGCATCCTGGTAACCACACAAGCCCAGAGGGGCTGCAGGTGTGGGAGCATGGCTCACGGGAGTGGAGAGGGCTCCATTGGGCACAGCTCATGGTGAGATACGGCTGGAAGAGAAAGCAAAGGGAGCACTTACTGGCAGGGCAAAACATTTTCGAGAGCTATCATCTGGCACCGTGCCCTTACCTTCCCCTGACGGGAACAGTCTGTCTTCATCAGAGAGGCATGAAGGCTTCGTCTTGGGTCACCAAATGGCATCAGTCTCCAAAAATACCTTCCTGCTTCTAGCACAAACCTGGTTATTGGGTCAAGCATATTGAATATACAGTGACTAATACAAGAGTTTGGCTGTGACAGAGGCTGATTGCAAAAGGCTTCACCTGACAAAGAATCGCTCAGTTAGTCAATTAGCTGCTCTGAAGGAACAGAGAGTGGCAAAAGACCAGATTTTGGGGTATTGGCTGCCACCTCTGAAGTGACAGCAATCAGAGAGTGTAAACGCAGCACATCATAGGTGAATTACACAGTGTTTCCAGCCAGCATCCTGGTGTCTGGACCGGAGAAGGGAGGTCAGAGCGTGATTGTCTTTTCTTTCAATAAGGCCTTTCCATCCCAGCAAGCTCAGTGTTCCCAACACTTACACTCCTTTTTATCCAAATACTCCTTCTTTGGGAAAAGAATCCATTAAAAAGGATTTGGCCAAAACCCAACCAATAAAACCCAAATAAACCAGGAAGCAAAAACTCCGGGAGCTCCCTCAGGACAACATTTCTGTTGTGTCTTGAACTTGGGAGACTCGTTTCCCATAGCGGTGGGGCAGAACTCTAATGCCTAGCTAGGTAGCGATGATGCCACTTGCAAATTAGTGCCATCCGCTGTATTACAAAGATTGGTTCATCAGATGCTCATACAGATGTAGCTCCAGAGCATTTACAAGAGGCAAAGAGTAACTTAACAGCTTCCAATTAGCTTGTAGAAAAGAATACATGGTGCTTAAGGTACGCCAAAAAAGCAGCATGCAACTCTTCTGAAAAAGCAATGCTGCTACTCCCGGTGATGCTTCAGCCTCCTGCAGTGCCAGATGTAGCTAGTGTTTTACTATTTCTTTCTTCAAATAGCAGTGCTCAGGGGGGATAAACTTTACTTAACCTAATTAATTTTAATCACAGCTTTCAAATCTCATACTGTGCAAAGAATTACAAATTGGAATACATTAATAGAAGCCATGGTTTATGCTGCAAGCTAATCGGGAAGTGTGCATTTACATTTTCTGCATGAGTTTACAATTACCATTAAAATAAAATTCAGTTATGTCCTTTTAAATTACTAAAATGTGAAGAACAGATTGAGCTGGTTCCATTTGTTGTAGAAAATGACTTGAAAATGGCCTACATTTCAAAGAATTAAATGATTCTTACTGAATAAGAGGTTTTAGAAAATGATTTCCAGTTGTCTAGAGTTAAGGTGCTTCCAGGCATTCTGGTTTAAATAATGTTTCTTTTAAAATAATGGATTGCTTAATGTTTCCTACCTGCTTCAGTACAGGTTCATGGAAGGAACAAAAGAGAGTTCTCCCACAAAGCCTCAGCTATGGCTTCCCTCAGGAGTAAACCAGAGAAACAACATCTCAGCCGACCATCTCAGCTGACTACATCCAAACCCTAACTCCGAGATACCACAGCACTGAGCATCAGGCCAGAAAATTTCCTTCCCAATGGGGAGGTTCCTCCTCATGTGGTGAATAATGAGGGGTGGGGAATACTCCCAAATACTAAAATGCAGTAGCTCTGGGGTTTCCCTACAAACACAAAACCCCTCCGTGTGTTTTTGAAATTGTAATTCTGGTAGGATCAGGCTGAAAATTTTACATGTACCCAATGATTTAAGAGCCTTTGTCCCATTTAAAAAGAATAAATGCATGCACTTGGAAGACTGATCCCTTCAGCCACTGACGATGACTGGGGCCCCTTCCCCAGTGCCTGGCTGTGGGATTGCTGGACCACTCTTCAGCAATGCTCACGTTTCTATCCGGAAGCATAGGTGCCAAGTTTCTGTGGTCTGTGTCACCCCAAGTCCAGGGGCTTCAATTTCAGGGGTGCTAGTGAGCTGATGATTGTTTTTTACAGGACTGTGATGCCATATCAAAATGATCTGGCCAACTAGCGCTCATCTTCAAAAGCAACTTGTTATTTTAGGAAACTAAGTCCCATTGACTTCAGTGGAAACCTAGGTTTCAAGGTGCCACACACCCCTCTGAGAACACAGCTGAGATCCCGAAGTCATCTGACTCTTTTGAAGAAGTCTTATCTCACTAGAAATGGCCTCCTTTGCAAGAAAAGTTTAATCGTTCCCAAAAGGAGCATTGTCCTCAGGGATGTATTCTGTGTTACAGTCTCACAGTGCCCAAAATTGGTTTTAATATAAAGTTTTACATCATAATGACAGTGTTCAAGAGACTACAGCAGTGTTTGTATTTATTTTCCGGCGTAAACCTGCTGCAACTTAACATTCTTTTTATTCAAGACCATTTAAAGCGAGCAGTGCAAAATCAAGAGGAAAACCACAGTCTCATCATAGTTTGTACAGACACAGAAACAGTTTATGTTTTTGTATAGCAAAAAGGTCAAAATGCATGGCTTTTGGGAAAACACAAGCAGATGTATCTATTATAGATGATAACCTTTAGCTAAGTTGTAAACTCCACACTTATTAAATAATTGATAGTACATCAAAGCTTCAGAAAAGCCGTGTTTAACATGCTGAGTTTAAATAAAATGGCTTGTGATAATGATTTTTTGTAAAACATAATATAAAGTACAAATATTGACACAGAGACCAACAGGATGCAACATTTCCATTTTATTAAACAGATTATTATATCTAAACCAGCGCTGAACCTCATTAAGATCTCTGGAAGAGGAAAATTAACCATGTTTTCACCGTGAAATATCACTCCAAACTTGTATTTGCAACAGAAAGCTTGTTGAGGGTTTCTTCTCTTTAAAAATGCAGCTTAAATGTTCTGTAGAGTGCTCATAACCACAGAATGATATAAGTAGCTTTAAAGGAAATGATGAGCTGATTCTTAACTGATGTAAATCACCAGAGCTCTGCTAGAGTAAGTGGAAATCTACTCAATGGACAATTTTAATTTTAAATAAGATAGAGACTGCAGCTCCACCAAAATAGTTTCCATAGACTTTCTTTAAATTGCAATGAGAAGAGGAAAATTCACATTTCCACCCCTCCAGTTTCCATAGGTGACTCTAACACTGCATGTTCTTTTGGCAGAAAGAAATGCAAAAACACACCTCATCTTCCTGTCATGCTCAGGTAAATCACTGGTAAGTTTAGAAAGGTTACACTGCTGCAAAAAAATAGTGAGAGGGAGCGTGTAGTTAATGCCTCATCTCGGAGTGATTTGTCTGCATCTTTTATGCCAGATAGGAGGATGTGAGTAATGCAAATGCCACACTTTCACCTTTAAAAGAGCTCTGCCCTCTGCTGAAACAGAAGTTGGACTCCAGCAAGCACTTTTTGAATCTTTTCAGGGATAAGGAGAAGAAACCACTACGGGTATGAGGCTTACGCCAGGGCTTACCCATGGCAATCGCCACTCGGAGCAGGAGAGCCCTGCACTTCTCCTTCTGCTCTTTGGCAGCAGCTGCAAAACTGCAAGCATCCTTCGGCCGCCTGAGTCATTTCAAAGGCCACTCTAGCAGTTAATCTGTGTGACTTAGGTTGTTTTGTTTGGTTTTTTTTTTTTTTTTCCAAAGGTAGAAAATCCTAAAGCAAAAGTAACATCCAAGGTGTTTATTAAAAATAAATAAAGGCTAGTTTCAGATACTTCTAAGATTACTTCTTGTTAACTGATACAATCCAACTTCTTTCTTGTGTCCAAGCCTGTGCAGCTATCCTCAAGGACAGCCTGGGTTTTAAGTAGGCTCTTTGTAGTAGCTGCAAACTCCAGCCTCTACCCAAGTGCACATTTTCTTTGCTCTTAAATTATTAACAATGTCTAATTTCAGATACAAAACCATTTTGCACCCATTAGAGAGGCTTTGTGCGTTGAACAGACTCCATGTGACGTTCCTTCCCAACAATTCCGGACCAGAAGGAGGAAATCACTGCAATTCCCATTTCCAAGCTGTAAAGCAGCTTTCAGCACCATGAGCTGACTACTTAGTGCATTTTAATTAGCTCGGGAATGCTCCCAGACCACTGCGTCGAAATGAAATGTGAGCACAACTGAAGACTCACTCACTGGCAATCAAATTTTTAAGTTACCAGGCCTGATGAGTTCTCTCTGCAGAGCAGAGCCACTTCTTCAAAAGCAGTGAGAGTCCTCTGGGGGGGAAAAAAAAAGCGCCATATTTTTGCATAATCACAGCTTTCAGTAGTACAAAATTCACCTCTCTGGGGGAAATTGCAAAACAAAAAGTCTTAGTAAGTACGAAGTCCTCAGTGCTCTGACATGTTAATGCAAGGGAAAAATTGCCTTGCACAAAAGAGATTATGAGGGCTATTTGGCACCATTTTTCTGTTGCCAGGTCTTTCTTCAGGGTCTCATCGCAGTTACGGAGCAGAGCATCATGGTTTGAAAGGCTCTGTGAGCCATATAGCTCAAAAAAAAAAAAAAAAAAGCTTTCTCCTGCTGCTTAGCCCTCCTTCAGCAGAAGTCTCTCACCTCCAGGAAAACCAGGTTATAGCATGATGTGATTTAGCCCCTGCTGGCAGTCTCAGTATTGTTTAATTAACTTTTTCAAAGTTATTGTGGTTTCTCGCAGATCCAGCATAAATGCTGTGTCTTGGCTACTGCAAAGCTGACACTGAGAAATTTGGCGGAAAAACTACATGTATTTCTTACCACTTACATAGTGAAAATATATTGCTTCTGTCTACTACTATACACAATAAAGAGAGGAATAACACATTTTTCTTTTTCACTTTTTGCTTGAATTTGTTGGAATTTGTGTCTATCATGTATTCCTCTATATTGGCAAATAAGTTCAATAATTAGGGAGTTTAAAACCTGCCTGTGCCCATATGCACTCTTACAAGGGAGATTACAAGTAGAGGACAACTGTGTAATACCGCTGTACTTGCCTAAACTTCAGTGATGAAGAACACAGGAAAAAGAAACCTGAGCTGGGCACGAAGAAGCCATTGATCGAAAAACCAAGTGATCGTTTCAATCATCATTTCGGGTATTGGTGGCGCAGATCTTGGGCGCACTCCACGGGACCCTCAGGAGGGTAGGAGCACCCCAAGCTAAGCATGGATAGCAATTTCTGCAAGACTCAACAAAACAAATCTCCCAGCAAGAGACGACAAATCAGACCTTTGCTAACACCACAACGGTACACTGAGAGCAAACACAGAACGCAGCGCCTTTCTGTAGCGTGCTGGGTTCTGGCTGTACCCTCCTGAATTCACCTGTATTTTCTGGATCGTTGCAAGAAAGTCTAGCATTATTTTTTTACTTTTTTTTTTTTTTTTTTTTAAGAGAGTTTGGCCCTGTTTCTCAAGCCAAGTAGGCCACAGCTCTCTCAAAATGATGGGCCCCCAGGGAGCCAAGAGTAACTTAGCTAAGTCAAGAGACTAGCAAAATTTATTATTTTGTAGAGCCTTAAAGGTTTTCTCCAGATAGAAATGAAACATGCATTTATTTAATTTTTTGCTTGCTCTTTCACTGGTGTCATAAGAAAGTAATGCATTTTTATTTATGGCTTTGCAGTCACTGCTGGATTCGTGAAAGGAAGATGATCTTGCATTTCCTGTGCTCTAAATAGTTGAAAAGAAAGAATTTGAGCTTGGTGAGAAATTCTCTCTTCCTGTGAGCACTGCATGTGGAGATACAGCTTCAGGCACATTCTTTCCTAACTGCACAGCATTTTAATGTAATTAAGCACAGTCATCTTGAAGAGTATAACATAAATAGATCTCTTATTTCAACAACAAAAAAAAGATACCATAATTTTTAAATGCTTTTACAGAATTTTTAACAAGTAACAATGTGTTTGGTTTAGAATATTTTACTCTCTCCCTGAATTAGAAAGCTCTTTAGAGCATTACCAGAAAGTTGTCTCTTGAATTGGTTTCTTTCATTAATTGTTATGACCCTGAGCAAGATTAGGCAGAGTCAGCTAGTTTGTAGCAAGCCCAAAATCCATGGTCTTTTATTAAAGCCTTTTATATGTAGGAGACATATTATCTCATATTAAGACGTAATTTCATCACCCTGTTACGTGTATCCAAAAGACACCCATTCATTCATCGCCGTGCCACTTTCGCAACAGCTGACCTGGTTTGTAATTGGTTTACTTCCATTTGTATCAGTCTAATGAATTTAGCTGCAAACAGCAGTAAAAAAAAAAAAAATTAAAAAAAATTATTATTAAGTACCCTGTCTTTGCTGACCAAAAGGATGTACTCCCTAGCCAAGCTAGATAAAGGAAAGCTCTCCCGAGTTGTGCTCTGGGACAGAATCACTGGAGCCCACCAGATATAGTACTGGATGGACAGGCAGGAAACTTGAATTTTATTCCCAAATCAGGTATGGACCTTTGGGAAGGTCAGCTACACTCCCTTGGACCTATATTTCCCTGGAATCGCGCTTTTCGGAAAATGATTTGAAGCCTTCAGGTGAAAAATACTCTGCAAGTGTTATATATCAGTAATTAAAGTAAGCCTAATGACAACATCTTTTTCCCCCTAAAGGCTTCCCATGGGGCCAGCATCACCCGTGGAGATTGTTCTGCAGCATTTTGATGGTGTTTTTATCCTATGAATTGTTGGAAGGTGGGCTCCAGTTACTTGTTTATGGTTATAAACCTGTGCTGAGACTTGAGCATCTAAATACTGGTGAAAGTCCAGTCAGTACTGTAAATTTTCCTGTTACCTATGTTCTGTACATTGCCAAATAAGCTTTTTCCTCCTGGATGCTGCAATAATTTTTTTTACAAGAAGCTGCTGCCTGTGAGACCAGATGACAGTGCTAATGACCCATGTCCTTGTTCTCTGCTTCCCTTGCTTACGTGTCTTGTTTCTCCACACTCAATTAAGGAAAGGAATTGAGGTTAATATTCCTGTCCTTGAAATTAAATCTATCCTTACCCCACAGTGCAATTAATGAAAACAATTTAGGTACACAGCCTTTCATCTCTAGGTCACTGGCTTATTTAGTAGGAGTTGATGATGACTCATGCCGTTAATTTTTCTGCTGGGTGGCAAACACAGCGAATCAGCGATGTTAGCCTAGATTCTAGGCATTCACCGTGCAAAACCACTGCCACAACTTAACACCCCCGCTGCTCTTTGAGGTGAAGAGTTGTGGTGCCTACAAGACTTCTCCTGGTATCACAGGTCCTCCTGCAGCCTGCCTGTGGACACACCAAGGGTACACATGGCCTGTGCTGCTCTTGCTACTACTCATTCTAGGGATAATTAGATAAACCTGGTTATTATATGTCAAACATTAACCTTGGTCCAAATAACAGGGCAAGTTATGCTACACACTCTTACTGTGAGAACCACAGGTCAATCACATATTTGGCTTTTAAATGGTTTTAAGGTCCAGAACATGTTCAGCAGTACAAACACAACAGATGGGTCAGAACGTGTGTAGGTATCATCTCTGGTTTTCTTCATTGCCAGATGCTGACAAATGGGGAGTTCATGGGGTATTCACAACTGCTAAACTTCAGGCATCTGACAGTAATCTCTCCCAGATCCACCTATGTAATCTATAGGGATGCTGACTCGCAAGGCAGAAATGTGTGTTCTGCACCATCCACTTCAGGAGCCTAAATTCAAGCTCACGGCTTGAATTACTGTGAAGGAACACATCTCTCTTGCCTGTAAAGCGAGTGGGAGAAAGCAACTTTGTGAATACTTCTACCACCCCTCCAGTTACCTGCTCTGAGGCCGAGCTGAGAAAGTGGTCAGTATGGGATGAATAGCGATACACTGAGTAGAGACAGCATCACCCCTCTATAACCCTGATCCTTGTTACGGAGAAGGCTGCGTATCTTCAAGCTCACAGCAACAGGAGCTTCTTCCATTCACTGCTGCCCTAGATACCCTGGGGTAGGCTTTCCAACCCTGGCAAGCACACTCAGCTCTTGAAAATACAGAGAAACCTGGGGTTTTCTTCTCCTCATCTCTTCAGAACAAAACAAAAAAGATCCCCAGAGTCACGGCTTACTTATAATCATGTTGAAAATTTTTGAACTCTGCTGAAAGAAAGGGGAGAGGCATTAGTGCATTATCATCACTCACAGAGCAACGATTAGGTCTGAGCAGATACCATGGGAAACATTAGTCCAAGTAAACACCAGACACTGGATCATAAAGGTTCAGGAGAGCTCAAAGTACTTAGTGTTCATCATCTGATTCTTAAGGGATTTGTATTTATGCCAAGTTAATAAGTGAACAGCATAGCCTGTGATTCATTGCCATACTGCACAGCAATATTTTTATGCAACTGACTGCAATAACATTGATGTTGCATTCAATTTTTGACTGGCTTGTTGAGGTGGCCACTTTTCTTGACACGCTCAGGCTGGACCGCGGGGCAGACGATGGAGTTGAGATTTGAGAAATCTGTTGTGATGATCTTGCAAAAATCTTCACAACGTAGACTGCTGCTGTGGTGGCTTGAATACAGATGAATAAATGCCTCGCCTGAACGCTTCTGTATTTAAGGCGTATTTCAGAGCTATTGCACACTTGTCCATTACACAGCAGGAGGGACACTGAACCAGAACATAATCAGTCAGCACTTTTAAACTTCTTTTAAGCAGTTTTTAAAACATTCAGCTCATTCATCCTGCAAGAAAAAAAGGGCTCCCGGGACCTGTCAGCACTGGCTGACAGAGGGCTCTTACAGATAATTTTGTATTACACTGCCAGCATGAACAGCTCTTTTGTTATGAGTGACCTAAACTTGAGATTTCTTAAATATTAATTTATAAATTACTCTTTAATTGATTCTACTATGCTTTCTTTGGGGGTGGGGGGGGGGGAAGGGAAAATAAGTAATTATCAGAAATGCTTCTTTTGGTGCAAGAAGCCAATTCAGATGAAGAAACCTTAAGCAGCATGTTGGTTATCCCTATAAACCATTCGTAAGAAACTGGGCCATTGCAACTGCTGCTATGACAGTAGTGAGACTTTCCTAAGAAATGTGGAAGGACATACCTACCCTCTTCCTACCCCTGGCACGTGCTGCTACCGATCAAGGACCGTACGTACTGCCTTGGGAGTCCAGTATTTGTTAGAGAGCCTTGTGAAGAGCAGGCCTGCAGTTGTGACAGCGAAAGGGTCCAGCCAGGCATGGGTTGCTGGAAAAGTAACAATCTCTCAGACGAACAGAGTTGGAAACCCCAAATTTTTGGGAACACCATCTCTCCTTCCCTGACTGGACGGTTTTAGATGTCAGGATTAACAAGCCAAATTGACTGCAAATTCATTTTCCTCACTGGCATTCTCCCTTATTTTTCTTTTAAATTTTCAAGATATCAGCATTTTGTTTGATTTCAGAAAGGGACTTTGCAGGCTTGCTTTCTGTGAACCCAAAGCTCTGCTTTCCCCCAGCAACTTCAATAATCAGAGATGCGGTAACCACTCAGGCAGTCAAAGACACAGTGCTGCTTAAAAACTTGTAACATAAACACCTGCCATTAGACTCTGATGATCTCCCTGCTGATGGTATTCTGAAAATGACTCATTTCACTGTTAGAAATTTGCTCCCAAGTAAATCAAGTAAAGGCTAAACTTTTCTAAAGCCATCTTCTTTATAATTAGATTTTATGACTTTCTTCAGCAACTGTCTAATCTCTGTACGTGAGCCTCACTGGCAGAGTCTAAATTTGTAGGAGCTGGATAGAATACCTAAAAGCACACAGCTTTTCTGTTGTATCAGCTAGCTCCTCTTCTAGCTCTGAGAATCAGCACCAGGCAAGAAAAAATCCAAAATCTGAGCTCTCAGACAATTAAAACCAAGTTAGATTCTTAATGATGATAATTTTCTACAACTGTCATGATTTGTCACAATAGGATTATATTAAAAAGAGATCAGGTTCTTAGCCCAAGGTCCTGCTCCCAAAGTAATTGGATAAAAAATTATAGTTTATGGAGGGGCAAATTCATCTGCCCCTCCACCTTGCTCATGGTTCCTCTGGCAGCGCACTCACAGCGGGGCTTGTGCCAAGGCTACAGGTGCATTTCCCTCACCCAAAGACGTGTGATACAGCATGCTCAATGACCCTCACCCTTGGGTTTTAGGTTTTTTCTTCCTAAACAAATACAATAAATCCCTCCTCAGCCATCTCTTGGTACCTAGTGTTTTTGATGAACATAAAAAAAGATCACCCTAAACCTCAAACTTGGCCACAGCTTTGGTGTCTGACAGCACTGAAGGACACCTGGAGTGGTGGCTAAAGACCTCTAATGAAACAGAGCAGCACAGGTCTCGGCAGCAGGCCTGCGAACATTCAGCCGCAGCACTCTGCTCTGATGTAAAGCACAGCTGCACCCACCAAAATGGCTCCTTGTGCCGCCTCAGCCTTTTAGGTCCTGCCCGAGCCCTTTACTGACAGAGGCAGTTTGTGCCCGGCGGCCCTGCAGACCCCAGGCAGCCTAAATTAGCTTCACCTCCTACCTCACGAACAATTCCCAGCCATGGTCTAGCCGCATTGCTAATGATGATGTAAGAAACTTTAATAAGAGTCTGATTTGCACGTACCAGGTTTAACTTTTTGGAGACAGCTGTTCCAAGAGTCCTCTGGTGATGGGCGCCGGGAGGCTCCTCTGGGACCTTGGAGAACTAAGACGTTCAGAGGATCACTTCTGCAGCGGGGGCTTGGCAAATTTGGACATCCTCAGATGACAGGCCAATTTATTCCCTCTCTTAACCTAATCTTTGTAACTTTGCCTGTTTTTGGAAGGGAGTCTGAGTGGTCTTAAACTTATATTGTATTGACACCAGTTATGCATAAAAGGCTTAATGCAAACAGCTCTCCTCCTTTTCTTAAACAGCTTTGTGGCCACCCCTCTTCTCACACTGCAGGAGCTACCAGGACATTCGTGGTGGCTTTGCACGTCGCTCAAAGGTGGCCCAACAGGTGAAGTCCACCTTGCTGATCCCCATGAAAAAGGAGAGGAACAGACCCAGACAGAGCTTCTAGAGACATCCACCTCACCACATGATCCTCAAGTCTCCTACAACTAAAGACGTTTATTCTGATTTTCTGCTACAAGCTAAAATTGCGTCCCATCCCACATGCTGAGCCCATAAGCTATATGAATACAAGTCACTCCTTGGTCCTCTGCCTAAATACCACAGGAGAGCAGCCCACATGCAGCTGCTACCCTGCCTCCCCCCCTTCAACACCAGTGGGAGGGAAAAGGGAAGACCGTTGCATTTCCACCAGTCTGCAGGCCAGTGCTAGTGGATTCATATTTATGCAGGGAGCACCCATTGCTTACGGGCAGGGAGCTGCCGGAGGGAAGCCAAAACTCATGGCTGCAGGCTGCGCACTGCTAGGGAGCCGCACTCGGGGTGCTCCCCCCATCTCTCCCAGCACCGGCAGAGCTGTGGTCTCACACCAAGGAGGCTGGGGCTCCACTCCACCTGCCTCCAGGTCCGCTTCTCCCAGCGTTTTTGCTTCAGAAGGCTGGATATGCTTTTAACTTCTTACAACGCAACCATCTGCTCCTCTCTTTCCACCTGTGACAGGCAACAGCTCCCAAGCGTCAGAGTAGCTGGGCTGCCTTCATCCAAGTTAGGAGTATTGACAAAGCATGTGTATTTATGCAAACACAAGCCTGTTTTATCCTTTGGAGTATCTACAACTTTTAGCTACTTAATGTAAAGCACACAGCTACGAAGAAAAACCTTGTTTTTGATTAATGCTTGTTTAAGTTAAAGCCCTAGGATTAGAAGTGCTCTTCAAGTATTTTAACACAGTATTTTATTAATAATTAAAAATTTAAAGCATTTCATCTAAATTCAGTTTTGCTCTTTCATTAAGTACCCCTCCATGACCACAGTCAGGATGCAGGTTCAAAGTCAAAACATCTGTAGCAAACCTGTCCAAGTGCGGTGGGAGATCTGAACTGTCCCTGCAAGAAGCAGAAAAGGGCTACAATGGCACAGAACGTAACTGACGCACCCCCACATACACACACCTGTATTTATGTGTCCCTACAGAACTCGATCCTCACAGGCTTAGAGCACCACTCGTCTAGTGACGTTATTAAAGTAAATAAAAGCTAACTCCAGAAGGCTCAGACTTTGGAAATAAAAAGACATTTATCAATTCTGATTTGATATATGCAGCTCTCTACACTTAAGTACATAACAGTGTGTGTATGTGTGCACATACACGTACAAAGGTTTACTTTCATAAGATCCTCCTCTTCAATCAGTTCAGCGCAGGGAAATCTGTATTTTGAGGGGTTGAGTGTGCCGCACATTTTTTTGGCCTTAACCTTTCAAACTTTCCTGCAGGTTTGAGCAGGGCACCTGAAAAACAGCCGAGTCGTTCAAAGTAGCTCAGAACAGATCTGAAGCAAGATTTTGTGTTCTTCATAGGCAAGAAGACAATCAAAGGGTTTGTCTCTGTGGTATAGCAATGGAAACTTATAAGCAGTAAAATCCATTATGAACAAAATAGAGAAGTTCCAGGGAACGGAATTTGTCCGAACTGAGCAATAAAAGACGAGCGCTTATCTTTTCACAGAACATCCGCATGAAAGATGTGGCATTCTTAAAATATCTTGATACTCAGTTATGAGCAGGACTATTCATCCTACACCCTACTTCTGCACACAGGAAGGGAAGAGCTAATAGCAGAAGAATTTTCTTTCGGCAGTGGGAACAACTGCATGATGATTATCCCCCACCCCGTGTGGGATTCCATCGGAGATCAAGGATGCCCTGGCAAGCGCTGGGGCATTACTACATGTTTGTGGAAGTCTCTCAGCTTTTATTAATCAGATTCCTGACAACGCAATAAAACCCTGTAGCAGAAAGCCACACTGCTCATTCCTGAATCATATGAAATCATTCACCATTTTATGTACAAGTTTTGAATTACAATCTTCAACTTCTCATCAGGAAAAAAAACCCAAAAAGCCTAAAAAAAAGCATTTTTGGCAGAACTGCACAGTGTACAGAAGCATACTTTCAATTACACAGTATCTTACAGAACACATACTATAACAAAAAGCAGAGCCTGTTACCTTTTCTGAGAAGGCAGTGCCCAGACAAAACTAGATGTTGCACCTCTGTTATTAGAGGAACAGCTTTAACTGGACAAGAGAGTACAAGAAAAAATTCCTGAACACTCCGGATAGTTTAACAGAAAAATAAAACTACATTTGTAAACAACTTTAAAACAAGAGCCTTATGAAAATAATAAAGGTCACTGAAAGTTAAGCTGATAAACTCTTCTTAGCACAAACTGCTACATTCTACCCTTATAGTTTGGGTTTTTTTATGATACACAGACTTTGTCACACAGAACACTTCACTGAGAAATCTGGGCAAATACTTTTAAAGTTTTTGGTGGAATTAAGAAAGGGACAATTTGAAGGCAAGAGGTCAAACTCCAAATTCCCCTTTGAAAAATCACAAGAGCAATACAACCTAACTATTGAATGGAGCCGAGTTCAACAGTGCACGGTAGCAAAGTACTTATTTTACAATCTGAGACCCTTTTTAACGTAAACCCAAAAAGTCATAAGCGACTGTTACAACAGACTTTTGTATTATGTACCATTAAGTTAGCATTGCATTCACTTTCATTATTCAAACTTTGCCATGAAGTGACTTTTCATATACAATACCTATTTACCTTAAGCATATCTATCTGTTTTATGACAAGGCAAACTGTAAAAACCATCCTGGGAAAGGATTTTGTGTATGTAATTATCAACCTTGCATCTGAAGTTGAGCATTAGTATTTATGCTGCTCTACTTCATGCTTCAGCATATGTTAAGTAAGCTGCTGATCACTGAGTGTCCATTTTGGTAGACGGACAGATGTATGTGAACAGCAATTCTTCGAATAACTTGTGCTATTCCTAATACTACAGTTATTTTCTCTGCCAATTACATTTTGCTATAAATATGTGTGCCCTTAAGTTGATCCCAATATCAGTTTCAGCTAAGTAATCAAATTATCTGCTAAAGTTTTGGGAATGATAACCCTTCCTTTATTTAAATAAAATGAGGGAAGGGTTTCTAACTCCCAAAGGTTTGCCAGCAATAGATGTTTTTTCAAGACAGGATGACACTGTTCAGTAAACTGTTCGTCATCTTTGTTGTTCACAGATAAGCACAATAGTATTAACGTTTTTTATCAGGTAGGCAGGAAGGGGAAAACACTGTGAGGTTTTTACCTTCAATGTGTTTCCAAGTTCTGAAAAAAGCGTTAAGTCAAATTTCAGATTCCTTCTCGTATTTTGAGGGCTCAGCAGCTAAAGTTCAATTTTCTATTTTCCTTTTGCAAAAGAGTGTTATTAAAACCCTGCCAATGACTAAGTACACGAAGAGCTTATGTAAGGAATAATTTCTCATTATATTTAGAAGTGCCTCATTTTTGTACCAGTTAAAAGTTAATTCATAATCCAAATAATCAATCTGCAATGTAAACAAGTAGTTATTTTCTCCCATGTAAATAACGACACTGATCATTACATATTCTGCTTGAGTTCATTAAATGCAATTCTTCAGTCACAAAGGCAGCAGGCATTCTGTGATGGACTTCCTTTGAACTATGTTCAAATGAGTGGAATAACTGAGATTCCTGATGGAGATCTAAGCCATTTCCCTCATTTTCTTAATAGCTTCAGCTATTTGCATACTCAACTCCATTTCATAATTTGCTATTTAAAATAAATTCGTTTCCCCAAACCCTTGTCTCACTATCTAAACCAAACTTATTTACATTTATGGTAAATGCTTTTCAGCAAGTACGTTGGAAGAAAAAAAATAATCCAAGCAGTGGTATAAAGGGAGCAAGTATTTGAAGTTTTGTATTAATTTGCTTTCTGCATTTCCTTCCAAAGATGCTACAGGGACAAAAGCCTTAAGGAATTTAAACACATTTTCACACATTTTGATTCTTTCTCTCTTTTACAGAAGGGACCAACTTTGCCCAGTGAATCACCTTCATAACTTTTGCCCAGTAACTAAATGATCATTCATGTCATGTCATCCCCCCCAAGAAAGTAAAGAAAATACAGCCTTTTACTTCAAATATTTTATGAATGCAAGATTACAAGAAATATATTAGTCAAAATGCAGGGCTATCAAGCACTGAACCAAGGATGCTGGCATCAGTTTGCCTACCATTTTGCATGTGGAAAAAATACACTATGTCTACAGGTAAAAGGCATCACTAATGCATCATGAATTACTCTGGTCAGCCAACATCACCTCTGCAGCTTGGTGCATGTTTAAGACCTGAACATAATCGTCATAATAGTTTGAGATGAGACACTGGAACAAAACCATTCTTAAACAGGAAAGTTTTTGTTTTGCTCTTATCGAGGTAACACCAAAAAAACTAAAAACAAGATCTTACAATTTAGCAGCCACTTTAACACTTGTTAGGCTAGCCTTCACACAAGGAGCATGCATACAGCCACTGTTCTTGCCTTAAATTGAGGGCTGTTGATTAATTCAAGCCACTGTTTTCTCACCTTATTCAATTAACCTGTTGAACTGGATGTCCACCATAGGAAAAAGAAAATTAAATGATGTTAAGTGTAGCAGACAAATACAGATCACACCAAGAAGCTAACACTCATGAGTTGTCATAATAAGGGATAATAATAACAATAAAAAAAAAATATCAGTCTTTTCTGTGCATATTTTTCATTTGAAAGGTCCCAGGAAATCATGATGTGCCTGGCCGTTTCTGTTGCTGATTTCTGATGACCTCTAATTGTTTTTTGCATTGCTGATAGTAAGTTGAAAGACTTTTGTTTTCATCTAACAGCTTTTTATGTTCTTGTACCAGACGGGATGTGTTTTGCTGGTCTTTTTCATCCTGGTCCAGTTCTGCTATTAGTTCTTGTCTAAAATAAATAAATAAATAAAAAGTAATTGTCATTTATAATCTACTTTATTTGTGTGTAGATTACTTCATATGTTTCAAATCGTTATTTGATTATCAGTCTGAACCCACGGCTGGCGATGTTTTGTGTAAAAAAAAAAAAAAGTTGACAAAAAAAATCTTGTTCTTTACTGTAGTCCAGGGAAAAAATTATCTTCCAAATCAAATCCATGTTTAAAATTTAAAATAGCTGCAAGCCATAGCCTCAATCTCTAAAACTGTCCTTTACATAATGTCTTTCAGACATAGTTCTACAGGTCACAGTAAAACATCTAAGGATCCACACAGAATTTCATAAATATATTCAACTTTAATTTGTCTTAACTATACGTACATTAAAAAACTCAAAAGGCAACTTAAAAGACAAAATTGCAATAATTTTGGTAACTTTCTAGTGAAGTGCTGTTTGCTTGAACTTTTTAAAACAGTGGAAAAGCAGAATCAAGCAAATTTTTTTTGTAATTGTCATTTCACTTAATTTATGCCGTAAGTGTTCAATATGTTTTTCAGCAACAATTTCAGAGGAACAAACACACTGATAAACTTGCTATAAATTATCCTGCAAAACTGATATAGCAGTTTGTTTTACTATTTGTTTATGAGGTGACAAGAAGGCAAGCTGCCAGCAATATTTTAGCAACAAAATAGTAGAGGAGAAAGTTCATGTTAATTAATTGTTGCCATATGGTTTGTAATTACAGTTAAAGAAAACTTAATCATTCTATAAAGGTTGAACTAATAACTACCTTAACCAGCACGCAATTCATCAATCACAATGCTATTTTTTGTTTTAACACCTATGGGCAATTGTGTTCTAAGAAAAAACAGTTTGGGAGAAATGTGTATGCAGACTTCCCAGGAAAAAAGATAAAGTAGGAATCTAAAGGTACAGAATTAACAGTTTTGAAACAGAAACATATTTTTATGTAATTTATTGACCCTTAGGAACAACAGAAATAAAACAAAAATTAAGATCTTCACGCTAGCTTCAGTAGCTCCTCATGAAGTCTAAAATTCTGGTTGCACTTGAAAAAAAATTGTCCTCAGGATGCTAAGCCAAAAGTGACTAGATAGGAGGTCCATTTTACAGTAGCTGTTTTTCCCTGTTCTGTATGCTACCTCTAGTGTACAAGAGGTTTATACAGACATTTTTCTCATTAGCTATTCCACAAACACCAAGGTCAGCTCCTCATTAACAACCGCTTGCCTGCCGTGGCTCAGACACTAGTGGGTAACACGCTGGTTACTTGGTCTGGCCTGGGAGTATACGTGGCCAGTCAGAACAGCTCCCCAGCGGCAGGAAACAGAAACGACGAGAAGCAGAACACAACAGAACGTATCACAAACTGAAGTTCTGAATCAGCGATAACCTTGGCCCTACTCCAACAATATGTGCAGTTGCTTCACTTATATGTGTACGCAATGTAAGAGGAAAGGGTTTATTTCTAGTGCACAAGGGTAAGAAAGTACATAATGGCTTTTAAGTATTAGGACCTAACCCCCTGGTAGAAAACCACAAGATGTGTGTTGATAATACTGTTGTAAGTGTGATGACTGACAAAAGGCAGATATAAGATAAAACTAACTGCAAAATGAGTAACACTGACATATTACTCAAAATTCTACAATCCATTACCCAAGTGATTGTCTACAAATTTCAATTGAAAGTCTTTTACTGGACAGCGTTGGAAATAAAATTCCAAGGTTCCTCAACAGTCCAAGTGTTTCCTTTGAGATGATACAAACATTACTAGTATGTTACATACACAGACGTGCCACACACTTTTAAGCAGGACTTGTCCAGAAGAAGAGTCTTGCTACTGATTAAAACTTTCAATTACTTGCTCTAAATCTCTCACCTGTACTGAGAGACTCAGCATTTTTGAGATTAAGGCTGGAAAATAATTACGCCTTATGAAATGTTACTTCATAAAGCCAGAAATAATAGTCACGGATAACAGACTTCATGTAAAAGAAACATACAGAAGAACAGAAAGGGTTAAACACATTTCACTTACTTCCTCTGCAACAGCAATGCGATTTCTGTCTGAACTTTCATATATTCTTGTGCCATTTTGCAGTGCTGTTCAAACACAGCCATAGATTCTTTGGAGTTTGGGCATGGTGCTAGAGGCTGAAAATAAATCAGACATGTTAAAAACTAATGAACTGATATTTTAGTATATAGTGTGTTAGAATGTCCCTGCAGTGTATTTATAACGTCTTTTAAAAACCAGTAAGCTTTTAAAAATAAGTGTTAAACCATGCCCTGGAAAATGTTACTGCACTGATGTCAAAGTTGACTCAAACCTCAAATCTGCAGTTATTAATGTGATATTCTCTCTGTCGCAAAAAATCAAAGTAGCACAACAAATAAAGTGAATATAACAATTTAATTCAGTAACACTCAAGCAAATAATATCTTATTTTGACAGTCAAACCCTGCTTACATTTGGTTTTGGGGATCAGGTTTCCCAGGGCTTGTTTTTAATAGCTTGGTCAAATCTGAGTCAACCAATCTCAGATTACATAACATATTTTTTTAGCCTTGGTCAAAAAGTTAGACAGAATATAAACACAGGTAAATACGCGGCACTATATTTTGCAGCCCAAAATTCACACATTAGAATGAAATGCAAGATAAAGAATCTAATAAAGCATGTATTTATTACCTGTAACTGATGATCTAATGTAAGATATGCCATTGGGATGGAGTTATCTGACCCATTGGTCTCTGTAACAATGCCAAGAAAATTTTAACATATTTTCAGAGTTAATTCTATTCTTATAGGACAAAAACAAGAATTCTAAATCATTTCACAATACACAATCTGAATGTGGAAAGGCAAATGGAAATAGCAGCGTTCCAATCCCAAGGCAGATGAATCATTTTGTTTTTCTGATGAAGTTAAGAACTTCAAAAGTATGGTCTATCACACCAAGAAGAAACAGAGATTAAGGTTATCATCCTACACTTCTAGAAGCCATGTAACAGCATACAGATTTTAAAAAATATTATTTTGGTACAGTTTGCAATCACATTATTTATAAAAAAATTGCCATTTCATTCTTGTTTATGAAGGATCAGCCAGCCAGCCCATGCATCTAATGATTTTAAAATTAGAAGCTGTGCAAACCAGCTCTGCCAAAATAAAATAAGCACAACCTCCTGCTCAGTTTTGAAACCTGCTCCCAGTGAGGTCTGCAAGTATCTTCCTCACAACATGCTCTAGGGCATCTTCTCTGCTCTGTAGAGATACTTTGTGGGTAGCAAGGAACCCAATAATCAATCTGTCTCCTGGGCCTGGCTGCTCTGAATTCTCTAGTGCTTTCATTCCAGATTTAACATGTTTCTGAATTCTTACAGACCCTATCTTTTGGTAGCCCAAAATCTGGGGATCACAAGGTTACTGTTAAGCTGTAAGAGACATAGGAGTAAAGACACATGGAGAAACTACTGATTTTATAGCTGCATTATTGCTACTAGAGGATTATATGGAGGAGGGTAGGTGGGAAAAAAAAGGGGCTGCTTACCCATACCCCAAAAGCACCTGCCACAGAGTAGTCGTGGTAGAGAAACTAAGGTGTTGCCCTCAAAGACTATGCTATCTCCAAGAGCAGCTTCAAAAGGAAACAGAAATAAGAGAGTGGGAATGGAGAAAAAGTGGTTAAGTGTATGCTTGTAAGGAAACTGGAAGGTGGTAAAAAAAGAAAGAAAGAAAAAGAAAACAACCCTAAAACCAGAGACTTAATCACCACAGTATCTTGTATCTTAAATGAGAACAATATAAAAAGTCCTTCCCTATATTGGACTATTGCCATATATGGAATACTGCTACAGCAAAGGAATTATTGCAATATCGTTTCAAATATATCAATGCATGCAAAATACTTCAGATTACATTCCTGAGCATTTCAGCACTGTGTCACAAAACTGCAACTTTTCCTGTGATTGACCAGATTCGGCTGCATCCTCATTTTATCATTTTCCCCCATTAACTTAAAAACGTACCCTCTTTTACAGAAAACTAAAATTATTTCTCTCTTTAGACATTCAAACAATTCTTTGTTCATGGACTGCATAAACCTAATATAAGAAAATACATAAAAAATATACATGTGGTACATTCTGTATTTACCCGAGTATAAGGTGAGGGATTTGCATGGGCCAGAAAACGGACCTGACTTTTGCTCTAGTGCTGTGCTGCATTTACGGCCAAAGACTTGGGACAAACTGCCTTTGCACTGGCATACTATCAGCAACTTTTAGTTCTCAACGAGCTACTGATTTGGTAAAAGCTTGCTTCTGTGTGAGGCAGCAATTCCCATAAGTGCTCACTCACTGCCTAAAGCGACTCAGGACCCACGCTGCACAGAAGAGGGCACAGGGTGGTCTGTGGCAGTGGGCAAGGGCTTTGGGAAATGCTGAGTGGCAAGGCAGAGTGTGATCAGGCAAAGTGACAACGGACAGAAAAAAGAAAGCACAGAAGCAAAATACAAGAGTATGTTGCCCTCCTCCTCCCACTAAAATGGGGGGGGGGGGGGCAGGGCAGAAAAGTGTACATCTTGCATACAGATTCACCTTATATTTGGTAAAATACAAGTGTGCATATATATACACACATACATATATATGTGTGTGTGTGTATATATATATATGGTTGTGCAAGAGCCAGTCCACATGTGAGTTTCCATTTTGCAGCTGGTTACAGGAGAAGAATGAGAGTCTGATCAGCCAAAGACAAAATGGATCACAAAAAAAAGATTTTAGAATTTGAGGCACGATGAGGTACCAGCCTGAGACTAAGTTTAAGATTCAACATGTACATTTTGGTAACAAAAATGTAATTCTTATTTATATTCTAAAAATGAATTTGTGGGGATCCACTGATTTCATGCAGTCCAGTACTGGTTCTTTTCATAATGGAAGGTATTATGACTTTTAAAATTTAATTCAACTATTAAATTATGTTCATTTTTAATCCTATTTCATAACAAAAGAACAGTGATGCTACAAGTGGAAGTATTTACAACACTTCTGCAGACACACTTATGTTAGTTCATTTAAAACCAGTAAGGATTGTGTGCACATGTACATTCTGCATAAGCAAAATTACAACACAGATAAAAACCAGAATTCCAGCCAATACTCACCTACATAGCATTTCATTCCAGAAGTCAGAGCAATGAAAGCTTTAACTGTGCATTCATATTACAAATGCACAAGACTAAAATGTTTTAAGATGTCTCTATTCCCCTAATTCTCCAAAACCACACTACAATCAAAACCTGGTCCTAAAAGATCTGTATTAAATACTACTGTCCCTGTGTATGTACGGTACTTTCTTACAAGCGCAATGCTTACAAATTTACGTAACTTAATATAATCTATATAAAGAGTTCTTAAAGCCAGTGTGCAAAACAAAGCACTAATGTAATGACTTAATTTAAGCTGAACTAAAATGGATTGTAACTTTCACTGCTTAATTTTATTAATGTCTAGGCACAAACCCCACACCATAATCAAATAAATATTTTATTTTTTTTACAGGCAAAAACGTAACTAATGACCAATGTGTTACCTGCATCATCAGGTGTCCATGGATTACGAGTTGGCTTTTCAGAGGTTGGTCCCGAGGTAGTGATCATTCTCACACTAGGACTAGATGATCTACTGCTGTTTCTACTCTCCTGAAATCATAAAAGAAAACAAAGTAAAAATGACAAGAAAAGTTAATAGAAGATTTTTTTGAAAGGTTCATTTAAAAAAAAAAAAATTACTAGAAAGAAAAATAAATGTGAAGAAACCTGAACCTGTAATCCTCCCAAATCCCCTCCTCCCCAAGTTTTTACCCTGAAAGCTTTCCAGATAGTTTGATAAACTTTACATGCACTTTGGGGATAATTTCATCCCCATTTCTACTCCATCTTTACTGTATGAAAATGGATATAATTTGGCTATGCAGCATAATAAAAAGCAGTGCTGAACAATGTGTTCAAGATCTTTATATAAAAGCGCAACACTATGTCTAACTTTCACACCGCCATTCAGGGAAATCTAGCAGTTCCATAACATCAGGAAGAAATAAAGCTTGTTTCCAATGTTTAATCAATGAGTGGAACTACATTCATCTAAAGGAATGCAACTTAGTAACTGCACTAGACTGTGGCGTATTAATCTACAGTCTTCTTATGGTTCTTATGTTAACTCAGAGGTTATGTGATTCACCTTCAGAAAACATGAAAAAAGTGTTTAATCAAAAAGAACCAATCAACTAAAGCAAAGCAATTAGAAAATGAGTACATTCTCCCTCACAAAGCAAATTAAGAGCTAAAAAAATAACCTGGTAGGAAGTTCCTTTATATAAAGCTTGCTTCCTCCAATTCTTTTGTTTATCAAAGCACAAAAATGTAAGACTTCATTATTCTACTGAGCTGCTTCTTGAGAATTATTATTTATAATACATATTCTTATATTTCGTATACTCCCTCACTGACATAAAATTAACACAGTAAAGGACTTAGGACTATAGACTCCAGTGAGTTTTGCAGGAAAAAAAATAAGTAAAAAGAAAAGATGCTATTAAAATACAACTATTTTCAATAGAGTGTATTTATTGTGAAATTATTAATTAAATGTCCCTATTTTTCAAAAGAAGCACTCAAATACCCATTACCTGGAAACTGTGTGTCTTTACAACTCTAATTTTCAAATATACTAACTTAATTCAATTTTTAAAAGACGGGATTTCAGTCAAGTAACAATCCAAAGAGTAACAAGATTCTACACACTGAAATATACATTATTTCAACTGCATTACATTTCTCCTGGAATTTTTATCAACCATTTAGTGTTTTATGGTCGTAGCCAGAAACAGGGCAATAAACTATTGTAGAAACAATTCAATGGATGATATTATCAGGATAATGGCATCAGACTTCTTAAAAAAGCTTGTGTTGGAGTATTTGTTGACATTAAGCAAGGTTTAAGTTGCCAAGCTTACAGCTTACTGTCAGTGTCCTCAGATATGAGTGATAAACACACTCTGCTGATGTGCAAGGTCAGAAGACAGAGCAAGCACTTTTAACAGCGTGTAAGTCCTTTCAGCAAAAAGAGATTTGTTGAGCATCTACAGCTCATGGTAAAGGGCACCTGAGAAGTACTCCAGTTACAGTAACTTCTCAATGCTGTACTAGATTGCTTGCTCTACCAGCTTGTTTTGATCCGTCAACAGAAAAAAAAACCCCAAAACATTTCCTTGATAACATTATTTAGACAAAATTACTAGACACAGAAATGAAGGATTTGTATCTGAAGCATCTCTAAAAAGCACTGCGAAGTCCAAGGGAAGTTCCCAAAATTGAACAGCTGTTAGATTACAGCGTATCAGCGTGTGTTGAGTGAGATGCTTTAGGCCTCCTGGACGCCAGGCCCCCTGACAGGTAAGCCAGTGACTGCTCTTTAGCAATCAGTTTCTGCTACCCTTTCGCGGTTATCCTCTCATCCTTGCTTCCTCCAGGTATCACAGTACGCTCAACGGTCCTGTTACCAGGTTACTCTCAAACCATCTTTGCCAGGTGGCCAAACCCACGTGGCATTGTTAGCTTCTTAGCTTCCATTTCTCAAAGACCTGTAGTCTTGAAAAGCTGTGTGCCCTGAGAAATAATCGTGCCCTCGAGTTTAATTTAAAGGGGCAAGCCAATTTAAAGAAAACATTGTTACTAGCCCCGTCTACTCATCTGTTGATTTTATCTCACTGCAAAAGCGGAGAAAAAAACCCAACTATCTGTGACCAATTTCATGGACAGAATGATTCATCTGTATAATATCAGATCCCCCAAATTATCACACTTTGCTTGCACACATGTGGGCACGTACATTCTGACCTTGCTTCTCAACTCTTCAATACAGTACACGGTTTTCTTTAATATATTAGGTTTTTTTTCCATTTCAAAGTAAACTGTAAGAGTTCTGAAGACCCAGCAACAGTTATTAAGGAAAAAAAGAAAAAAAAAGAAAAAAAAAGGGTTTAAAAGAGGTAGTTTTGATATTACAATAGCAGTGTGAAGGAATGATGTTCCAAAACAACCAACCCAATAAAAGATACAGAGGCAAGGACATAGATACCTTACTAGGTATCTGATCCCAACCTGCAGTTCTTGAGTGATTATGCCAAATATGTTTCTCAGTATCTGTATAAAATATACAATTTTGTAAAGACTCCATCCAGTGTAAATAACAGGTTCGCTGTGTTCCTTCAAGCCCCCAAAAGTTTTTATGGCTGTGGTTCAGAGTTTGCACATCTGTTTCTGTGTTACATCTGCCTGTTTAGGCAAGAGCAGTAGTGCTGGACAGACAGCAAAATGCAATGTTTCAAAATGCATGTATAGGGAAATGGAAAGGAAGAAGAAACAATTCAGTGGAAAAAAAACGTATGTAGAAAAATGAATAGAGCATCACAGTACATGGATGGAAAAAAGTGGAAGTGTAGCAGTTAACTGTACAGAGGATTGCACCACTGCTGCTCATGTCACTTGGAGTGAGGTCCAGTCTAAGGTCACCAAGCACTAGAGAAATCTGTGAAAAATCAGACTTAAACACATGTTCTCAACACCAAACCAAGCCAACAGCTGATTCAATGACGAAAAACCTTTGGCTTAGCATATTTTCCTATCTAAACTGTTGATGGAAAAGGGCCAGTTGAATAGTAAAATCATCTGCAAAGCACTAGTACTGCCTGCTGCTGCTAACATCGGTAAAAGCAATACTGGAAAATGCCTTAAGTGTCTCAACAACATAAAAATAGTAATCATCAGCCATACAAAGCACACAAAAAATTCTTCTAACGGTACACAACATATACATAAAACATGCAACAAGGTTAAATTAACACAGACCAGCAGTTAAGCAGGGAGATGAAAGTCTTGGTCTACCCTTTCAGGTAAGCATCCCAAAACTTTGGTATATTCATTATTATCAAGTCCAGTGTTTTCCTCCATCCTAACAAAAATTCCATTCTGAATGGGAAGAACCTTCCTGATTAAAACACATAGTCACAACAGAATCATTTTCTATTGACACAGTGGTAATTTTCAGGAAAAACACGTTTAATAAAAAGACTTCTGATCAGCTTTAACGCGTCAGTCAAATAGTTAAAAAAAGAAAAGAGTCACTGTGGCAATCCTTCATTTTTGAGTGGCATAGGGGCTTACAAGGGCTGGGCACGGAGGCGGAGGCAGGCAGTGCCATGGCGGCTGGGCGAGGGCGGCCGCACCGCAGGGTGGGTGTAAAGGAGAATGGAATGCGGGGAAGAAGGATGTTTGCAATGAAGGGAGGGAGGGGGAAGGGGATTTTCACACTAGAAAGGATAACCTATATATGGTATGGTGCATATGGGGAGATACGATAAACTGAGTGGAGCTACGCTAGTCACAGATGTCTCTTATGCTTTGGCTAGAAGATTGCTTATATGGATAGCATTTCAAGGTTTTTAATGAAAACTCAAGGCAGTGAGGTCCAGAGCTACAGAAATCCATCAAGATTAATCTGAAGTCTTTTGTCATAATTACATTGTGCTTGCTTTCTTCATTGTTTTCTGATTTGGTTTTTTTAAATATACAAACATATGTATGTCAAAACTTAGCATTAGTTTCAGCAGACTTTTCTATCTCTTCTCACACCAAAAAGGGGATGAAAATTCATCATTCGTTTATACGAACAGTGTGAAAATTTCTTCCAGAATGCATTTTTCATGCCTGTTAAAATATTACGTTTTCCACATTTTATCATAATGTTTCCAAAAACTGCAAGATAGAAGTAGATAACTGTAATTCTTCAACTTAGATTTCCAATATGTACACTATCAGAAGCAAGAAAGTAAAATGTGATTCTGGTACTTCTGTAGATCCTCATCAGAAATTGGTTGAGGTAAACAAACTTTTCTGTATCCTCCTGGTCACAATTTAGCTAAAACATCCATACAAGCAGCAGAACAGCTTTCAAAGAAAGATTATTATAATAGTTATTAAGATATGAAATAAATGTTGAAATTCTATATTTGTAAATATTAACCTTTCATTAAAATGAACAGAATGAAAAATTTTCAATAAAGCTATACTTAAATATATTAATAAATAAATCAATGCAATTTGGTATAACTGATGTACTGTCACTTAATTTTTTCCCAAGTCTTGCATAATTTTAGTTCTACAATTAATTGAATAGGCTAATCTATTTCTTTACTAAATTTTGAAAATTCATTTCTTTCTAACAAACCTGTCTTCTCTGAAGATATTACAATGTATTTAAGACTCATTTGTTCTTTTCTGATAGATGTACATAGTAAATTCTACTAATAATACCTAGGACATCAATAAGGTTTCTGTGGCTATCACACTCCACGGAATTAAAGAAGGATCAAATGTTGATTTCCCTGATAACTACGCACCCTCAAAATTACCACCTATTTTAGATTATTGCAGTAGGTTGTTTAATATGGAAACCTGATGAACCTGATGAATATGCTAAGCTCCAGTTTCCCATGTCCAAATAATAGTAGGGATCTCAAAATTGCCAATTCACACTAACGACTAAATAGCCTCTGTGAATTACTGATGCAGACAATGAAGCAATTAAAAACACAAAATGAACACATCTGAATGAAGCATTAGCTGTACTTTTCTCATTTAACATGTTTGTAGTTTAATTTCAATTTTATGTAGCATACCACTGTGTCTATCAC
Organism: Grus americana; assembly: GCF_028858705.1. Taxonomy (NCBI): domain Eukaryota; kingdom Metazoa; phylum Chordata; class Aves; order Gruiformes; family Gruidae; genus Grus; species Grus americana. The sequence goes on from NC_072854.1 coordinate 41,494,806, forward strand.
CATGGCATTTAGGATACCAGATAAGCTGTTTTATTATAAAATATCTTACTGACATAGTCCTTTTTTTTTTTTTTTTTTAAAGAAAACTTTGTGACAGCATCGTCCTGTAAACCTTTCACAAGAAATGGAGAGATACTACTGTAAGTTACTATTCAGGGTTCAGAGACTGATAGTAAATACATTTGTAATACTGATGCACATGCTTTTTATTTTTATGCAAAAAAGTCTAATATATGTATAACTGTTTCAGACAATCGTAAGTAGTACTTACAATTGTTTTCTACATATAGAGAGGTGAAAAGGCTTTCCTACATAACAATTTGACTGAGGGCAGATAAGTGGTACACAAAAACTATGCGTACATAAAAATGATAAATGCTGCACGAGCTATACAGAAAACACTTCTCAGCTAGAGCTCATTCATAGATTACCCTCATGGAATCTCATTTAAATGCAATACAAATGACACTACAGTCTACCAAGCTTCCACATCGTTTCTACAAAAGCATCAAAGGTGAAGATTTCCAGACCAGTTTCCCTGTACAGATTTGGTGTTGACTTTACTGAAAGATAAAGAAGAGACAAGAAAGACGTTACCTGACTGGACTCTGTTCCAGCAACACTGAGATCTTGAATGGATCTGCGCCTCTGCTGTCCGTTTCCTGCTGGGAAAAAAACAAAACAAAAACAAACCAGTGAAATCTATTCAGAACAAACTAAGAAGGGTGCGACTGTTGCAGAGGAGCTTGGAATTTGTACAAATCCACAGAGAGAAAGTGAGAGAGGGGGAGAGAGAGACAGCTGCAGAATTTTAACTCAAAACGTGCTGGCCTGTCAACAAAAAGTATACCCTAATACAATAACCACTCCTACCACATGAATAGCTGCTGCACTCTACTCCACCATCTTCTGTCACATGTATTTGGTCAGGCTTAATACTCAGGGCAGGAGCTGATGACGACATCTATTTCAAGTGCGTTACGTTATGGGGATTTCTAAAAGCTAGACCACGAAGATAACAGGCTGCCAGCTTTAACCTGTTGCTCTTTGGCGTGCTCAAGGAACATGGCAAGGACTTCTGCCCGCGTGCTGCTCCCCTCACGAAAACTAAGCAGCGAAAACGCTTCCTTCTGGTCTCTGTCTCCTTCAGATGAAGGAAACTATGTCCTATTCTCATGCTCTGAGAAGTGTGAAAAGCGGACTGTTCAGCTAAATCACATCTCACCATCAACCTACTGAGCACGATGCTGTAATCTTTTCCTCTTCTCCTTCCACCTGTTAGCAATTATCCACCAGTGACAGCTACATAAAACAGTTTAAATTTTAACACTGACACGTAATCAAAGGCATTTCCAGGAAACCAAGTCTCCTTAAAAATAAAAGGAGATTATGCAACGGAATCTCCCTGGCTACTTTGATTTTTATTACGGTGATTGTTTATATTGCCTCTTGAGAGCAGGTCAGCTGTCCAAAAGGAAACAACAAAACCTCCTGAGTAACAGCTGACAATGCTCAAAATTCTTGCTCTTAGCTCTGCATTACGTAACTTCTCGACTGGAGGGGAGTATCTGAAACATGTCCTGCAGCCCTGGCAGCCCCTCGCCCTGCGACCCTGCACACCACAGCCAACCCAGCTCAAAGCCCTGTAACAGGCACCACATTTTTAACCTTTTAGATACTTCCTATTCAGCATCACTCCCATACGACTCCACAGCCTATCTTGACAGGTGTTTTGATTTGCAACAGTTACTACGAAAATGTAAGGCTACTTAATATTAATCAATACATTTAATGGTATCATACTTTAAATTTTTAAATATAGGTACTATTACATGTAGGAACACATTACCACAAAACAGCAATACAAAATTCTCAGTGTCACTTTACCAATTCATCATGACATTTTATAGTCTAAAATTTATAGACATTACTATGAGAAACAAGCATATAAGAAAATCAAGAACGATTCTAGAACGGGAATATATTGTTTGCTCTGACTACAAATGAATTTGAATTGCAACTTTTCTGTGGTCTTGATCTTTTGCTTCTGAAATTCAGGGAAAGTATGTACTTACCTAAGTGACAATAGCTACGATTATGTTTAATACTTTGATATTAAAGATTGTGTGAATGACAAATCTACGTCAAAATTTCTGAACTTGTTCATCTGCAGTGAACTTTTTCACTATCTAATAATTTAACAAACAAGATAATACATTTAATAGAATTCTGTGCTGTGGATACTTCATCTGGCTGCCACAGCTCATCTCAATATTCAAGATATGGGCGAGCCACCCATGACCGATACAAAATTATGTGCACGTTTCATTCAACAACACTGTTATAAAATTAGCTCAGCTGAAATAGGCTTGCAAAAATATCTGAAATTCTCATTTCAGATTAGCAACATTTGTGAATTTAAAGAACCCGGCACATGTGTTGCTGAAATATTAGAACATGGCTGCCAAAATGTTAAAATAATCAGGGTGGGGTGCAAGAAAGAAAAGAAAATGCCTTGGGAGAAGAAAGAGGGGCCAAAACTACTGTGTTGTAATAAATGAACACCTTTAAATGAAATATCTTCAAGTTAGCAGCATGAGGGAAGAGCAAGCTCTACTAGGCAATGCCATTTTAATTAGTGTAACTACTGCAGACATCTGGCAAATAGCTTAGACAAAGCAGAAACAGACTACAAATCAACAAATACTTATTGCTCCAGATTCAAGACAAATTTAAATTGAAAAATATACAACACATAACCTTTATTTGAAATGATCACTGCTACTTCTCTATGCTTTCCTCTCACAGTTTTGATCTTGTTCTTACCTCTGCATCTATTTAAAACTAATTCCTTCTCATTATAAAAACTGAGAGATTTGTAAATGTGCAGAAGTTAGCATCAGTAGCTTGGTGCACTACGGTAGGATTTCAGTGGTTTACAGGATTTTAAGATTAAAAAAAAATCAAACATCACAAACATATTTCCTGGCCTCAAAAAAGCCATTTCACATACCGTTGTTTATTTTTTAAAATGATATTCAAAAGGAACAGGTAACTTCCACCTTGTGCTGCCCCACACACTCCAGCAAAAACAAAATCTACAACTTATTAAGGCTTTTGATCACTGCCCCCCCCATCAAATATCCAGACCAACTCCTCTCCCTGCCCTTTAGCAGATACTTGCTGTCTTTTAGACTTCCTTATTTGCCCACAGTACACTCTCTTCCTTACACACCTACAAGACCCAAACCTCTCTCAGTGCAGGATGATCAGTGAATGTAACAGTGTTAGAAGACATTTTTAAAAAGTTAAAACATTGATCTGAATACCAGAAGAATGAAGTGATCTGGGGAGAGAAGAGTGGGATTTCTGGCTTATATTGGGTTTCAAACTAGATGGAAAAACTACAGACCTAAAGGATCTATAATTCCTACACACTTCCTAAAGAAACTCAATAAAATGTGTCTATCCTGAGCAATCATTTATGCAGTGTCAATGCTATAAAAATCTTAATGCTGTGGCACAGTTTCAGATGACAAAATTACAAAGCCAAATGCATGTGTGCTATAAGCATGAGATGTCTAATGTTGCCAGTGAGTGAAGAGGCTGTATTGAAGGTATATTTGCTAGATGCTGCTTGACTGGTTTGTATCGAAAAGGTGTTCCGATTATTTTTCTTGATCATGTTACAAGCTATGATACTTAGATTTTGTTGTTTGTTTCTTTAAATGTATAGCTTCTTCAGCCTTTTGTACTTACTAAGGGTTTTTATTTTTCATATATATATATATATATAAGAAAATGTTGGTGTTTATCATCTATATATTATATGTACTATAAATTGAAAACAAATGTTGACACTTTACTTGGCTACCTGGTTGCAGGACACCACCACTGAAAGCTCATTTGCCAAGCTGTTACAAAAAACAGGAATTAGTTGATGCATTTTTTCAGTTTCTAAGTTTTGTAAGCTAGTAACACAAAATAGCATCTTGAATGAAAAAGTTCTAGTCACCCTTATTTAAACCTATTTAGAAAGAAGAGCAAATATCTATTAAAAACTTCTGCCAACACTTTACCTTCAACTGATAAAAATTTGTATTTTACCTCCATGGTAGCACAATCAGTTCATAGATGAAAAGCAGCTGAGGCAACACATTACGAAAAACCCCAATGATAGCAGATAGTACTCATACTTCTAAAATAGCCCTGCCCCAAAGCAGCTGACTCATGGTAACATGCCTGCATGGTGCCTCCCCTCTCCTGGGAGCAGCTGCTTTACCATGTGCTCAGCAGAACTTCAGGCACCAGCACGGACCGGGGCAGCACTCGCGCTGCCCTGGGGACGGAGACGGACGTGCCCAAGGAAGTTCGGAGGAGCTGGGTATGTGGCAGAAGCGCTAAGGAACGCGACGGGGTGGGATTGAGACAGAGGTGCTGGTTTGGGGGTCTTGGAAGCATAACTAGAAGGGGAAAAGCCTGTTAAGATGCCAGGACCAAAAGCCTTGTGCTGAGAGAGTAAGGAAAGGAAAGAGGTGAGAAATAGGCCACGTTATATTGTCTTTAAGAGAATAACTGAGCAAGGTACATTCGAATAACTGCTCTAAGTATATAGATAAATATAATTAGTTTACTGGGCAGCTGATCACATCTTTGTCATGTAAAAATTAATCTCTTTTTTTCTGGTCTTGAGATTCTTATGGGAAAGCTGTTCTGACAACTAGAAAACTTTTAATATACAGCCCAGGCTTATTTGCAGACAATTTATAACTTTTTTTTTTCCCCTGCAGTGCCAATGCTGTCTTTTAGCTTAAGTAGTGTCCTCTTCCTTGTCTTCATCTGCAGATTCAGCTACAGAAAAATAATTATTCATTTCTCAGCTTTCATTTTGCAGGCTAAAAAAGCCATGCTTTCAGATTCTTCTTAATATTCTCCATACCATCCTAGTAGCTTTTCTTGCTATTATTTCAGAGTGCACTTATGTTTCTTTTACATGGCTGCCCAGAAGAGCATGTTGAATTCTTGATCAAACCTCAACAGGGGCCTGTAAATAGTGCTTCCTTATCTTTCCTGGAAACAAACCCCAAGATTTCACAGTTTGTCACAACTGCATTACATTAGTGGCTTATACTACCTGGGATTAATGTGCATGCATCTGCTATGGTCCCATGTCATCTTACTAGAATAAAATGTTGCTAGTGTATGACCCACAGTGCACGATCCTGGATTTTACCCTATTTCTACTTTTTTTTCCCCAGTCAAAACAAAGCTCACCCAATGCGATACTCTAATCCTCCTCTTTAGGAATACTTGCTTCTGATAAACCATTAACAGTGAATTTCTTTATAGCTTATTTAAGACTTAAATACCTTCAGAGTAAATTTTGAGAAAAGTCATTAGTAAGCTTGCTCCAATCCTACGCCTTCTTTCATTTCTACAGGTTGCTATTTCTCTTGTACCTATTCCAAATTCACCTTGGAATTCCCATCCTGTCAAGTTCAATTAAAATAGTCCAGGTGAAGAATATCTAATTGATTTCCTCTGTCTAAATAAGTAAAACCAATAGACTGCTACAATTTATTTAGTAAAAAAGAGCATTTTATTTCACTGACTCTGTAATTATGCCCTAAGAGTTTCAGGGTTTCTTGGAAGCCTCAGTGCTGTTACACACAGACAGTATGCACAGACAAGAGGCACTCAGTTACCTTCTAGAGCTTATTTAGCAGGCTCTCATCGTGTGTTGACACTGCAAAACTCGACAGACCACTTTCTCTTTCCTTGCTCTCTCAGGATTTCATTTATGTCATGGCAGGCCAGGACCATTTGAAAATTACAGTGGAAAGCTACACAAGTAAACTGTCTTCCCAATTTGTTAGCTTCAATGCCAAATAGGTTTACTTTTCATGGGCAGTGCTATTGTTCTTTGGAAACTACTGTTTGACATTCTGTATTTGTACATGTAAACTTCAATAAAGTTATTTGAAAGAAACTTTTGTAGAAAACTATCTTTTGCATTCAACTTTAAAATACCAAACAATGTCAAGATTTACAAGGAAACTTCCTCAGATGACACAAATTTAAGAGTAGGGGGTCCACAGATTTTAATGGATCTTTAGATTAGCAGAAGATACTATTACTTGCATCTTCTGCCTCTGACAAATCACTTTTAAGCGACTGCTAATGGTATACCTATCACAGTTTGAGATTGATTATGCTTATTAGTAGTTATTATTATTATTAGGCTTTGAGAAGTATGAAATGAAAGAAAGCAAGCCACTTTGATTGCAAAAAAAAGGAATGGGAAAGGAAAACGATATACTGCTAACTAAATATAGACTTGGGATAGATGAGAATTATTCATTAAAGTCCCAACTGAAATTACCAGCTATAGTACCTGATTATACCGATTTAATTCCTGTCAGAAGCCTCTCCTAATAATTTTAGTTTGCATTAACTTAAACACAACAGACATACCTCATGCAGACGCATTTTAGCTCTAGAAAAGTGTAGTCAAATATAAGAACTACATAGATTAAGCATAATTTTTTTTTTAGTCACAGGTATCACGAAGATTTGAAGTTCTGTACATAATGTATTTAAGGTGTGTTGTTTTTTTTCCTCTTAATAGTTGATTAGATTAAAAATGGGTGATCAAAACCAACAAAGATCAGGGCAAGACAGTTACCTAGACAGGATTTTTTCAACTTAAGTCCATTTTCACCAAATGAGGTATTGTAATAAAAAGACTGCATATTTAGTTTTGCTCTACGACTCTTTACATCAAGATCATAAAGACAAAAAATCCCATATCAATAAAAGTAAATTCAAACTAGAAGATTGAATCCCTTCCTGATAAAAGTAAGTTTGTCCTAAAATATAATGATTCTCTTTACAGAGATATGAAAAAATTATTGAAAAATTTCTAGTTCTGTCCTAGAGCAACTGGAGCAAGAAGTATTTTTAGCAGTCTGATCATTATTCCGGCATCTTAACCAATTGACCCGTTCACCTGGTCTGCGATACCTGGTATGATGATCTCAGGGACATCCAGAATGTTGCCAAATGAAGCAGTTTTACGATGGCCTCGTTTAGGCTTGGAATAGGCTGAAAAAATACACATATACAATACACATGCAAAACACTAAAATGGCAATAGCAAAATTATTAAATTCCTAATATTGCATTTTTCATAAACTTGGTTAAACTATAGATCATGCAAAAATGTGTCATGCAGAATAAACTGCATTGCCTTTCACTCATGCTTACACATAGTAAAGCAACTGTTAAAAAGCAAAAAAATGCAGAACTAGCTGTCATTACAACACTGTGTAATTAGTTACAGTTAGCAACACAAAAGTCAAACACAGAAAGCAGCATGGCAACAAGGAAGGGAAAACCACATATAATTATCCAAACAGAGAATAAATTATAAATTATTTCAGATCATCTGTGTATTCAGAATAAATTCTTGATTGCCTGAACTTATATAATATTTTCTCTATACTGCTGGGTACAAACTATTTTATAAACAAGATTAATAGTTGGGATCTTCTGTTTTTTTAAATTACCTACTTTTAAAAGAAATCTTGTCTGTCTCTGAAAAAATGCTTACTCTGACTACATTTGACAATCGTTCCTGCCTTTCATTCTTTTGTCCTATTAGTGAAGATTTTTTGGTTTGCAAACTGGATATCACTACCAACCTTCTCCGTTTTGAATGATGTTCAAGAAACATTATATACTTTGGAATAAAATCTAATCAGATTTTTTTTTAATTTTACTACTTGTATAGTTTAAGACAAATAGTTCCTATTTAGAGAAAAGTATGAATACATCTCCCAAAGGTAGAACATTGCAGTACATCCATCTCAAACTTAGTAAGTAATGGTGATGTGCATTATGTGATTTACTCTTACACTTAATCTAGTGATAGAACGAGAAGATTCGGTAATTCTTGACCTGCTTTACTCTTAACAACAGACTAATTCTCACTCAGCCACGCTTTTTTTTTTTTCAGGTTCACAGCATATTATTTCTGTCACACAGTTAACAAGATTAAAAACCAAAGCAAAACCAAAACAGTGCTGTTTCAGCTCTTTTTCTAAAAGTTAAACTCAGATGGGTTTGACCTCATTTTTAGTAGTCTACTACTGTATGAAGTGATTTCTTAAAAAAACCCCAAACCTAGTATGTTCAATAAGTATTTTAGTTTCAAAAAAAAAAAAAAAAAGAAATCCTACAGTTGTAACAACAAAAAAAATTCTTAGAATATTCTGAAATAATAATTACTATTCAGAGCAACGTACTTAAGGAACACAAACCAGGAAAATTAAAAAGTAACACAAAGGAGGGCCAGGTTATCTCCACTAATGTCAAAAACTTACATTGACTTTAGAGTGTCAGTGACCAAAGTGAGTCCTGACATATTTTAAAATAAAACCAGCATGTTGTTATTATCAGGTAAGTACACAGCTGCCTTCTCTGTTAGGAAACCTTTAGAGATATTCAGGGTGAGATGTGATACACAATCATCCAGTCAAAGACTGACAATACAAAAGACAAATCTTGGAATAAGGCTTTAAAATAAGAACATAAAAGTAAAAAGTGTTTAGGGCAAGATAAATACTGAAGCTACTCATGAAATAATATTTACTAAAACAAGATCCTGGAGTAATCATAATACAATGAAGAACAAAAATGAAATAATCATGGTGCACAAGAAAGCCAGAATACAATGAATATTTCCTTATTAATTAAAGCTACTTGATTACCCTAATTTTCAGACTGGTAGAAAGATACCAGAACAGCTTTGGACTAACCAAAGTAATTTTGTCTGATTATTTAAATCTGTGGTTATGTACCATAACAAAAAAAGAGTTTCACATATGAAACTTAAAACTTGAGGTTTGCATAAATTAACAAACAGTATCTTTGATGAAGAAGAGAGACAAGAAAGTGTTTGCCACATATACACATTTTTATTAATTCAGTCTTCTGGGAAGAATAAAGATTGCTTTCACCATAAAATGACGTATTTATACTTACACATAAATTCAAATTCACTCAAGGATTCAATGTTTAGACACAACAGTTTATAGCTACCTGAAGCAAACCTGGCAAAACACCTGTAGTTTGTTTTTTTTTTTTTTTTTAAACAAAAGATACCAAGGCTTTGTTAATCTGATGAATAAAATCTAATGAAGTTTTTCTTTCTGAAATCTGTCAAAGTGGCTTTTAAAACTTATTTAGGAACATGCTGAACTTTAAACCCACCTCTTAATTTCAAAATATTATAGGAATAACCTTGAAGAAAATGTTATTTTAGAAATAATTATGCTAGCAGAGATGGAATAACATTATTTCAGATGCAAAGGAGACAGTTGTGCATTTGAAATGGGATTGGTATTTACAAGTCTCATAATGATTTTTTTAAAAGGTAAAAGTCTAATTCAACAAAAGTAATCTCTTCCGCAACCTTAAAAGTACCCAATTAAAATAGTCAACAAAGTTGAGTGCACAACCATGAATAAGCCATTTTCCCCCACAATTAATAAAGGACAATAAAGACTACGTGAAAAGTTAAAGTATTTTCATACAACTAATGGTATTAACCTCCTGTAAGACTATGCATGTTTTACATCTTGCTTCCTCCTTCCAGTTCCTTAGTCTATCCCCAAAACATTCTTTGATTTTACCTGTGATGGAAGCTATTCTTGCTTCTATTTCGGACATATCAGCACTCATCCTTTTGGCTTCTCCTGAAACAAGGGCTGACTGTGGTCGTGCGCGAACATCTGACAAGCTCTCCACACTACTCCCACGAGATGGGGGTAAACTCAAACGGCCAGGATCACCCTGTTTCAACAATCACATTTTTAAAAAGAAAACAAAAATATTCTGCAGAAGCCATTCCATGAGATGCACAGTATGTAGGTTAGAAATATATTTTATAATGTGTATTTTAAAAATGACAAGATTTAAAATTTATAATTCAATAAATGGTAATAATTTACCTATTACTGGCATACAAGAACCAAGTATCTGCAACTTTCAAAAGAATCTAACTTTGCGCAGATAAAAATTGAGTAGAATTACACCAATATTGTCACAAGAGAATCTTTGTATTTTTTCATCCTACCTGAAATAAAACATAGTATTTTCAAAATTCACATAAATGTTTAATCCCTTCATGTCATACTAATATTTTGGTTCTAAACTGAGGCAGCAATTTTCAAATATTTTTTTTTTTTAACCTAACAATTCCCTTTAAATATTTTATTGGAGATCTTATTAGAGCATTCCAGTTTACCTTTTTGGAATCATTCCACAGTTTGCCATCCCCTTTCATGTTCTTTTCCTATAACTAACTGACTCCAATTTTGTCCTGTTTCTGAAAGAAGACACTAATGGTTCGTAGCAGTTACAACACTTTTGTCCATTTCATTATTATGGGTCAAAATTGTATGTGTTGGCTTACCGGCTGCTTGGCTGTATTTTTCATTTGCTGTGCCAATTTTGACTCTAAACGTTTAATAGTGTCATTGGTAGAAGCTCCTTGGAAGTCACTTGGTTCCATGTTAGCATCACTCTTATTACTTGTGTTTGTAGAAGTGATGTCCATGAAAGAACCTAGAAATCAGTAACAAGGAAAAACATTTGAGAATTTCCATTAAAAATACTAAAGTGCATCTCCTCACTCAAGCATTCTCAGCAGTCTAACTTTTCTTTAAAGCAACACTTCTGAAAACTTTTAGAGAAAGACAAGCTCCAAGATTGCAACAGATCTGTTAACGTAAAAAGTAAAAGCAGTGAAAAAGACAGAATACTCGACTAGGTACTCTGATGACATTCTGAAGTCAACTTTAGCTTGCTCTGAAATTGTTGGGGAAGATGTTATATTAACAACACAACCAGCAGCCTCATTCACAATTAATGACAAAGTCCATCATTAACCACAGAGGAGCACAAATGCCTGAAAAATAAGAAAATATATATTCACAACTTAAAGTGATAAACCATATCTTAAAAACATGTTCTGAGGGGTGGAGAACAGCTAGTGAGGTCGGTACAACGCTACAGCTGAAAAGATTTGGTAATATGCAGGTCGCTAAGTTTCAAAGTAGCCAAGGAAACTTTATCCAAAATAACAGCAATTTCTTTGGAGATAGAAAACAAACTGACCAAGCAGTGAAAGGTAAAGACAGCTAAGATTAAAAACAACTAAAGTGGGAAAACTGTATTCTAAAAAAACGAGACGACCAAATGATTTTTATTTTCTATTATTAAAAGGGTTTCTCTGAGGGCAAGACTACCTGAAAGCCTAGCCCACATTTTGTTCCATTCACCTTTCTAGAGCTTTCCTTGTGCTTAATTTAAATTACTGTATTTACTGCGTCTTAACATAAAACAACTGCAAGTTTAAATTGTAGAGTTCTCCAGCTTTCAAGAATAGCTAACTCCTAAACATTACATATGAGTAAAAGTGTGTCAATTGCTAGCAACCTTCATGTGGAAAAAAGAAAGAGACCTTAAACCTAGACATTCAGAGACAGCTTTTATTATACGCTTGTTCTCCATTAAAGGTGCACTTCAGCAAAACCATTTGGCTGAGAACACTAAATATGATGTGGTATGAAGTCTTAACAAAAAAAAAAAAGATTCCTGAGAATGCTTAAGATTTTGGAAAGGTTACCTTTCCCAGTTTGAGTTCAAAATCAATATGAGAATGTGCTTTATAATCCCTCTGCATCATTTCATGTTCCTGTTCCTGTCTCTTATTTATGCAAGTGTACCTGTACTAGTGGCAGAGTTGCTTTGGCCTTCATCTGAATACTGGCATGGATACTGCAGAGGTTCATCAGCTCCTGGAAAGTACTGTGAAGAAACAGCAATGATTTGATAAAAAAGTAATTAACAATTGTTTTAAAATTATTTAAATAGTACCTCAAAATAATTTATAAATATAAACTATATATTATGTTTACAATAATTTAGAAGAGAAATAAATGCAATTATCTTCAGTAATACATGAAAATACACCTGTGACTATTTTTATTGGTTTTCCCAAATCTGTTATGAGTTAGTATACCTCTCTCATAAGGAAAGGAATGATTTCCCTTCTCTACAGTAATAATTTGATAATTTTTATCAAAAAGAGGAGAGAAAAAACATGCAAGCCCACCTTTAGAGTGTGATAAAAGGCATACCTTTTATAATTCAATTTACCAACCTAATAGGTTAAGAAATGATTAAGATACTAAAATAAATTTTTATACCCGCATCAAGTGTGTCATTATTTTAACAATTTCCTCCATGGATGGTCGTTGCGAGGGATCCTTGGACCAACAACGGGTCATTAAACTCTCAATTGGTTTAGGTAAGTTTTTGATCAGTGGTGGCCGAGTACCTGTAATTGAGATTAGAAAAAACCCTTCATTTGTTAGCAGATAACCGACAGCAACTGATCTCTCTCTGGTATTTTGCTAAACACACACACACAGGAAAACATATAGTTAATTGAGGTCTGAAAGAACTGGCCTGTATTTAATTTTCTCTCTACAAACAGAAAACAGACAAAAAAGTTCCTTTGCACTACGTACAAGTTATAATTACATACAAACAAGTAGAAAGAAAATTAAACTTTTCCTTCAGTAGTGGTTTGAATAAATACACTGACTGACCAAATACAACATATTACAATGGCTAATGAATATGTTAACACTATAAATAAATATTTTTAAAGCTCTAGACCAAACTAGGAAGCAAATAGTAACAGTCTTTGGTTCCTAATGCTGTACTCACAAGAAGAAAGGAACAAAAAAAAAAACCAAAGGAGGAAAAGAGTATTTTTGAGAGCTGATTTTGCTCTTAAGAACTTCCTGAAAAATTATTAAGCACTGGAACTACCAATTTTGGGTGACTTTTTAATGGTCTATACACATTTTTCATTACATATTTTACTTCAACTATTCAGCTGTTTTTTGGTTCAAGTTTCTACTCTTTTTACTATTTCAACAATGAGTACAATTAATGGACATCCAGTTGTGTTTAATACATGAGATGTAGTAATATTTTGCATAGAAAGCAGCAAGTACTTAAAAATGTATTAACCATAACAAGTAATACATGAAGTAAGAGTGCCACAATAGTTTCAAATGAGATGAAGCGCACTAACACTTCCTTCCTGAGAAGGAAAAGAAGAAAAGAAAAAAAAAAAAAGAGATAAAGAAAAAAAGAGTAGTTTTTAAAGCTAAAGTAGGGACAGACAGGGAATTTGTCTTCCCCTAAAGGATACACCCTGCACCTTACCGAGGCTTTCTGATTTATGACTACTACATTTATGCCTACTTTTACAGTTAATGTTTTTATGCAAGGCACTTATCACTCCTAATCTCAATGACTCGTGTCCTTGTAAAACTGAAATTACTTTCTTCATTCAAAAATGCCATTTGCAAACATCTTTGTGCATTATTATGACTCTAACGCTCATCCATCCTATCACTGTCTGCCCCTTTCTCTTCTTCATCGAACAGGATGCCTGCGCTCACCTTAAGCTTCTATCATTTAGTACTGAAGCAATGACACTCAGGCAGAGTACCGGCCTTCATTGCTTGTTTGTTAATGACATCTTCCAAACAAGTTCGTGCTTTCTTTGATGTTGTCTTTCACAAATGGCAGAAACTCTTTGCAGGCATTCACTGAACTACTTCACTATCATTATTTTATTCTTCTTAAAACTCTGCTTTGCCATGGTACCTAAAAACACACTGTTAAAAAAGTTACACCACTAGCATGAAGTCTATTATTCTGACCAATGTTTTACCACTGTTTTCTTTTGTCCAGCTGAATCCAACCACTGTCTCCTGTTTATATTCTAAGCTCCTGATAATCTGTTCTGTATAGTACCTAGCATAATAGAATCCTGCTCCATGACTGCAGGTACCTAGATATAAAGGTAAACCAATTCAAACAGTAGAACAACAACAACAAAAAAACCCCACCAAAAAACCAAACAGATGAAAAACAAAGTAACATTTTTTATGCCTAATGGTCCTGCAGGAGTTTGACAGTTTCTAGCATTTCTAAAGACAGGTCAAGTTACTTAAATTCACACATTTACTGTAGATGTCCAATAAGAGAAAAAAAAAAAAAAAAAAGACAACTTGGCTAATAAAATCATCATGCACCCAGACAGGGGGGTTGTGGGTTTTTTTGTAGCACATGATTCAGATCACTTTTAAAATGGAGTGTCATAACAAAAAGAACATGGCCCTTTTCCCTTGTTTGTTCATAGGCTAGTTACATGTAGTAGGAAATGCAAACACTGTAGCAGTCAAATAACACAAAACCCACAGTGACACAAAGTGGCAGTGTCTTACTATTAAGTCTTTATGACAAAAATTCATCTTTAATGAAGCAACTAGTAACTTAAAGCTGCACAGTTAAGAGTGTTTAGCAAATTTATAGGTCAAATATACAACTTAAAATGCAATAAAGTATTTTCAACTCACCATTGTGAACTGCCCACATTATGCGGAAAGCTGGACCACCAATCTCATCAAAAGGTTTCCTACGGGTGATTACCTCCCAGAGAATAATACCCCAACTGAAAACATCACATTTTTCACTGTAATTGCTACCTGGAAGAAAGCCATCAATATAATTTGTATCTTTTCTATATAATATATTAAAAAGAAGTAGTTTGAGCTGACAAATAGCTCTATATGCTTCCTTTCACTTCACATTCGTTTTGCTGAGAAAAAACAGTTTTCTAAAGCTGGCTGATGCACGCTAACTTAAGTCTGAAATCACTTGACAGTAGGATCATTAAGAATGCCTCTCTCTGGAAATCAATCCTTTTCACTTGGAGTCATCCGGAAATGATAAAATGCGTCAGTTTTCTTATATACTATAAAATGCAATTTATTAGGTTTCAAAGATCTCTTGCATTCAGGATTTAACTGACTATGCTTACTTCCTCTCAATAATCTTCAGCTTGCTTCTTCCATGCTAGTCACAAATGCCAGCCAATAACATCTCTGTCATAGCCACTCCTCTTTATCAATTACAGGTCTTTAGCAGAACTAGTAAGTTACCATATGAACAAATGAGCAGATTCCTCAATTCCTTACCATCTTATTTCCTGCCTGTTTATTATTCTTACTCTTTTTGTCATGTCATTAAAGTTCTTTGACCACAAATTGAGTATTTCTAAGACTCCTGCTAAAGGTGCAGAAGACATGTAGGTGATACAGAATAATGAATAAAAATGTTCAGAGACTGCAAAGAAAGAATGTATGCTCTGTAACCATAACTCATGCAAATACTAAAAAGAAATGTGAACAGTTAGTGACTTGATAATAAATGTGTGAATATAAATGATAGAGATTTGCTCATCTGTCTTCAAACAAGGATCAAAATTGGCATCGAGTGGCCAAGAGATTTTTTGTTGTTCATACGTCATCAGAAAGCATCGAGACAAATCATTTCATAAACAGTGGAATTAAAGCAGCCTAGTTTCATGTGGATAACCATCACATAACATCCAGCTGCAACCGGGTCCACTCTGCCTATGAGCCATCTTCCTCTGCCCTCATACCTACGACAAACTGTGCAAGGAAAGCAGCATGTTCTCAGGCCGGTGTCTGCAGACCAGCCAGTTTGCAAGGCAGACAGGAGAGAGCCTGCAGCACGAACTGCAAATCCTCTCCAAGTAAAGGGACTAATTTGGACTTCTCCCAGCTACTGATTTTACAAAACTTTTTAAGAGCTTGGTATCTCTCAAACTCTTTACACCTGTATCACATTAGCCAAATGTGGCTAACCAGTTCAAAAGTTACTGAAAGGGAATAGCAAAGTCAGCTTTATCAATCAGCTTTTTTGAAACATGCTGGGGAAAAAAGGTATCTGTTAACAATGGCAGATTGCTAAGGGAAGCAAAACGGTCCTTCTTGTCTATGCAGCCACAGCTCTTCTGTGTAACACAGCCTATGACAGGGAAGTGGTGTTATTCTCCTGTTTGAGCAAGGAAATTCTATTTTGTGGCTGAGAAAACTATGGCTGAAAACTGAGAATTCAAAAGAAGTGAGAGAGTATTCTGTATTGTTTCATTATGTGACAGACCAAGGTAGGATAACAGATAGACACAATCGTTCCTCGATTTATCCAATTATCCCAAAGCAATTTTAAAATAGTTTCTTCTAAAGAGAGTTCTGAGATTAGAGCACTTGTTCTCTTTCTCTTTATCCTGATCTAAATTATACTGTTTTCATTTAGATTGTGTGATCTGTACAAGGCTTTAGGTGCCCCAATACTCAAAATGGGCAGAAAATCTTAATGGGGCAATTATTTCAGTGAGCACTCTGCCATTTACAACAGATACTTCTTGTGCCTTTATTGTTCTCATCTAAAAACATTAGTACTAGAACTGTACTAAAATAACATTAGCATTTATTTCATTGTTGAATTCTGATGCAGTAGCAAAAGCAAACACATTTTTAACACTTGACATAGTTTTAGTAGTTTAATGACTGTTTCAAGAGTAACGTGATATGCTGCATCAGAGAAGCTACTAGATTCCTTTCTTTCCTTGATACTTGTATAAAGATTTGAGTCATTATCAGTAAATGCTTTCAGAGGAAAGTACACAAAACCAACTGTAAACTGAAAGCTTTTGCTGTGTCCAACAATAAATTTACAATACAAGATTTCTTTGTTCTGCCTTGCTGAATTCATACATCAGAGGAATTAGCATATGCACTGTAAATCCCTACTACAATACACTTATTTCAAAATCTGGTTTAGATTAAGATTTTTCACTCAAAAAAATCTAGCTATAACATGGATTGTCCAATTGATTAGTTCTAGAAGAAAAAAATTATCTCTTACGTATACAATTTCATTTAATCGTAAACAAATGTTAAGAAAAGAAGCATTCCTAGCTAGAGTTAAAGAAATAGAGTAGGTGCCTCGATATTAAGTGACATAATGGAAAAGTTTTAGGCACCAGAATGAAACAGATCACCCTTGGGTGGGTCCTATAAGCAATATGCAGGAGAAAAAGGTACCTTCAAAACAAAAGCTCCAAAGGTGGTGTTCAGGAGGAAACACCTCCTAAAAATGTATATGGACATATATAATTTGCTGCTTCTCTCTGGAATAAGGACAGTAAAAGAAAAGAGGCCACTTGGATCCAGAATCTGGGAAACCCCTGCGGCACATAGGCACTTGCCAAATATCTCAAACCCAGGACACTGCCTTCCTAAAGCAGGAAGATGATTTCTCCAGACCACTCTGCTAATCACAATGATAATTTAAGGTACTGATTGTCTAAAAGGTGTTTAATTTGCAATCTAATATTGACTGGATTATTTCTCTGCTAATCATGCAGCAATTATAGCTACCTAATTATCAAGTGTCATCAGTCTTCTTCAGCTACACTCCAAGAAATAGCTTGTTTTCCTACTTAACTAAATTAATTGTTAATAACGAGTTCCTCAGTATGTAGGACTGAGGAAGTACATCAAATCTCTAGATTACCAAAAAGCAAAGATGGAGTTACAAGAAAGCGGGGGATTGAAAATGAAGGCAATTATCTTCAATTTAGAGACACTAAGGGAAATTCTAAAGATAAAAGCTGATCAGAATAGGGAATGAAAGTAATGACAGTATATTTAAATGTCAGAAGAGTTTGAAATGACTTAAGAATCTCAGAAACTGCACAATCCTGGGGAAATAGCCCTCTGGCTGTGTTTTACTTGCTTACAAAAGAAGAAACAGCAGCTGTCAAAGTACTTCTTATGTAAATCTCAGCAATGACACAAATAAAGGTTCCACATCTTCATGTAATTAACTAATACTAACATGATAGAGTCAATTCAGTGCTGCTCTTCAAAACTCTGCATAATTACTTGGCAATATAGAATCGTACCGATTTTTAAACAAACGTTAGACTTCTGCCAAGACTCTTTCAGCTGTTACCTCAAACTTTAGTACACTAATTGAAATAAAGTAAGATTACATTATGCTCTTTTTCCTATACCAAATTCATTCACAGCTACATCCCTAGAAAGAACAGATAATATCAACACTGTAAATTATTTTTACCTTCAAAAACTTCAGGTGCCATCCAAGCAGCACTTCCCTTATTGTTGGTCATGTGTGTTTGAATATCACAGGCTGTACCAAAATCACAGATTTTTAGAACTGTCCCCCCAGCTACCAAGAGTAAACTGTCAAAGAAAAAAAGCAAAACCAAAACAAATTAAAATTGTAGGATGAAACAGTCTGGTAATAAACCACTGATTTTTTTATCCCAACAACTATCATTCTAATATAGTTAAGTATCTAAGGCTTTGCTTTTCAGTGCTTTAGTTTTATAATTTGAGAAATAAGTAAGGTCACTTGTGCCTAATCTGAACATAGGAAATAATCAAATATATAGTAATTTATTAATATTTCTACATGCTAAATTTTAAATAAATATCGTTAGACATTGTAAACCACTAAGCATATATTGACAAAATTAGTCTTTCAGATGCCAGAGGCTGAAAAACAAGTGCTGTAACAATTTTACCAAAAGAAGAACAATCAAGATTCCCATTAATGTCAGTCAACGTAGCTATTTATTTAAATGAAAGCACTTGAAGTTACATGTTAACAGCTCTATAAATCAAGACTGGGGATACAAGAAATAAGTCAAGATTTAAAGCATAGCTTCATGTTGTAATTTTATCTGGTAATAACTGCAAACTACCACCAAAAGGGGATGATCCTGCTGATCCCCAAATCTCTGTTTCCACCTAATCTGTGGAGCCAGATCTGAAGCCATAAAATGAGTCAGATCAACAAATTGACTGGGCAGAAACCTATTAATTTTTGTTTTAGTGGAAAGTGATGGGAGATTCTGGCAGGGGTAGTGGATCAGGCAGGAGGTGATAGAGGAGGATGGCCAAGTAGGGAAAGAGCCCTAATATATCAGATGCAACATGATATTAAAACCAAGTAAGCAAACATGCCCCCCTCAATGTTCTCTTACTGAACACCACAACCCATTGTAAAATTGAGGTATTTTAAAACGCCTCTGATTAGAAGCCCTATCCCTACCAAAATCCTCTTCCATGTTGCAGGGCAGGAGCAGGATATTTTTGCAGTTTAACATAAAGTAACTGGCTACAGTTCATTTCCTGTACCATGCACCATCATTCTGTAACCAAAGTTTCAAATGCACAGCTTTCATTTAAAATACAGTACATCCAATAAAGTTACTATGAATTAAAGATATCTTTCAAATGCAATGAAATTATTATAAATGATCTTAAATTCCAATTATAAGAAAATATGAAATATGAGCCATAAACCTACTTTGGTGGTTTCAGGTCTCTGTGAATTAGAGCTTTTGGTTTCATACTGTGGAGATATGCCACTCCTTGGGAACACTGTAAACACCAACTCATGGCATGTGCAGCAGTATAATGAGGCAGAGGTTCAGCACCATGCAGCACTGCAAAACAAAGGCACAAACTAAAAAGAACTTTATTGCATATTACAACAGATATAACGGAGTTAACAACATACCAGTCAGAAGGCTCTATGGAATCTAAGTAATTATCAATGCCTCAGCACTGCAACTGAACATATCCTTCCGCAGACTGTTAAAATAATGGAAATGTCAAAATATTTTCCATTTTTTGATAATAATTTTTGATGTTAAAATTGAAAATGAAAGGTGTTGCTTATTCTCAGCTATCCCTGGTAAAGTCGATGTTAAACAAACGCTCAGGGAATTTACAAGTTAAGGAAGAATCATTTCAGATGTTCCACTGGAAAACCTTAAATAACTTGTATAAAATATAACAAACTAATATCAAGAAATAAACCAGTGGATTGAAAAGTGGTTTTTAAAAGCACACTCCTTTCTCCTTTTTTTTTTCTTTTTTAAGAATTTCAAAGAACCACAGAATGGTTGGGGTTGGAAGGGACCTCTGGAGGTCCACCAAGCAGGGTCAAGCAGGCCACCTAGAGCCAGTTGCCCAGGACTGTGTCCAGGTGGCTTTTGAGTATCTCCAAGGATGGAGACATATGCATGAAACAACTTTATATTTTAGATCATGTTTGCCCTAACACTAGCCTTCAGCTCCAGAAGACACCATGTTGAAATGATACTCACCATTGTACAGAGAACCTCCTTCAGCATACTCCATAACAAGACACACCTTTGGGGGGGGGGGAAGGGACAAAAAATAGGGATGTTTTAAATGTAGGGGCGGAAAACAGCTTATTTGTAAATTGAAAGGAAAGTTCTTTGAGAGGAATGGCAAAGTCTCCATACCTAAGCTAACGGAAAATTTAGCTATGAGGTAGAGAGTCAGTGTGAATGGTACATATTTACATATAAGAAACAGAAATCGGTTTTATAATTAGTTTCTACTATAAGTTAGGAAAGAAGAGAATGACCTCCCCCCAATCTTGAAGAGCAAATGCTGTCTTCAAACTGCAAGTCATTTGCCTTTACATTTTTTTTAGTGGCTTGCAAAAAATTTTAAATACAATGTCAAAAGAATTTCAGTAGTACTAAGGAAAAAGGGATGCAGCATTATTTTAGCTAATTAAATAGCCCATACTAGAATTAGCCAAGGATACATCTGTCCTGTCACAGTACTTGCTTTTCTGCTTTAAGAATTTGTGGGACTGTTTGCAGCTGCGACAGAAAGAAAGCAAATTCTGAAAATTGCATATATGAGAATAGGAACTGATTTACAAGCTATGAATCATGTGTGGCTAATGTATTTTCTTTTTCATATTGCTGATTTGCAAGTAATAGGACTGTAGATATGAATGACACTACATATTTAATACACCAGATGCCGTTCTGACAAAGTGAAGTATAATCAGTGTTTAGAAACAGCATTTGAGGTTTTCTTGAAAGAATTTCTTTCTCGTAGCAAGGGAAAAGAAAAAAAAAATCCAAAAACCTGAAAATATCAACCAACCTATATATCTGTATATTTCCTTATTACAGCTAAACCATACAAAATATATATAAAATATACATTTTTGTATATAAAATACACATTTTGTGCATTGATGCTTGCATGTGTTAAGCTAGTCACCTTTTGTCATGCTGACAAAGCTGTAACTTACTGGGTTTAGACAGGCTCCATATAACTTGACAATATTGGGATGGTTTACTCGTGACAGTTGTCGAAGCTGCAATACAAATCACACAATTTCAAACCATGGGAAAAAAAGGCTAATGCTTTATTTTCACATCTATAATTTATACACCACCACAGCAATTAGAGTTTTGTGTATCTGCATAACCCTAGATGGTGATTTTAAGAATTACAAGACTGATATCCCTGTTTGCATTTTAATTTATGTAATTAGGTTTGTGTCTAACTGGAGCTGTATTTAAAATAAATTTTAAAGAAATTAAATTTAAAGAAAGTATTTTTTTCATGGTGCAGTAAAAAACACTCAAGTCATAAACTGTACAACTATAACCTCTATAGGTTCAGTGCTCTTCTTGGAGCTTCCAATTTTGGAATCCTGATTGTCTGACTTCATAAAAAATCTGAATCATAATGGCTTTATTCACTATATAGAACATTGCTGTTCTTAAAAAAACCAAAACCAAACAACAAAAAAACCCCAAACTCCACAATCCTATAAAATAAGTCAGCCAGTTTAAAATAAAAGTGACATAGTTCCAAGAACCTACTGCTGCTTGTACTAATTGACAATCAGACTATTTTGCACTGAATTGTTCTTTACCTGTAGATAGTAGAAGCAAAAAGGATTTCTTTTTTTTTTTTTTCCCTTTACATGGACTGCTGAGGCGGCTTATGCTGTTCATCATCTAGGGAGCTAGTGTTATTTTTTTCCGTATACTTCCTAAGTTCTAAAAAACCAGAATGGAGTATCAAAACTGATGCTTGCACTGTGTAGGGTTTCCTGAATCCCAGTAATTACTGAAGTATTTCTGGCCTTATCTTTTCAGAGTTCTTTCTAACACAAAAATGCTAAGAGACTGATCAGATCTACTCAGTATTAGACTCAAAATAATAACATTAAAAACTTTCCATGGTAATGAAGAACACATAAATATTTACACAGAGGCCTATTACAAATATGCTTCCTTTAACCCTTCAATGTGTTGCATTTTTAGTTCCAAAATTAAGAGATTTATTTTTAACATATTTTGTATTATCTTGAACATCCTAGGTTCTTACTGATTAAGTAAGCAGCATGTCACAATATATCTCATTTAAATTACACAGCTAACTTTTGATTCTAGAAAATGTTCTGTATCTTGGGAAGTCTATCGGTGTATCTGAACTACTCAAGATCTTTCTGAAGAAGTAGATATTAAATGGGAAGAGTGATTGCCCTTAAATGAGTTACATGTATTAATAAACTTATATGCAAGTACAAATAACTAAATGATTAAAACTCTGAAAAAAATAAGAAACAGTTTCGAGTATGGACCTGATTGTATGAAGAACCTACACTGTAGCCCCTAGAAGTGTTAATCAGCTCTGGGATTTTGGTGGGTATTTCAGCTGCACCCTGACTCCACACTGGGACAGAATCCAGGAGCTGGTGCATCCCTGACCTGTGTGCCCTCCTCTCTCCCCCCTCGCCTTCCTGTTTTTATGGGAAGCAAAGCAAAGGAGCTGCAATGTGCTCTGACAGGTGTTCTGTTCTGCATGACAAGGGGTTCAGGCCTGTACTGGGTACCACAGGCTGCATCTACCTTGTAATACAGACATAGCTTTTAGTACACTAAATACACCCATGAATTTAAGAAAACAAGTGCTACCGAACCCCACGTTTTCCAGCAAACTTACCGTACCTCTACAATGAAGGCTTTTCTTTCAGATTCACTTTCTATTTGTTTAATGGCTACATCTTTAGCTCGCCATTTTGCCTTGCAGACCACACCAAAGGCTCCTCTTCCAACAACCTAGCATAAAATAACATGAAACATTTGAGTTAAAACTTGAAATGGTTTCGTTTGTTGTGCAGGACTTCACAGACAGAAAATAAATTTACCTTAGAAAAGTGAAGGCACACAGTATCGTGTTTTACAGCAGCAATTTAATATTATGCCATCAAAGCATAACTGGAGCTTAGCTAAGCTTCCTCCAGAGATCATTTACAAAAGAAATCGGAAAGCACAAATACAAAACATTTTATTATTAACACGCAGTAACAGTATTTCACAAAAACATGATCTTAATTATTTCAAACAAGATCTGTTCAGAAGAAAGTTAGGGCAATGACGGCAAATTTATTTTTATAGATTTGACCAGTGAAATTGTTTTTATCTGCTGTATTCATTTATGCTTGCAAGTAATAGGAATTCAAAATTCTGAAATTTAAATGCATATGCAAACAATTCCACCGGACTATGCTGAAGTCTGGATGAGGTGTTTGATGTGCTCAAAATTATCCTTCCATTTTCTCACAGATGCCTCAACAGTGTAAGAGCAGTAAATTCTCCTGAGAGTCCTCCAAATAAGCACAGTGTCTGTATAAACTATGCTTTCTCCATTTTTGTTGATGTCTGCTTTCTAGTTTATTTGGAATTAACACTGCCTAAAAATATATAAAACCAGACAAGAGTAGTAACTCTTCACAGTAACTTCACGTAAGCAGGAGTAGTGGCTTCTGCATACTACATTATTCAAGAATCCTTTAACATTTGCTCTGTAGGAGATAGTGAATAACCACACATTTCCAATGCTGAAACAATGCAAACTGCCTGCTGCCTGAACGCTTATCCTTTGAGGAAATAACATTTAATAATTTTACCTCTTTTATTTTGAGATGCCCCCTAATATAGTAATAATCTGGAACGTAAGTAAAGAGTCTGATCAAGAGAAAGCAATGCAGTAGCCAGGAAGGTACAAGCACCAGACTACTTGTTAAGGCTCCATGTTAAAGCAAACTATCATGTAAGTAAAACATTCTTGGGTTAGGTTCTCGCTACATGATTCCCAGTAAATAAATAAATAGTGAGGCTGATTTCCCCTGAGAATGGGGTAGATAAGGCTGCAGGTGCATAGCTCATGACCTGCTAAACTTTCAGACTGAATATGAGAAAGTCTGCAATCAAAAGCACAATTTGAAGAGGGGAAAATTAAAAAACACAAATTAAAAAATAAACAAGATTTTGCATTAAGAAAGATGAGAAAAGGGGAAGTATGCTCAATAGTTTTGTAAGGTTACGTATGGATATGAGAGACAGTGCTGCCCAGAATGGTGATCAATGGCATTTTCCTCTCTGCTTTCCTCAATACACATAAAGAAGTATTTTTCTCATTTACATTACAGCATGCACTTAGCCTTCCAGGGTCTCCTGGCTTCTCACCCTCCACAACAGTGGTTCATAGACTGAGTCTACCACAAGATATCCACAGCAGATCCACAGAACATGCCCCATTCTGCCTCATGTAAAATGGGACCTGTCGATTGTAACCTCCTCCTCCCCCCAGCTACAGTATAGGGCCTTGACTCTTCTCTTGATATAACACACACCAGCTATTTTTTTTTGCAGTCCACAACTGAGATTGGAAACACCAACCCATATGAATGACAGTCAAGCAGCCTACAAAAATAGTACATACAAACAAATTGGAAACAGTGAGTCACCTAAAGACCTAAAAGTCCCAAACAGTCTTCCTTGGTATTTCTTCTTCTCTCTCAGACCATATTTTGAAGAAAATTGCACAATTTCTTGGGGTTGGCAGGCCCCTCACCACTTTCTACTGGCATAAGAGTTGTCCATTACAACCCCTCTACCCACCTCGCACAGTGCATAACCAGACCTACAGTTTAAGAAAAATCTCATCGGTCTGCGTGTGTGCCATAAGTCTGCATTTCACAGAAGTGCTGATTTACTGAGCACATGGAAATCATCCAGTGTGCAAGCACATGTAAACCAGATAGCAGCCTGCTCACGCCTGGGAAGTACTAAGGACAGACAGTTAACGAGAAAAGGATGCCACAGAGCAACTCGGGCAGGATGAACTGCACTGGAAGTAGCAGATCAAGGTCTGCTGCTCCCCTACGATATGGAGGTATCTGGTCAAGTAACTGGGAAGAACTCTTCCCTCCACTTAGGGAAAAGGAGGTGTGCATATAATGACTTCTCCTAGCTGGATACAACTGGCCTTATGGCACAAGGCTGAGTGAGAGTCCTTTTCTCAATGTACCTTTTCTTACACTCTTCCATGGTTTTTGACCATGGCTCTGTATTTAAAAACAAACAAAAAAAAGGCACAAATATCTCTTGCATTTGATTCCACATGGTCAAATTCAGCCTATAAACCCAATACAATTGCATACTGTTCCCCTGAAGATAAATCCATGACCATCTGCAAGTTTAATACCAAGAATTTGTACATGTATTTCCAACTCACATACTACAGAAACCATTTTTCAATTTTGCTGTATTTTTAAATAGCTTCTTCATTAAAGAGAATGTTAAGATAAACAAATGTACCACTCAATGGGATGCTTTACATTGTGCCATGAATGTCACAATACTCAGGCTCTAGTTGAAAAGTGGAATAAATTCCAAGAATCACATGTACTTTATGAAGTCCTGCTGACGACTGAAAAAAAAAAATTTAAAAAAAAAAATCAGTGTCAGGCACCAACAGGAAGAGCTTACTAAGCAATCTAAATCTTAATTACGTAACAGAAAGATGTGAGAGACCATCAGATATATAAAGTTTATGGTTGGTGAAAAGAGTTTGATAAATGACTATGCAGTCAAGGTTTCATAACAATTTATCAGTGACTTGGTGCCTGCTCAGGCAGAAGGTTGAACTTGAGAAGAGGACACGAATGCACTGAATATTTACCTAGGATACAGGGAAAACAGAGAAGAGCCGATCCTCCATTAAAGCAGCTCAGCCTCTTGGACAGCATATGAAAGGAGCAATGACAGATCTGATACAAACTTGAAGTTTACCGTATGTGAAAGGCCAGTATGTCTTTCCTACTTAATCTGGAAAAACTATCTTACTCATCGTAAAAAAATCCTTTATAATGGACAGAATGGAGCTTGTGGTGGATTCCACTTACATTTTGGTTTTTTTCATGTAAGTTTTCACTGAACTTATTCATTACAGGAGTAAGTCTTAGAATTTGTTAGAACAGTTTAAAAACTATGTAGTTTCCTTCAACACCATGTGCTAGAACTAAGTAACTTAATAGCACAGGAGGGAGGCGCTGCCTGAACTTTAGTTTCTTCACGCTCATTCCTTCTTGTCCCCTGCTGTTGGTGCCACACCATATGTTTGGGCAGTAGTGCATATTCTGAATTATATGAAGCACAGTTAATGGAATTATTGACACAACAAATCAATAAACAGAAGTTGATCTGTGGCACTGTGTATGTTTGGAAAATGATCTAAAAATAAACACATTCTTTTAGTAAAAGATTTTATCCCCCTAAATATCTTCTAGGAGAAAAAAGGAAATATAGGGCGGATGACACATTTAGAAATAGAACACCAATGCTTCTACTTTTCCACA
This sequence comes from Grus americana, assembly GCF_028858705.1. Classification (NCBI taxonomy): domain Eukaryota; kingdom Metazoa; phylum Chordata; class Aves; order Gruiformes; family Gruidae; genus Grus; species Grus americana. The sequence goes on from NC_072854.1 coordinate 41,521,356, forward strand.
GAATAGAATTAAGTTTGTCAAGAACCACTCAGTTAGTACATGACACAGACACATTTTAAACTGGCAGAAACACTTAAAGAGCTTTAAAGATTGAAAAGTATATACAAATTTATTCCTCTCCCTGTAAAATTCATACAAGTAAAAAGTTACGTTTTCCTGTGTGACAAAGCAACATGGCATGTTGCATGTTTTCCAGATAATGTATTTGGAGGCTTATTTAAAGAATATGAACCATACAAGATCCCTGGAACAAACACTACCTCTGTGTACAAATAGTATCAAATGCTATACATAAACAAAGATACATGATACTGACTTTTAAGTATGTAGACTATACTGACTGGAGTATATAGTATGCAGACTAGAAATCATGCAGGAAATAGAGATTGCAGATATGTTAAGCCCTCAAGGATGTATTTTGTCCTAAGGGATGTGACCAAATAATTCCCACCCCCAGTAAAACAAGAAAAATGCATCTCTGTCTATTCAGACACACCCCTATTCCCCTATCAAATGTCAAAACTTTGGAAGAATTAATTTCAACTTTGCATTAACTGCACAGGGTTTCTATTCAATCAAAAATACAAAGATACAAAGTTTTCATCTCATAACTATGAAGTTTCCATGTTAGTTAGCTCTGCATGCTAGATACCTAGTGCTTCTCTTTCTAAAAAAACCTTGCTGGATATATAAGACAGCAATAAAATATAATAGCTCCCTGGTTAGCAGATGTAGTACTCTTTGGACAATTGTCTTCATAATTTGCAGTGTCTACATGACATGTTTGTTTACAATTTTGGGAAGCAAGACAAGCAGTTAAAAACAACCAACACAAAACCAACAAAACCTGTGCTTCCAAACAGACAACAGTCTCTAAATTATCTTTAATATCTATGTCCCTTTAGTTACTGGTATATTTGCAAATGAAAGGTTTAGGCAAACTGAACTTTTGGATCTCTCAAGCTTCAGACACAATGCAAGATGGAGGAGGAAAATAATAAAAAGCATAAAAAGAATGTTCTACAACACTTTGTAAAAACAGAAATACATTTTTAAATTTAGTTGCTTCTATTCTATCTACCAGAGTTCCAGCAGTACTAATAAAGCATACTAATATTTTTGGCTTTTCACAAATCTGCCCATATGACACACAGAAAGCATACAGGAAAAAAAAAGTGCCAAAAGAAGCCATGAACAACAGTTTACAGCCCATAAAAACATACGCCTACATTTTCTATCATTCATTCAACCAGCCTCAAATTCCAACTTTGGCTCCTCTGTGTGTGCTATACTTTATTAAGCAGGTTGAAGCAAATCGGCCCCATGCCACAAATGACTGTGGCCAATACCCTGGCAGCACTTTTAGGAAGGAGTTCAGATCTGCCAATTCTTACAGCTACGTTCTTTGACTGGTTAAGTTTATTTGTACTAGTGCTCAACCCAAGTCTAAATGCTGCTTTGCCTTTCTGGGATTCATACAGCAATGAAAAAAATCAGTTATTCAAAATCAACTTATATTCTTCATAAATATGCGTAACTTCTGCTTGCCACAAGATGATACAGTTGGTCCACATTTAGTGCATCATCTGTTAGAACTGCACAACACTGTACAGTTATTATTTAGTGACTTGGCTATCTGAATTTAGTTCTGTTTTAAGAAATCATTCTCTCTTCAACTTCTTTGGAACATGTTTATGGAGAATCAAAGTACCTTCATCTATGTTTCTAAAATTATGGGTGTTTCCAGAAATTCTTCCTTTGCTCTAAACACAAAATCAACCCTCTTTGCATTTCGATAGCTCAATCATGCTAAGAAACACATGCATCTCAAGCAAAGATAACAGCTTATCAGGTTATACTTTCATTCCAGCTTTTTACGTACTGATAGCCTTACACACATCTGTCTGAAGAACTGAACTCATTTTAATAACCAGTAATTAAAAAACATTAACAAACACTTGTCTGATGTTTTAGTATGAATCAATTTGTGCTGTTACAACAGCCCAGACAGGAGATTCTGCTTTTAGACATAAAATGCTGGGTAATGAGGCACTCAGGGTGAAGGGCTCCAACATGAGTTGGGCTTGTTGGGCTGGCACAGTCCAAAATGACTGGTCTTTGAAAAACGAATCATCATTCCATAGTCAGTAAAATACTGCTAGAATCCACTGGGTGGGATAAATAAGGGACACGTGAAGCTTGTTCTGTTTTAGTTTTTTTTCTTAGGGAAAGGCTTGCCCTCCTGCCAATTTCTGATAGCAGTTACACGGTCAGTCAGTTGTGACCTTAGCTGCTGCATTAGACATGGAACTTTGATATTAATCTCATAAATATGCATCTTGCTTTCATCACTGGAATAGAAGACCCCATGAGGCTTCTTTCCCATGCATTCTTTATGAAAGTAAAATATAAGTTTATTTTACAGGACACAAATTGATTCATTAAATAAATCTGCATGTGTAGAAATGTGTAAAGTCTTACATTAACAGTTTAACTAGCTTATCAGCCATCTTCTAACACTTACTGCACACTAAATTTCATCCACATGAAATTGGTATTGTGTAACTTCCACTACAAATTCACACTCCAGCTGACACTTCGGCTAATTTCTTAGATGAATGAAGAGAATCTTCCACTGGTATAACTAAACAAAATTTAAATAGTGACTTGAATTAAATCAGAAATGTATTTAGAGTAAAATCACAGAAAATTCTGTCATACTATACCATACACCATGTACTAATTTTTTGGGTTTGCTTCTGGATGCCCAACTTTGCACCTTGAAGACTTACTTTCTTGAAAAGGCTGAGAAATTGTAGATGTGACTGACTTCAGAAGGATTCCTAACTACCACCCCTGGCTCTTGAGAACTAAGCTTTTTGTACTCATGTCCAATATCCATGAATATTCTTCAGATCTAAAATCATGGCATAAGGTCCAAACTTCTTCCAATTTTGCAGATTGGTATTCTACAACTGGACACAGTCCCCCAAGATGTAAAAACAATGGAGGTGGCAACAACTCCATGTTCAGCAGCAGCTTACACGAATCCATTTTACCTTGTAGTGTAACGGACATAATCAGTCACTGCATCTCGTTAACTTTTAAAAAGTTAACTACTATAAACGGGAGCAAAAACAAGTTGTCTTGCTGTATTCCTCATTCTCTTGCCTCTGAACTGCTCTGCTCCATAACTGCAAGGAACGCATGCAGTTCTCAGCACTCTTCCCAGTTAATGAAATTATTCAACTGTTTCAAAAATGTCTAAGGTAGGTGAACATGCCACACATTGCATCTCCTTAGTTGCTGGCACCTTAAGTAGGTTTTCTAAAATAAATATTTAGAAAGCTTACCTATTCATCTTAAAGAAAACATTACCCTAAATTCCCATAGACTTAACTACTGTTGCCCAAATAGATTGTTGAAAATAAACTTCAGTGTATACTACAGTATACCAGCAGAGTGCTAACAACAGTTTTCAAATAATTTACACTTTCAGACTGTTCAAAAGTAACTTGCAACTATGCAAATATGGCAATGGTTTTCAGCCTGGCTACATCAGACAGTGATTGGGCAGGGCCACAGCATACATGACCAGACCTGCATCTTTTGGCTGCACGATCCAAGGCATACACACATCATGTGATGAAGAGGTCTGCGTTTTAGTCATGTATGGGACTGTTATCAAATTACATGACAGAGGAAGGGCTGTGGGATTTTCAGGAAAGAGTGGCAGGGAGCAGGTTGCCAGAACAATTCAAACCCGAATTCAAACCTGTTCACTGCCTAGATGTGAAAGCTCCTATGGGAAGAAGAGACAGCAGTATTTAGGCTAGATTTAAATACGAGATTTAAAAATACTAGGCTTTTTATTGTTAACTTGATTTCAGTTATATTAAGTTTTCAGATAAATTCTGTAGTTTTATTTATCCAGATGTGTCTAATACCTGAAAACTTAGGACATTCTGTCAAAAATTTGCATAGCAAAGTAGGGAACATTTCTGCTGAACCCAAGTTTTACATTGTTTTTCCCCTTCTAGTGTTGAAGATGCTCCCACTGTGTCTCATCAATTTGATTTGACTCCAACTCATTCGTAATCATTATATTTTACTTCAATTTAAGCACTTTAAATAATGAAAAGGCAGCTTGAAGTTGGAGACGTGTTTGATGGGAAGTAAGACTACAGTACAGTTAGTCATGTGCATGGCAGCTAAAACAAAATATGGTATATTCTTGATATTACCTGGTATATTCTTGATATTATCCAGTAAACTTCAGCCAAACCTAAATGAAAGTGCACTTATAGATTACACATTTATTAGCAAGGACTCAGGGCCTGCAAGTATTCCAGAACTTCAATATCTATTAATAAACCAGTGGCAGAGTGGGACTGCTATCTGCTGACAAGACAGCCTTGATAATACAACAGCAAAGCTATGATTATACAAGCATTCAAGTTCCCAGTGTAGATCTGTTGACACTCCATTATGAAACATCTGAAGTTTGCCAAGCATATTAAAATCTGACCATTTTGAGTCCTTATAGCCATTTAAAAATCCTTGAAAACTTCCAAGCCTGAAGTGAGAGCACAGAAAATATTCAGTAACAACGTATGTTTTGTTATGACTTCAAAGTTGACTATTTGCACGGAAACTGCATCATGAGTAAGAGGACAACACCCACAGTTGAGAAAAACAAGGTCTAAGTATGGTCTCTAATTCACCTGTTTTATCGTAAAGTAAATCTTACTTCATCCTCTGTGCGATGGCACTTAGACTGTGTTCAGCACTATGGTAACCCCATTGCCTATAAGAATTTCTGGTAGGACAGGTACACTGAGAGTAACTCAAAATGCTACTCCAGTTGTCATCAGATTTTCTCATGGAGAGAACACTCCATGTTCAGAGCTCCCCTGCTTACATCACATGAGTTTTGTCATCTCCAACAGAGATACTACTTTGAGGATAATGCAACAATCACATTAGATGAAACACAAATTACTGCTTAGGCACCATCTCTACATACATTTTCGTGCACGTAGTCCTGTCTCAACGGGTGCCAGGCAGGTATGTAGGACACAGACAAGCTCTGAACGTTAAACCTTAGAATGATGAATTTTAGTTACACCAATTACACACTATGCAGCTCCACATTGCCTATCTGTAAAATAGCAATATAATCCTTGCTAACAGCCTTCCCAAGGGTGTCATGAGGATTAAAGATTTGTACAGTGTTTTATTCATTCAAAGTGCTATGTGTAACATATTAGATGTGCTACTCACTTCTGTGAGCCATGACAGGACACCTTTTTATGATGGATGAATTCCTATCAACTTTATTTTCTTCTTTGGGTGAGAAAAGCCATTTCTCCCAAAGCATGCGATTTGATCCCTGTCCATTAGCAAGTGTTGCAAAACCATCTGCATATTATCAAATGCAAATATACTTTCAGTTCTCAAACATCATAAAATTTTCTCCCTTCAGAACAGTTAAACGCATAAAGGGAAGAGGAACAGTTACTCTGTAAGAGTCAAAAATTTTCATAATTGACATATTCATAGAAAGGGGAAAAGGCAATCTTTTAGAAGAGATTATCTTCTGAGAATTTCCAGTGTTTGCTATGGTGAAAGCTAAAGTTACTACAGCACTACCTGAATACAGAAGAAAGGGCCCTGGTGTTCTATAAAAATACTGCAGATTTTATGTTCTGTGAACTGTCTTGAGCCACATGAGCCCAGTATAATAATTCTGAACAAACCAGTATCTAGCAAACCACCTTAAAAACGTGAGACGCTGGTTGTCATATCTATAAAAGCTACTACACAAAACGAAATTCACTTCCACATAAACTTTTTATGAAAAAGAGGGTAATTATTACTGAAAGAGAAATATGTTAATCTACGAATAAAAGCACAAAGACGGTTACAACAGTTTTGGGTGTCTGTTAGGTCCAAGCTGGCCTCATCAAATATAGTATGAATCTGAATGAAGCAACTTCATTCCTGTAGAGACTTTAGTAGGGAAAAAAGAAAAAACCTAAAAGCAGCAATATTTTTGTGTGATTCTGAGAATTAAACAACATTGTGGTATATACATACCACTGAGCCCTTTAGTAAAGCATGTAAGCTATCCTAGATCACACCCATCCTACTTTCACAGGAAATCCAAACAGGTGAAAGGTACATAGGAAGTTCTGTACTTTATCCATCCTGCTCCAGACGCAAAGAATTTAAGGCAATAATTTTACTATGAAACTTTTCTACAGAAGAAGAAATACTTGCTTCCAACTATGTTATACAATAAGTGAATGTCACTTCCTGGTAACACGCACAGATCACAAATGAATGCAACGTTACAGATCCACGCATGCAACATCACTAGCCTATGTTAAGAAAAAACAGTGGTGAAACTTTAAAACTAAAGTCCTGAATAAACCTATCCCGCTTAAATAAAACCCCACAGTACGCCACTCAGCACCAGGCTTGGTAGAAGTAAACTGGCACCTCCGCTCCCAGCCATATCGCCTTTGTTCTCTGGTGCCAACCTCTGCAGCATCCAGAGAAGTAGGAAACCGCACGAGTTTGCGTGTGGTGTCCCGGCAGCCCCGAGCACCCAGGAAGCCTACGCGGCCTTTTCCGCCAGCTGGCGGACGGCGACCCCGGGGGCCCTTGGGGGCTGTGCGGGGCAGGCGCCGCGGCGGGGGCCAGGCTGGCCCCTCCGGCCCGCCAGCAGGCCGCGTCCGGGGGACGGGGGGTGTGAGTGTGTGGAGGCCGCCGGCGGCGGGGCCCTCACTCACCTCTTCCACCTCGATCTCTTTGTAGTCGATTTCTTCGAAGTTGAGGACCGGGGGGGTTTCAATCATTTCAGCGGAGGCGGCAGCGGACATCCCTCCTCTTTCACCTGGGGGAGGAGAGGCCAGGGCAGGCCGGGGACGAAGGGCTCGGCGCCGGGCAGCCGAGGGCCTGGGCCGGGGCTACGCGGGGCGCGGCGGCGGCGGCTCCCGCCCTCCGCTCGGGCGCAGGTCGGGGAGGGCCTGGCCGAGGCGCCGCCTGGGCCACCGCGCGGGGCGAGGCCGCATCCGCGGCGGCCGCGGGCTTCAGTGGCGGCGGGTGGAGGCCCCGCCGGCGGCGGCGCCGCTCCGCATCCCGCGCCCTCCCGCACCCCCGCGGAGCGCCGCGCCGGCTGCCCTAGGCCGCGGCCTCTGCGGAGCCTGGGAGTCGCCTCGGCCGCGCGTCCCTGGCGGAGAGAAGGGGGTACACCCGGGGCCGAAGCTGGCGGCCTCCGCCAGCCCCGGCGGCGGCAGCAGCAGCGGGGCGAGGGGGCCGGGGTGGGGGGAGCCGCTCAGAGCCGCGCCGCGGCCACCGCCGCTGACATCAGAGGCGCTTCCTGCTGCCCCGACCGAGGAGGCGAGGGAGGGAGTACCGAGGGAGGGGGCGGGAAGGCGAAACGCGCCGGCAGCGGCTGCTACTCAGGCGGCCGCGGCGGGGCCACGGCCCCGCCCCGCCGCCCGCCTCCGCCAGGGGGAGCCGGCCCCGGCCCCGCTTCCTCTTCCTGCGCCTCCACTGGCGCCGCCAGGTTTGGGCAGTGTGCTGGTGGCCGGGAGCCGCCGGAGAAGCGCGGCAGCGGCGGGTGGCGCTGGCTGCCCCCGAGGCAGGGAGGACGTTGCCGTCTCGGCGGCAGGTCTCAGCCGGGGCTGGAGGGGCAGAGGCAGGCGGGCCTTCCTGGGCTGCAGGCAGCTGACAGGCAGGGCGCACCCCGGGGTCGCGGCCGCACGGTGCCTCTGCTCTGCGGGAGGCCGGTGGGGTCAGAGGGCCCCGGCGGGACCAGGGGGCCCCAGCTGGGGCAGAGGGCCCGGCGAGGCCAAGGCAGCTGCCCGCCGCGCGTTAGCTCTGTGCAAGTGCGGGGCAGCGCGCGTTGAGTGCTGAATATGCCTTTTCCTAAGAAATCTGTCGATATTTTCCCAGGGGAAGAGGTGTACGTGTGGGGGAGCATGCGTTTTGGGATGCGTTTCCTCTCAAGGCGCAACGCAGCGGTGGGTGGCCTGTGCCCTTGAGCAGCTCTTTCTCAGGGGGAAGCCTGTGTGTAGGAGGGAAGCCGGGGAGCCGAGGGTAATTAAGCGAATGATGTAAACACATGGCAACAAGGAAATAGGACTCGGGAATGAACGTATACCTTAACCGCTCCCTCTCCGGTCCCCAGCTAATGGGAATCTCAGCCCCCTCTTCCAACAGCTACTGCCTGCTTCCACTTTTGGCTGGAGTAATGCATCAGTGTTCTGGTGGTAAATCTCCCAGGCTGAGGCTTCAGGGTGACCCACGGTGTGAAATCAGTGCTGGGATGAGTGGATATAGCTGCTGTGTTTCACTGAAACAGCTGTGCTTCATTTCGATACGTTTAGCCTCAGGGCTATATATAAAAAGTTTTGTTATTGTACAATACTATTAATAGTATGTAATTTTAGTAGATCTAGTAAGCTTTCCTAGATCTTCTTCCGCTAAAAGTCTAGTGAATACCTGACAACGAAGTCTTGTAAATGGGAGGGAGAGCTGGTTTGCAGAGCTGGCCTGAGAAAGCTGCTTAAGTGATTAACTAGGAAAGAGAAGATCAAAGATGAATATGGGCGGTGACCTACTGCCATGATGGCTCAACTGTTGTTAAAAAACTAAAAAAGTACCTCTGTCAGAGCTACTGCGTCTTGTGACAGACTGTCACTTTGGGTTGTTTGCTCCCCTCTTGCCTTTTTCTGTCAGCTTCAGTAATTTGTCCAGAATTTCCAGATGCCTAGTGATCCAGAAATCCCAGACGAGCAGTCATGGTGCGTGCTGCCTGTGTTGCATGCGAGATTAAACTATTCTCCAGAACAGGTTGGATCGGTGTGACTACATTGCGCAAATGATCTGCGTGTGTGTGGGGAGTAGACTCGTATCCTGAATGCATTGAGTTCCTGTTGCTTTTTGATTTTCTGGTATGATTTGGTCTAGAAAGAATCTAAAGAAGCTTCTTTTAGACATGGAAAGGTTCCAAGTACTACTAAATCTGGCTATTATCTGCTTCATCCAGCAATGGGATTATTCAGAGCCCCTGGTTTCTCAGAGGTTGTGTATAGGTTTGGATGTTCGTATTGACCCTGGTGCTCTCCAGATGTGTAGTCTCTGGATGATTCAGATCTAGCACCTGCCTGTACTCAGAGGTGTATTTGAGTTTTGTTTTCATGAAAGCCACTGTTAGTGCACATCTCGGTCATACTGTGATATGAAGTCACAGAGTGCCACATTTGTATCTGGACCTGATGACTTCTTAAAGGAAAATGTATCACTTTTGTGTAAGCAGCTGCTACTGTCTCAGCTGCTGAGTGTGCAATATATTGGTTTTTGGAAGATGAAGAATATGGGTTTCTGAGGTATTGAGAAACTGCAGATCAGATCAAAACCAGACTCCTCTCAGATAAATTCATAGTGTTGGATGGATTGCTTTAGTTCTCTAAACACTTTTAAGACTGGGATTCAAGGCAGCCAACACATAGAGTCAACAGAAGCCAAGAAACAGGAGTAAAATTAAAAAAAGGATGTATGAAAATCTATCACTGCTGGTCTTGATACCTAGTTGCAATCTTGAGCCTGGTGTCAGGCAGAATTCTGAACTTAAAACTTTACTTTTAATTTTTTTGGACATGTGTGTTATGCATTGGGGAAGGTGAATGACATCAGTGCTTTTTTGGAAAGATGACCAGGTGGCTGGTGGTACTTTAGGTGGCAGTTGGTGATCTCTAGTAAAAGTAACTGAATATTTGGCTTTTTGTTAGGCTTCACAGACCTCTCTTGAGGATATATATCAGGCAAGTGACAGTTGCAGTCTTTCATATTTTAGTGGTGAGATTTTTCTGTTACCTTTTTTTGTTGTTGATGAGAATTAAGAGCGCAGAGGAGAGCATTCCAATTATAGTTGCTTGTAAGGTTCATTTCCTTTCAGAAATTGATGTAGAAATATGTATCTCAAAAATAATGAGTCTCTCTTTGTGAAGGCAGAGTCATCATCATTATCAAAATGTCACAGTCGTGAAGATCAGGTGGGGTTTTAAGGATGTGGTAATTTTGATGTTGCTTCTTTTTGTTTTCTGACTTGCACAGTCTTAATTAGCTTAATTAGTTGGGGACTAGGTATAACTGGGTACACCCCCAAAATAGAACATTTTAAATATTTATTCAACAAACACACTTGAAAGGTGAAGGAAAAGCTGCGTCCTTTGCAGGCTGTGCTTATCTGGGAGAAAAGCAGCTCTTGCATTCAGGAGAAAAACCTGGAACCTGGGAAGCCCACGTTCTGGGTCTCAATCGCCTGTCTCTAAGCTCAGAAGGAGGTTACACTGCTGGGAAGGTGAACACTTAAGGGTTGTTGGAAGTCTCAGGATACCGTGGTCAGAGCGTGCACAAATGCTCAAACCTGAGATAACTGCTGTGGAGCTGTTTATAGCTCCTGTAATAGAGCAGGTTTAAGAGCTGTATTTTTTCAAAAGATTATGCAGTAGATCTTATGCAAAATATAAAGTAAGTCTACAGGTCCAGCTTAACAGACCTGAGATTTAGCCCAAACATCTGGGTATCAGCTAAAATTTATCCAACATGTATAGAATCTTACAGCTTAGAATTTGGGCACGTTTTCATGAGTACAGACAAAGGTGCAGATATATTATCCTGGCTACCCTCTGTCCAGTTACTCCATGTAACAGTTGTAGGAGTTTTTTAAGAAAAGCAAACCAGCGTTATTTTTCTCCAACTTAATTTAACACAAAGCTAAGTGATTTCTTCTTTCAAATGATTTCAATTTGTGTCGTATTTTCAGTATATGCATTTTTTTTTCAGTTGGTTAAAATACCTCATTTTAAGCAGTGGAAGAATGATAGTAGAAAGCAGTGGTGGAAGGTGTTGGATGGTTTCAACAACAGTCATAGCTACAAGAAAGGTTCCCTTCTAGCTTTAAGCACAGGAATAGTTCAGGTTTCTGACAAGACTGACTATTTTTTTCTTGTTAAGTATTGTCTTGTAAATAGGAAGTTATGTCATTTCAGTTTGTGGGAACACTGTGTGATTAAAGACCTTGACACCAGCTGTAGTACTGATTGCGAGTCATCAGCCTTTGCCTCGCCTGTGTGTTGGAAAGTGTCTGGATGTACGCTATTCATAGGAAACCTACAGGAATTAAAAGCAGAGGAATTAGCCTGGATGACTGAGTGACAAGAACCGGTGGATGAATGGTCTTGTGCGTTGCCTTCCAAGTGTGAGGCCAGAGCAGGTTCCTGGTGATCACTGTTATAGAGCATACCATGAAACATGTGCTGTACAAATTCAGGTCGCAGCTGAGAGGCGCCCTGGAGAAGCCCACTTCTTGTTCCAAGTACAGTGAAAATATTTCATGAGGACATATCACCATGATGATATTGAAAGATTTCTGTTGCTCAGCATGGCAGAGTTGTTGCCTAATCCACCCTTCTCATGTACCTCCTTCTGCTCTTGTGTTAAGATTTCCCAAGAGCAGGTTGCAACATTTTATGTGTCAGATTTCACCTTCAATCTCAATGATTTCACCAATTCTGTCCTGTATTAGTGGTTTGCAAACTCTTGCAAAGCAGCAAAAGGGTGTCTTCTGCCAAATTCAGTGAGATAGCACTCCCAACATGCTTCGTGTTTTCTTACTACTTTCCTTTTCTGGAAAGACTTCCCCACGTTATTTGAAGTCTTCTAAAAAGCTCTGAATTCCTTCAATTGCAATGTGCCTTATCATTTGTAATAAAATACATATATTAAAAAAAAAAGTGCCTTGCAAAATGAATGCTTTGCTAAATACCAAACACAGCTGTATGCAAGGAACTGTATTCACTTTGGGAAAAAGAAGTTCTCTTGTAGGAACATTACAGGAACTCAAATGGTCTCAATTGTTTCTGAACCTTATTTTGCTGTCTAATCTGGGGCACGTTAGATCTCTCAAAGTTTTCCAGCAGCCTAAACCACCAAGAGAGCTAGGAAAGAGTTGTAATGCAGCCGCTGTGCAGTAAGGGCAAAGTAAAGGTGAGAGATGATCTAGATGCAGTCCTGAAACCAATCTAACGTGTGTTCCCTGTTGCAGCTATCAGCAGCTGCCATTGGCTGACTGACCAAGTGGCTAGTGGGAAAAAGATATGGAAGAATTTAGCACACGGAGGAGGAGAGACAGATGGCAATAGACTGGCTGATCTTCAACTGAGAGATCTGAAAGACATGGTATATGAAATTTATCATAGAAGACGTGTCAGAGAAAGGTAGAAATGTTACCAGGTAACTATAAAGTAGCAAAAGTATTTTAGAAAGGTGCGAAATCTGATCCAGGCATCTAAGTATGTGTTGGTCTGCTCTCAGTAGGCTTTAAAAGAAAATGTGAAGGATAGAATAATAAAGAGCATGGAGGTAAATGGAATGAAATGTCACATCTTTTTAATCAAAGGTAGATTATCTCAGATTAACAAAAGATCAGTTTTGATAAATTCTGTGATATTTTTAGGCAATGGGAATGGATAGAACTATTCTATCTTGATTGTATTTGATATATCGCCTTGTGGGAAATTATTAATTAAGTTGGACATGATGAGAATCATTAAAAGAACTGAAAGTGGGTAAGGAGAGTAGGGGAGTAGTCAGACAATGGGGACTATCAAAAGCGAAGTATTGGAATGAAGTTACTAATAGATTTTTTTTTTTTAAGATTCAATTTTGAGAGCAACCTTGTTAATCTTAATAATTTCATTAATGGTGTTGATGAGAGAATTAGGAGAGTGACAGTGATTCTGGTGACACAAGTTTAGACAGCATCATTAATGGAGAGGAGGATAAGAATATCAAATGGGAAAAATTATATGACTCCAAGGACAAGAGAAATAACGTGGCTAATATTTAAAATACTAGAGTGCAAATTTGTGAACTAATTTGAGAACTTATAACATCTCGTTATCCTATAACAGACTTCTTGGGAAGAGATGAAGAAGAATATAACTTGCATGTTTTTACTAGTTTTAGGAGGACTATGAGTCTTGTAGATAACGTGCCTAGAAAAAAGTGCAAGCTTATATATCCTGTATGATATATCTAATAAAGCTATTATGCAGACCTCATCTGAAAGACTCTACAGTGTTGGTTATCTGCTTTCCAAGAAAAATTAATTGAGACCTAACTAGTTGCAGAGAAAAGCTACAAAGATGGTCAAGATAAGAGAGAGCTTACCACAGAAGTGAAAATAAAACAGCTTGGCATGTTTAACCCTGCAGAACGAAGACAGAGAGGATCTATGTTGCCTCTTTTTAAAGAGATTGGAAAGATCAAGATATCGGGGAGGTAAACAGTACTGATGGAAAAGCAAAAGGAAACTTCTTTTGGCACAAGAATCCTGTTAATGCATGCAGATTGGAAACCTGAAAAAGGTTTCTTGCCATCAGGGCAAAAGTCAGTTCACTGGATGGTGCCTGATCAGTGAAATCATTTATTTGTCGTAACTATCTTATCATGGTCTTTCTTAATTCTTATCATGGTCTTTCTTTAGCTGAGTATGCATTGAAATGAACTGGTATGGTCTTAAGATGAAGTAAAAATTATATTGATAGAAGTGCATAAGGCCTTGTTCTGAAGTATGAGGTGAAGTTTGGAGGGAAGGGAGATTTTTATTTTTTTATTTCTTGGAGAAGGACTATCAATCTCTTTTTCATCTTTTAAAGCTCCACACTCATGAATCAGAGCACGTGGAGGGAATTCTTGCAGATACGATTTTTAAGCAATATTAGAAAAGGGAGATGATAGCCTTGCATGTTTTATGCAAGACACACAAGTGGGTGGAGTACCACAAAGTGCTGGAGCAGTGGACTGGAAGTAGGAGGGGAGAGTGTTCATGTTCATGACTTTCATCACATAATGGGGATAAAGACTAACGTATCCTGAGTGCATGTACACTGAGGCTTCTGTGCATGAGGAACTTGTCTTCAAAATCTTCCAATTCTAGAAGATCTGTTCTGCTATTTAAATGAGAAACAGTGATAGATGCTCTATGTTAAGCATGGTTTCATACCAGCTAGAGCTGACAGAAAGAAGGAACATGCAGAGTTGTAAGTCAAATGGAGAACCTGCCCTGTGAGGAAGGTCTGAAGGATTGAGGTCTTTTCTCTCTGGAGAAGTCTCAGGAGAGGACCTCATCACAGTATTCCAGTACTTAAAGGGCAGCTACAAAGAGGATGGAGGCTCTCTCTTCATAAAGATCCACATGGAGAGGACAAGGTGTAATGGGTAAAAGTTGCACTGGGAGAGGGTTCAGGTTGATAGAAGAAAGAAATTTTTTACGGTGAGAACAATCATTGGCTGGATCAACCTCCCCAGCAGCTTGATGGAGTCCCTATCACTGGAGGTTTTCAAGATGTGACTGGACAGGGTGCTATATAATCTCATCTAGCCTCCTTTTCCCACACAAGGTTTGACCAGATGATATTCAACCTGGGCTGTTCTATGTTTCTAGGAAATATGCTAGCAGGCTAGAAATGTCTTTGCAGAAGGCAGCCTGAGTCTTGCCAGTTCGCAATAGCCAATGGTGCAAGTGCAGCTCCAGCCTGGTTCCATGTTGTCCTGGTTTCAGCTGGGATAATTTTCTTCCTAGCAGTTGGTATAGCGCTGTGTTTCGGATTGAGGATGAAAATAATGTTGATAACACACTGATGTTTTGGTTGTTGCTAGGCAATGTTTACACCAAGTCAAGGACTTTTCAGCTTCTCATACTGCCCTGCCAGTGAGGAGGTGGCTGGTGGTGCACAAGAAGCTGTGCGGGGACATGGCCAGCACAGCTGACCAAAACTGGCCAAAGGGATATTCCATACCATATGATGACATGCCCAGCACATAACTTGGGGAAAGCTGGCTGAGGGGGGTGACTGCAGCTTGGGAACTAGCTGGGGGTCAGTGGGTGGTGAGCTATTGTGCTCTTCATCACTTGCTTTGTATATTGTATTTTTAAATTATTATTATTATCATTATTATTATCTTCTTCCTTTTTTGTCCTATTAAACTATCTCAACCCACGAGTTTTACCTTTTTCTTCTTGATTCCTTCCCCCATTGCACTTGAGGGGGGTAAGCAAGCGAATGACTGTGTGGTTGTTTTAGCTGCCTGCCGGGTTAAATCATGACACACGTGCAGGAGTACCTTGTGCGTGGCTCTGCCTTCTGGTCACTTGCGGATGTGTGTTTAGCAAACAGCCTATGTATGCACGTGGAGGACCCCAAGAAGCCACCAAATAGTTGTATTTCTAATTGCTATCTGATTGACATACTACATAACCAATATGCTGAAAATCAGCATTTTGTAATGTATAATAAAAATCACAAAGATCTGGCTCTTTTTTAAAAGGTACTTGTTAACGTGCTTTGCCATACGTTATTAGGATGGTATATCTTTCTAGAAGGTATCTTAAAAAATGTTCAGTCAAAATCATCTGTAATCAAGATAACATGTTCTCACCAGTGGAAGAATAAAGCAAATACAGTCACAGAAGAAGGAAGCAAGCAGTTTATATCATTGTATCACTTGTTTGGTAATGAAATATGGACATTGTTTTCTGATTTACTGGGAGCAGAAGACATATCATGCTCCCAGTTAAATGCGATCAGAGAGCAGCAAAAGTCACAGTAAAATTGAAAGTGACAAATCATCAGAAATTGTCCTGTCCCCCCATGAAGCTTCCAGTCAGGTGGTAGGTGACCACTGTCAGTAACTGAGCATTTCACAAAGGCAGTGGTTCTTCAGGCCATTCCTGTCGCCATGACTTCAACAGCCAGATCAATGTAATAGAAGTGCCGAGCTGATTAACTTATTAAGGCCTAATTTTTGGCATAACCTCCCTGAGTTCTAGTATCTGAGCATATCATTCTTCAGTGAGCGCAAATATATCTATCTCTTGGTGGTATCAGACCACCAGGTTAGATGTTAATGACACTTGAGAGAATTTTTTCTCAGTTAAGGTCAACCTGCTGAATGTAAAATCATTATTCTCTTTTATACCTAGTAGTTCATAAATTTACTCCCTGCAACAAGGTTCAATTTCTTGAAAATTTGAGACAATTTTAACCTGCAGATGCTACCTTCTAGTGGAGAATGCAGCCCCAAAGACACTGAATGTTTTACGTGGGAGGTGCTTGCAGTCATTCCCCTTGATGCTCTTCTACCCCATGTGATCTCCTGTTTACTGGAGCAAGGGAAGGAGTCTAAAGAATATGTTGATACTCCCTGATTCGATTGATTTTTAAGTATTTTACGCAAAGTGGAACAAGACAAGATGAAGAACACTCAATTCATAATGCCCTAAAAATGATTTTTAATGACATCTTTGGGAGATGAATGTTTGATGAATGTTTGAATCCCCTCAGGCAGAGGAAGGATTTGAATGATGGTCTGTTGCACAATGACTGAGCTATTAGATAAGAAAGGCTCGTAACAGTGATACTTGCTTCTCTTCCATCTCCTGTTGGTCAGTCCAGCACAGAATTTGTTTTGATTTTCTTGCAAAAGCCCTAAACCAGAACATTAAAGATGAGCAATTAAAAAGCTGAAAATAGCACAGCATGCAAATGCTTCAGATCAGTGGCTAATTTGTCAAGTTGAGAAGCTTGTACTGCCTCGTGTTGTGTGATGGAGGAGTGGAGGTGCAGCTGCAAAGCCCCCCTGGCCACTGCTGTGGCTACATGGTGCTCTGCAGCCATTCTCTTGCATCTAGGAAGAGTCTGCACTGAATTGCAAAGAGATACCTCTGCCTACAACACTTCCTTCTGGGGTCAGGTAGATCGAATTCTCAAAGGCATTTCATTGTCTAATTCATTTACTTTGATAAGACCTGGAGGTCTGTGCCCTCTCGAGAATCCAAATCTGTGTCAGTTGGCCCCTACTTGTGGAAAGGAAGGAATGTGAACTTTTGTAAAAAAATTAAATGCATAGATCTCATAACTGTGGGGGAAAACTCCAAACCTAACTGATGTCTAGATTCACAGCCAGCGTGAAATGGTAACTTGCATATTTTTTCTCTGAGAAAGTCTCGACCTCCCAACCTGTGGGGCATATGCGGCTATTAGCACAGCAGGCACTCCGAGGGAAGTGTGCCAGGTGATGGCAGCAGCCATAGCTCTGCATTTTGTAGAACAACATCTGCTCCTGGGATTTGTGACCGACCCATCCTGATGGACACTGAAGATGTAGGGATTGAACTTGAGGAATTCAGGGGAGGCCGTGGCTTCAAGGTGTTTGTGGAGGTGGAGAGCACAGCAAGAGGGACACACGTAGCAGGCATCAGTTTTGGTCTCTGCCAGCTGAAATGCATGCTTGGAGAAGAGAGGTGCTGCCTGTGTTGAGAAGAGAGCAGGGAAGGTGGGGTCTGTGGAGCATGGCATCCTAAAAGACCAGCTAGGTGCAGAGGCATTGCTCCTGCATATGAACACTACCTGGCAATCAGACTGCAGTTGCTGCTACTGCTGAAGGCAGGATTCACTGCCACCGCTAATGATGGGACCTGAGCTGTTTGGTACCCTTCCTCTGAGGTTTGAGGCACAATGTATACGTTATAGTTCAGATCACATTATCCAAATCATAGGTACAATGTGGAATCTGGAGTGTATTATCAGGATGCAAAAATAGGGAGAAAGTCTATAATCTGTTGTACATTATGTTTCAGGTTCATCTCAGCAGAATGTGATCGATCACCTGAAAGACATCTGGTTTCCAAGTGCCTTCTTTGATCAGTAAGGAGAGATAGGCATCTTCAGATGATATTTCTTCTCATCTGTTGTAGTCATATATGCTAGGATGTGATGGATTACTGTTTGGAGATGTCTCTTTCTCTACTGACTGTAGATGGAGCCTATATGACAAATTTCAGTTAGACTTCTCGGGCTTGATTCATCTTCCCACCCATAGCCATCTAGTGACTTTGGAGGCCCCCTAAAGATTTCCGAGACCTCTGCATGGGGCTGGTAAATGTGATGCATGTCGTAAGCTGAAGGTCCAGGAAGCATATCCCGGGGAATCTGAGGTGGTGCTAGATGGGTGTGTATGAGCAACTGGACTGATCGCCTAATGTCCAGTTACTTAAAGTGAGGTGAGAGGGATCCCACCATCGGGCTCTGACCCCAAGCCAGCTAAAGCCAGTGTCAGACTCTGAATAGAATATAGCTGCAGGTGGATCAGCCCCCAAACTCTAGATGTCTAAATTCACAGCCGAGCTTTGTGTGAAGAGTAAACCTGAATACAATTTTGTTTTGTTTCGTGTGGGTTTGATCCTGCACTATTTCCATTAATGGGAGCTTTCCCAAAGTATGAATGCAACCAGGTTTAAACTTTATTTTTATATTGGAAAAAACCCAAACCCAACCAACCAAAAATCCCCCAAAAGAATACTCCCCTTCCCCCTCCCCTGACAACATTATAGTAAAGACTATTATCCATGCTTTGGCACAGTTTATCCCATTTTGACCCAACTGTTGGTGTCCAGCAAAGAATACCCCAAAATGAAATGTCAGGAGGAGCTGATGTTAAGAGTGCTGCCCACTGGTAAAATGCAGAGGGAAGCCTGCCTGTTGGTTTGGCCAGCACTCAAACTACTTAGGAAAGAAAGAACTAGTTGCTCTGCTTTATTAAGGGCATTAAATTCAGAGATGTGTCTAAGAAGTTATATTTGAAAGCGTGAAAATTACATTTAATAGAGCTCTTAAAATATGACAACTGGGCAACCATTTCTTCTGACAGCCAGCAATTACTTAATCATACAAATTTCTTTCACGGTGTGAAAGAAATGGAGAAAAGCAGGTGATAGTTCCCTTTGGGCATCTGAGGATTTGATAGCCTTATTTCTTCAGATGTACTCAGGAATATTACTGTCTCTAATCTCTACATCACTTACAGAAAAGCAATAAAAAAAGTCATCTCAAAGATCCTGGCATTAATTTGTTTATGTCATAGCCTTTAACTTTATGAAGCATTTTGTGGGGGTGGAATTTGACATGCCTGCTGCAATTGTTCTCTTGATTCAGTGTAGCTAGAGAAATAAATTTGCAGCAAATGGGAGTCAAGAAAGGAATGCAAGCAAATGTAAAAGGAGACATTTTTCTTCCAGGAAGTTCTTACATTAGACTTCTGAAAGATTTTGACTGGAACATGGATTCTTCAAAAAAAGTAATTTGACACTGGGAGAAATCACGCATCGCATTGCTGGTGCCTGAGTCTATTTCATTTATCTTAGTTAGAAATTTATGTTTATATGATGGGTATTTCCTGAAACTGTGCAGTGGAAGAAGTCGATACTGAGGCCATTTCTGTTTCCCCACAAGGTGGTACTGTGGTACTGACTATAGAAGTTTTCTTTTGGCTGTAGTTGCTTTATTTCTGTAACCCTTCTGCATATGTTTTAAAGACAGATTTTTGTCTGCAAAGAAGACAGTTTTGGTGTTAGAATCAAGTTTCTAAGTGGAATAGTCTTAAGACTCTTTTTCAGTGTGCTTTCTTTTCCTAACTTTTTGTCTCATTAAAAATAGATTTTATTGCAAGTTGCAATTATCAGAAAAACTCCGTTATTGCTGTTTGGACTTTTTCACCTTTTATTACCTTTTTAAAATCTAATCAGTCTATTTCAGGCTCCCTTGTTTTTCAGACTAGAACAATAGCTCTTGTAAGTTTATCCAGAAATTCATCTCTTTTTTTCCCATTACTTACATGTAAGTAAAGAGGCACCTACAATTAATTACAGAAATGAAAGAATAAATTAAAAACATTAAATATTCAGGAGAATGCTTTTTTTTCCCCGTGAAAACAGACCTAACCACTATCAGGCACAGGAACAAAACATAATAAATTAGTTAAATCAACCCCCGTGGCAGTATATGGGGTTCTTCCAGTTGCTTGTGGAGGTCTGTACGACCTGGCATGAACAGCTCCATGTGTTTGTGCACCCACCATCACATTTGAGAACTTGCATAATTTCTGTGGTTGTGTCTATACTACTACACTACCATAGTTTATAGCTTATATTAGAAAATGGAATATAGGGTATATATAGGTAGGGTATATATAGGGTAGAGGCTTGACTACTAGTCTGGGTGTCTGCATGCTGTTAAATGGTCAGCATAGTCCTTGGCAGGGCTTTGGCCCAGGACACCAAGTATTCCCCCAGACAGAGGTTACCTGGGTTTGACCGTAGCCTGTGCTTTACAGGGAAGAGAGTTAAGCTGTACTGATAGGTGCTGCACAGTGATTCTACTCCGCTCTGGTGAGACCCCACCTGGAGTACTGCGTCCAGCTCTGGGGGCCCCAGTACAGGGGAGACATGGAGCTGTTGGAGCGAGTCCAGAGGAGGGCCATGAAGCTGATCAGAGGGCTGGAGCACCTCTCCTATGAGGACAGGCTGAGAGAGTTTGGGTTGTTCAGCCTGGAGAAAAGGCGGCTCCGGGGAGATCTAATTGCGGCTTACCAGTGCCTGAAGGGGCCTACAGGAAAGATGGTGAGGGACTGTTTATCAGGGAGTGTAGTGACAGGACAAGGGGTAATGGGTTCAAGCTGAAGGAGGGTCGATTTAGATAGATGTTAGAAAGAAATTCTTTCCTGTTAGAGTGGTGAGACACTGGAAGAGGTTGCCCAGAGAGGTTGTGGATGCCCCCTCCCTGGAAGTGTTCCAGGCCAGGTTGGATGGGGCTTTGGGCAACATGGTCTAGTGGAGGGTGTCCCTGCCCATGGCAGGGGTTGGAACTAGATGATCTTTGAGGTCCCTTCCAACCCAAACCATTCTATGATTCTATGATTCTGTGATTATTGATCTCAAGACCATAGGACAGGCCCTGGTGCATTCTATTCACCAGTATCGGTGTAGCCACTAGGACCCGCTGAGTCGTGATTGTGCTCCAAGCTAAGCATGCACCCAGGCAGGTTTGGGGCCTGTCAGTTTTAGAAATGTGAACTCCTATTTTTATGATCTAGCTTTTACATCCATTATTTTTCTGTCTGTGGTCTGTTTCTATTCACTCCATGTAGATGGATGCACCATAGATACCTTGAAAAAGAAGTTACTCTACAGATACTGGTTGTACAAGATGTGAAGTGTCATGCACAACCTATAGTTAAAAGCAGAAGGGGACATCAAAATGGGCTCCAGTTATATAAAATGAAGTTTTTTAATGCATTTGGAGGCTCACATTTAACTATTCCTTTAAAAAATATGATATTAGAAAACAGTGATCTATGCCTTATTTAGTAATTTTTAATAGCTTTTAAATTTTTTTAGTTTTCTATAGGGTTTCTGTATATTCTTCATGAGTGGAAGAAATACATTTGAAAGCGGAGTGTGGCTATTATCTTTCCAACCTCCCTTTCAAATAATATCCCACTGCAGGTTCTTGTGCTTCATGCAGGCCAGGGACTACAACGTGCATCAGGCAAGTATAGAGACCCCAAGTGAGTCCTGAATTAAGGAGGTGCATCCATGTGGCACCATACAATCCTTTATTGATGCAGAGTGAATGCCTTGAGCCCACAAGCAGCCTAGCAGGCCTTGTTTGCCAAGGTCCACAGCCTGCTCTTCATGGCCTCTAGGTCAGAAGATAGAGCTGGTCCTGCTGGGGTGGAAAACGAGACTCCTCTTTTTGGGAATATGTGACTTCCCAACATTGAAGTGAGGATGTGGGAGGCATGGGAACAGCATCTGGGGCTAAAAGAAGAGCTGAAGGGCCTCTAGTCCCCTGGCAAGTAAAGCTTGCAAAGCAGATCAGTGGGTCTGTTGTCAATATTAGGGTCATATTACTATCCTGGAGGTAACGGGAGAGAAGGATAGGAAGAGCTACACAGGACACTTCTACTCAGACATCCTGTACACTCTACAAATGGGAACCCTTTCTATGGGCATCAGATCCCAAGCAGAGAATTTCTCAATGATTATATCTTATCAAAGCATAAAGCTATGGTTTATTAAATGCCTGTACACCGTACCTGGAAAATGACCTAACAGCATCTTCAGCTTTTGGCAAATCTCTATCTATTATTGTTGATAACAGCTTCTTTCTTCCTATTATTTTCCCCCATTACAAAGAAGTCCTCTGAATCCTGGGACTTTCCTGCAAATGTGCATGCTTAAAATAACATTTTTTTGGGTTCTTTTAGATTTCCATTTTCTCTTGATGGAGATAATTAAGAATATTAATTCTACAAGAGAGAAAAATATATTCAATGCTCTGGGAAGGTATTCTGGACCTGGGAGCAATGTCTCAAATGTGTTTGAATGAGATCTAGCAAAGAAGAATAAGCATGTGTCTTAAACAGGCTTTTGAGACTGCAGGATGGGAGAAAGATGCTTGAAGGAATCTCACTGAAGTGGTTTGCCAGTAGTACATAGATAGGATTGCTGGTGGGGATATTTAGTAACATGGGCATGGTTCTTGTTTCCAGGACTTAGAGTTCATAAAAAACAGGTGAAAAGAGATTAAATGCTTCTCTGACATCATTTTTCCATGTCAGAATTTGCTGTCAGTGCCACAAGTCATCTTTGCAGGGGGAAAAGTGAGCTACGTAGCTACAAGCAGGAAAGGGAGGTGTGTGTATGCCCTATAAACTGGGAACCTTGTTTCCCATGACACTGGATCCCAGTAACAGTATTTCTTTGTTATAAAAATGCACTTCAGAGATTGAATTGAAGCCATACAAGACAATTTTAAGAATTGTACTTCTGAAAGCAGAGGAATATCACACAAAGAGTAGCAGACACTGAAAATATTTGCCCTGTGGCTTCTAGCTTTGGTTTCTCTTCCTAAATGTTCCTCTGAAGCTTAAGAAAACTGTTAAGCTGGACTTACCCCTTCACAGGCCAGGCTTAGCTCACATGCACTCTGAAACATCTGCAGACTCTGATGTAAAGTGACCAGAAAGCCCAGTGTTTTATGAGTCATTTTGGGCTCTAGGGAACCTCAACTGAAGCACAGCTTTGGTATTACTGAAAGAAAATTAAGGGTCACCAATTTGAGATGGCCACCAAAGGGGACTGCAGGATCAAGAGTATACGAAATCTTTTAAGACTGCGCTTAAGAGGTAACAGAGCTGAGAGAATGACCTTTGGAAAGTCTCTTATTCTCCTGTAATGTCTTTGTCAGTTGTTTTTGCCAGGTATGTCTATGTGAAGCTCTAGGGTGAAGTGGCTGACCCTCAAAGCTTGTGAGTCCGTGTACTTTCCACTTCTACTGCTTTATCATTTTTTTGGAAGAATTCAAACATATATTCTAGTCACCCACTGAAGAATGGATTCTGGTTTATCTAATAAATGATATAAATTGCTGGTCTGTTCTATCTGGACAAAAGAAATGAAAAAGACCTCAGATAAAAGCCTTTCTTTATTAAAGAGCCAAAGACATTTTAGATCTCATTTGGCCTTCATGCCCTACGCATTCCTCCTCTCTTTATCTAGTGGTGCTTTGCTGATACAGTTATTATCCTTTTCAGCTACTCTAAACATATATTATTAATTCTGCAACTGGCTTTCTACCTCCAGCCCTTTTAATAGTAAGCTCACTAAAATCCTATAAGGCTATACACCCTCAGAACAACTTGCATGTTTCTCACCCGAGTGCGCATACTCTGATTCCCTCTGAATAGCCCATTTGGACCATCCCCTTCTTGCTCTGTTTGTTCCCTTGCCTTCTCCCTTCTCCTTGCTGTGCTTCACTATCTCTATCCCTTGTTTTCCTGTATCAGGAAAACCTCTTTGTCCTCATTTTATGAATTTTTTTTCCATTCATCAGGAAGCAAAAAAATCAGGAAAATAGGCGGTAAGACTTGGAATTGAATCCCACCTGTGAGGTGGGTTCAAGACCTAGGTTGAAATATTTCAGTGAATGTCCATTTTGACATAGCCTGCTTTTTTCATGGTATAAAATGGTTGGCCTAGACTATCATAATGATCATGTTGGCTGGTTTTTAAATCCATGGGTTCTTCTTTAAAGGCTCACATAAATAACCCACCACTTCAAACAATTACTTCTCTTTCTCTCTTCATTAGTAATCCCCTCACACGCTCTTTGCTACAGTGTTGTTTCATCTCGTGTTTGTTTGTCCTAACTAATTTAGATATTAAGTCCTTGGTGACTGACAATGTGTCTATCTATGCAAAGCACACTTAAATAAATAAATTTAATAATAATTAATAATAAATATGCCAACCGAAAGCTATGCATCTGAGCTAGCAAGGACGACGCTGACATTGATGTATTTGGTTTCAGGATCAGTGCTTGCTCTTCCCCTGCCATGGCTCCTTGGGAAGCGCTGTTAATGGCTGCTGCGCTCTGAGGGATGTCAGGTCCCCCTCTCGCAGTCTTCCCCATCGGAGAGTCACTCAGAGAGCTCTGCCTTGACCCTCGTCACTCGGCAACGTGAAATCCAGCCTTCGGAGCTAGCACTTTCCTAAAGGTGGTCAAAATACAAGAAGAGAGCATAGAATCTGTTTTGGGGGAGTGGATCCTGCAAATCCCTGACATATCTCAAAAGTCACAACTAGTACCGTTCCCTTAGAGACAGTAAAATTTTTACGTCTTTATTGATCCTTCTGTGCGTGGCAAATTATTTTCTCTCTCTCTCTTTCCCCCCAGTTTCCTATATGCAAAAGGCTTGAAAAGCAAATAAGTGCTTTTGTGAAACAGGCTCTGTAAACACTCAGGTAGAATCATTGAAGCTGGCGGGAAAGAATTCATGCGGTGTGCGTTAACAATTGTCTAAGCCTGAACACTATTTAATCTGTTATTCCTGGTGGGCACTACCTTGTAGAAAAATAATATTATTACAGATATAATCTTTCAGTTAGTAATAAACCTCAGGAGTGGTCTGGCAGAGAAAGGGGAGAAGTGAGTCCTTCCTGAGCAGAGGTAAACTGGGCAAAATCTGCCCTTCATGTGTCTGCCTGAAGAATTATGACTTCTGATGGAAGCAAGTTAGTCACAGTATATATTGCCTTTTTATTTCATTATGGGAAGGAGGGATTACTTTGCATATACTTTCTCTGGTCTGTCCCATAGCTAGAACTGCAATAAAAGTCAGGAAAAGAATAGCTGAATAATATGTAGGAAAGGCAGAAGAATTGTTGTAATTTCTATGATTATTAATCCATCTGAACATGATAATTTTTATCAGAGATGGCAACGTCTGGAATGAGTCCGCTGTGGTAGCAGTTTTACTGCCATCAAAATCATAAAGTATTTACTGCCATGAGTAACATTTGTCGCTTGGGGTTTGTTCTTCCAGTTCACCCCTGGGGAAGAGGGGTGAGTGCTCATGAACTTCAGTTTTTATAGAATCTTTACATTTTTACATAGGCATAAATTGCACCTTGGAGGAGGTGTTGGGATGCTCTGGGGATTGAGGATCTGCAGACTAGATCACAAGGCAGTTCTTTTTCAGGCAAATAACTTTTCTTCTTACCCTGTAAGGCTTCATTGTGACAGAACTTTCTGAGGTCCAGGGAGTACTTTGAATATAAACACTGCAATCTTGAGCTTAATTCAATATTTTGCGGAGTCAGTGGAGAAAGTAATATGATTTGTTCACTGTAATCAGCTAGTAGATGTCTCTGAAGACCCGATTCCTTCATGTTCAAATAAAATGCACTGTTACAATCCAGATGGGAGTTAATGATGGCATATATAACTAAGATGGACTTGCTTAGGATGGAGTCTTTTAACCAATCAGAGATAAAAGAAAGCCTTATCGATGGATACGGCTCCTTGGGAGCTTGGCATGAATGCAAAATTCAAACCTAAATTAAATACTGCAGGCAGGCAGCGTCAAAGACACCATGACTACAAACTTTTTGAAGTGTGCTGCACAGCCTCCAACATAACCTCTGTGTCTCTCCAGTTCCAGGCTGTCCAGTAATTTTTCAAATATTAACTAATTTTGGCTCTTGTGGTGATGCCAGTATATTCACCCTCCCCTTCTCCCCAGCTTTTTCCTTAACAGTAACAAAGGTATGGGCACTTACGGCAGCTTTTATACTTTATGGTGATGTGTGGCTCATTACCAGTTTTGGGGATACAGTCAGTGGGCTCAGGCCATCACTCACCTGCAGCTGTGGTTTGAGCAAAGGTGGGGGGATAATGCAGGCTAGGGACTGCTGCGTGTCGTCCCTGGATTGTTGACATTTTAGCCCATATTGTCTGACCCCACCATTTCATGGCTGTATGTAGATGCTGATAAGGCCTTGAGAGAGAATTGTTTCTTGCCGGACTCTGCTTTTAAGAAGTCTGTGATGGACAAGCATTTATCTCGTTAGTATTTGTTAGGTGCTTCTAACCCTAAGCAACTATTTTAGCCTGTTCCTGAGGATGACTTTCTCTTCTAGGCAGGACAGCAATACCTGTGAGACCCTTCAACAGGTTACATTTGCATCTTACCCCAGGATCTCATACTGGCTGTATTGAAGATCCTATGAGCTTTATGTGAAGCAGAGAAATGCTACATAATGGTCTTCTAATTTTTGTTTCTTTTGACGGCTAAATACCAAGTCATTGTGAATGAGACTCACCTGCCCAAATGCAGCTGCTGTAGCTGAGCTAATCACCTTCCTTCATTAATTAACGAAGAACACCAGGCACTTCTGGGATGTAATTTGTTTTTTACCAAAGTAGATACCTCAAATATACAAGAGCTGTTGAGACCTGGAAGTTTCAAAATTAGTGACTTAATTAGGTCACTAAAATTAGTTTGGGCCAGGGAACAGGCAGTTTAGGCTTAGAGGACAACAGGTAACTATTTATAGCTTTATTTATTATTACTAAGAGGAATCTTGGTAATTGGTATTCCCTTGTTTTGCAGTACATTACAGGAATTTTAATTGGGTTATTTATTTATTTATTTATTTTATTCCTCTTTGGGAGAGGACAGCCAGGATTCCTTTCTTTCCAATTCAATTGCAACTTCCATCCATATTTTTTGAAAGGTGATTCTACCTAGGGATCCCTTAGAATGAATGAGCTGAAACTGAAAGATGTGTGTTTCTCAAACAAATTAAATGGGCTAAAGACAGGACTAACTGGATGTTATTTTATGAGCTATACAGGAGGTCAGATTAAATAATTCGGTAGTCCCTTCTAGCCTTAAAATCTATTAAAAAACCTGAACAAGTTCAATAAAAATGTAATAGCGTTTTACAGAAATTACTCTAAACCCCTTAAGAATTAAACAATAGTCATTAATAGCCTTTTTATGATGTTTTCACTATGTATTTCTAGAGCAACAAATCCTACAGAGAGGGATATATTTCTCTTTAAATTGATGATGTGATGGGGAAAAAAAAAAGTCTTCACTCGAACAATCAGAGCTAGTATAGCAAAAAAGCTTTTTTCCTGGTGTGGATGCTTCATATGCATTTGCAAGTAGGAAGAACAGTAATTTAGAAATGAGAGGAGGATCTCATTTGAATGTGAATTTTCAAAGCATCGCTCTGTGTATCGTTTAGACAACCCTTGGCTCTGACCGCTGCGTACAAATGCATGAGCCAGTGTGTGTGGGCAGTGTGAATCATTCAGTTTTCCTACTATATAATAATAAAAACCCAAATGGTGGTGAAGCCGGCATTTAGGTCTAGAGAAGGAAGCTGTGATAATGCCATGAATCCTTGCACTTGGGGATCAACAGTGATGGCATACAAAGCAGACACAATGACAGGCAGCTTCTTGCTTAACGGATGTTGAGCGGAGCTACAGACGTAGATTTATCCAACCTTATTTTTATCTCGCAGCTTCTGTACCCCGACTAATACCTTTAAGAAAATGAGTGGTACTTTAAAACATGGTAACTCAAGCCTATAGGAATTAAACACATTTGAAAACAAGTTAATTCATCCTAGTTAATATCAGAGATTTCTAGCCTTTCTTCTTTCCTCTTATTCCCCTCAGTTATATCTGGTTTACATTTTAATGTAATATATTGTACTGTAGAGGCAGTAGTTTCAATTCGTGCTGGTGAAAAAGAATAGAAACCCAGAACTGCTGCAATACCATGTGCCTTCTGGGGATCCCCGTAGCCAAATGTGTCTGGAGAACTTCCTTTCATAGGATATAGTTTCTGCATCATCCCTAGTAAGAAATATGGTTAAGTGTCCCATAATGTAGTTAGATACCTATTCTGCACACACAAACCAGTTTGTCATGAGAGAAAATATACTTTTTATTGCTTTTTAGCATTATTGCACAAAGACGGGACTAAGAATTGTTTTTACAAATTTTATTTATTTTGAGACATGGGTGTTTAAAGAAGATCAAGTGTGTAAAGACAAGATGATTTCAATAATTTTTAGTAATCAGACCATCGCATTCAGGTTTACAGTCTCGTTGGAGATAGTGTGATGGTCCAAATTAAGAGAATTGAGAATGATGACTGTCAGCAAGGGAGTATTAAATAGATGGGGAGAGTCAAGCCTCTAATTCCATCACAATATTCACAGATAAAAAAGTAGCAAATTCAGTGGCACATAAAATACGGACATGTTGACTCTAGAGAAACTTGGTGAGGCCATTCACATGAGTCGAATATTAATTCTCATGGCAGAAATGCTGTATGTCAAATTGTCTCAAGAAGGAGTTTCTGAACCGCTCAAGACTCAGAAAAAAATTTTGAATCTAAAGTTCTAGAAGGGTGAAACAGTATTTTAGGTGTATATAACATATTGAACTATAGAGACTCTAAATGCTAGCAAAATGTAAGTATCTTTTAGTAATGGGCTGATGTTGATGGTTAGTGATGCAAACAGAAATGTGGAAGTGCTGATAATGATATTCTTGCATCATTTTTTCCTCTATGTAAAAGGCACCAGGATGTGAATGGGAAGTGTGGGTATGCCACAGCGATGTCCACAGTTCCTTCCCAACCCTGCTGGGGCTGGAATACTATAAATATTCCTGTGAGATTTTGGTCCAAAATGGAGCACAAATTATGAGGGGGGGGTGGGTGAAGACTGTTTATTGTTGCTGGAGCAGTAAGATACAAATTAATAAAGAAAGCAGCAGCAACAAAATGCTGCTGGTCACAATTTGTGATATAAAATTAAAGTAGACAGCCCAAAGGAGCTAGTGACAATAAGTAAATAACATTTACAAATATGCTGGAGGAAAAAAAAAAAAAAAGCAAAAGCATGAGAAGCAGTCAGTCTCTTGATAGATGACAAGGGTAATAAAAACCAGAGGGATGAGGCTTTGCACAATTCTCTTATCTTTCTGTCCTTGTTCTCACTCATGCATCCTAAGCTGGAAATGGGATCCTCTCATGTCTAATGGGAAGGGACATATAGTACAAAGGAAATAACAAGAACAGACATATTCCAGTGCCTTCACTGCTGCTTGTGTGAGCTTATCACCATACGGGGAACACAAAAATCTTCAACCCTGTAACAAAGCTCAGCCCAAATGTCTGGCAAGGCTCACAAAACTGCAGGCAAAGCCTGCCTTTCCTGCTTGGTCTTCACATCTGGCTGCCCCATCTTGCCCTGTTATAGATGAGCCCTTCGCAACCCTGCGTGGGCTCTCCAGGACTTGAAAGGGCAGGAGGCAGCAGCTCTGGAGCTTCTTTCTGCCTCTGCTGTAGTTCCTCAACAAAGGGTTTATCTGCCTTTCTCCTACCATGTGGCCCTGCACTGCTGGTTGTCTCTTCCACATCTGCTGGAGATGTGCATCACACTAAAAGGACATGACACACTTGAGTGGCTTTTTTCAGCTTCCCAGATTCCCTCCTAGTGAGGTCAGACTTTTTCAGGGGGAACAAACTATCAAACCAATGCTCCAGTCCTTGTACTTCCTTACTGTGGTCTCGCTGGGTATCTTGACATTAGCCACCTACTCTGGCAGGCTCTGCCAGGATTCCCGTCACAGCACTGCCACAAAGCTTCCTTCGCCAGTCTGTCTTCACCCCCCGCTTTCCCAGCAGCTCTCCATTACTGCTTTTCCAGGAGTCACATATTTCCCAGCATGGCTCCTCTCTCCTCCCTCCCCCTCCCCTCCTCGCTGTCCTTTTTTCCCCTCCATTTTCCCAGCAGCAGCATCCCCCGTCTCTGTGTCAGCCCGGCGCCTCTGCTTGAGTTCAGTTGTTAACAGAAGTCACTGGTGTAACATACAATTACATGGTTATGGATTATGGGGCTCTATTTAGTAATCAAATCTTTGCTTTCGTCCAAGCGGCAGAGTATAAGTAAACTAGAAGTTTTACCTTCCGTGGAAGTTTAACGGCTGAGGCAGGGAGCCACATCTGTGTGGAGAGGAAACTGGAAAGATTTATGGAAGGAAGGTAACGAGAGCTTGACAAATAGGGGAATTATCCCATAGAGGATCCCTGTGCTCCTCAGACTGCCTTCCTTGGAGCCGGAGCAGCGCTGGCCTCCAGGGCTGTTCAAAAGGGCTCTGCAAACCCACAGCGCTGTGGGAGCGTGGCAAATGCAGCCAGAAATGTGCTGGCAGCTGAGATCTCCCCGGGTCTGTAAGCCACTGCTAGCCGGAGAAGAGCGGGATGGAAGGGCAAAGGAAATAATTTTGGGGGAACTTCAGGTGAAGAAGGCGCCTGGGCTGGCTGCCGGCGCTGCGTAGGGCAGGAGCCCGGGAAGGCTGTCCCACCTCAAGGAAAGGGGTACGCTGGCGGCTGAGCTTGCTTGGCTGGCTCGGGCAGGGCTGGGACCCCGTGGGCGGTCAGGAGAGAGCGGGTCGGATGTCCTGGTGAACCTGAGCCACTGCCCGTGGGGACAGCCCCAGGAGCCTTTGGAAGGGAAGGTGCACAGAGCTGCGGGCAGCCCAGCCAGCCTCAGCAGGCGCATGGGAAGAGGAGCCTTCCACGCCAGCACGCTGCGTACACCATTTGTCCCTCTCTAGCTGGTGTTAGCCTGACATGGCTACGCTGCTCTTGCTAGCGTAGCAAATTTATTCAGAGCAGATTGCCAGCGTTGTGGCCGGGGTTAGCCTTAGGAGCCTGCTCAGACAGTGAAATTTAGGAAAGCAGTGAGTGACTCTGGCAGCTGGCTGTTCATGCCTGCATGGGCTGACGCTCTGTGGCCTCCATCACCTTCACTCAGGGCAAAGCTTGGAATAATCAGCAAGTAAAACCTGTAATGTGCTGGAGTAGATTGACTAATGCAAAGTGCTTTTCCACTCGTGATGCAATTATGAGCTATCGCTAGTTCTTCATCTAAATAAATACATTAATTTTTTTTCCCCACTAACATGCAATGCCTACAATTGCTTGTATGAAAGCTCTGGTTTGATCGTGCATTCGTGTTCCTTGATCATGTGTTCAGAACATGTATCACATATTCAGTGTTTCTATCTACAGAAAAAAATAGATGTAGAGAAAGAATTGTAGTGAAATGCAGTGAAGAATTTCATAAAGTGAAATTCCCACAGCCATGTTGCTGAGCAGGACTGGGAGCACACACTTAACATAAAAAGCATTCCAGAAGAAAAACATGTCCTATGTATTATGCAAAATGATAAAGCTAATACCTCTCTTGGAATCTTAAGTTTTGGATCTCGTGATTTCTGTGTGTTTAGCATTTTCAGACTCTGTGTTGTGATAGCAATGTTTTCCATTAATTGGCCATCTAGTTGCAAAAACAAAGCACTGCTTTTGTTTTATTTGTTTACATTTTATTTACAACATTCCTGCTTTACCAGAGGTGCGTTAAATTATTAACAGGTTATGTCCATGTTCACAGAAAAGCTAAATTGAATCCAGTACAATGTGGGCTTATTAAAAGACTGGCTAACAGATTCGCTTTGCCCACAAAACTGTGCGCTGTGGTCTGAAGTATTCCTTTTCCAATTAAAGCTATTTATTTATTTTGATTTCTAGCAGTCATGGTGAATTCTCGTCAGTGGTATTTTTTTCCACAGAAATGCTCTGTATTTTTGCAGGAGCAAAACTGCATGTTTAATTGGTTATTTTAACACCTTTAGTGCAATATCTCCGTGCTTTAATAGGGCTATAATTTTTAAATGTAGGTCCGTTATTTTCTATGGCATGGACGTTGGCAGACTTCTCAAGTGTCTTGCTTCTCACTGGTGTCTCTGATTTCACGATAAAATCCCTCTTTGTCCCTCCTTAGTCCCTGCTGATGACCCTTATTAAGCAGAAGGATTTCCAGAGCTGAAAAGCTTATCAGGTTAGAAAGGAGCATGTAAAAAAAATGTTTTTTTGTCAAAACTTAAGGTAACCATCAGGATAAAGAAAGAAAAGCCTGTGGTGTTGCACTGGGCTGCATAAAGGTAAAGATAAGTATGCCATAAGTCAGCTGATTTTTTTTCTTAGTATTTTTTCTGCTGTGATGGAATGAAGCGTTAGGCAGAAGCATTTAAGTTGTACTCCACTAAAGGGCATCAGTGCAGTATCCTGCTTACTACCTAGCACTTGGCTGAGCCTTCAAATAGGCAGGCCAGGTCTCATAGATGGTGACAAGCAGGTCATCTACCTACTTCCCACATGTGTTTGGGGAAAACTCAGTTGAACTCTTGCCCTGTTTCTGTCCTGTCTGGTAGAAAAGGATGTGAGGGATTGAGGGAGAAACGGCTGTGTGAATGGTTGTAAAACACCCTGCTGTGTTTATGCAGAATGCATGAGGCCAAATCTTGCATTGGTGTCACCCCACGGGTTGGAAAGGGGAACCCTGTTTCTTGATGCTGGTTGGGACCTGGCTTTTTGAGTTGTACCTCTTTAAACAGCAGAGTTTCATTGACTTAATCAGAACAACTGACGTAGCTTTGCACAGC
Source organism: Grus americana (assembly GCF_028858705.1). NCBI lineage: Eukaryota > Metazoa > Chordata > Aves > Gruiformes > Gruidae > Grus > Grus americana. The sequence goes on from NC_072854.1 coordinate 41,554,157, forward strand.
TTTTTATGAGTAAAGTTAGCAAAATTGGGCCAATTATGGTCAGAAAAATGAAGTGTTACATCCAAAAATGCAGTGTGATTGAAAAAGGCTAGGGTTCATGATATGCTTAGCCACTGAATGGGGAACTCACTGGGAAGTGCTAAGGACAGAGGACAAAGACAGTGTGAGAGAGGAATATCAAGTGTGAATGGGAAACTGGTGTTCCACATTGTTGAATGCTGGGAAGATATTTACCGGAATAATAATAATAAATCAGGCCAGAGTACCTTCAAAAAGGACACCGAAAACCAGGAAATGTTGCTGCCCTCATCACAAATCTTTCACTAAGATTTAACAAAGATAGTTTCAAGTCTATAAATATACCATAAATTTAGACATGTAAGAAGTTTGATGTATTTTGATTCTCCAACAGGGATTATGAGGTGAACTGATTATAATTTATACTTACACAAGGAAGATATCTGTGGAGATGAGTCTTTAATGCAGTGAAAAAGTCATAATGGGATCCCATAGTCAGAAAATAAGGTGGACAAAGAAGATGTGTGTTTTTAGTATTGAGGGTGGTTAATCCACAAAACTTGGAATATGAAGGCTTTTCAATTGCCTGATGTCTTCAAATCAATAGTGGATATTTTTCTCAGAGATGGGCTATAGCTCACTGAGACATTATAGACTTGATACAGAAGTCAGTTGTTAAAGTTCTGTGGGGAAAGGAAAGGTCAAGCTAACCGATCATATCATATCATATCATATCATATCATATCATATCATATCGCCTTGTGATTTGTGAATCAATTATCTTGGCCAGCTCTACATTTGGATTCCTGTTTTTATCTCACCTCAGCTTGGGTATAGAAACTTCAAGCACAATAGTCTATAAAATCAGGGAGAGGGTCAGCAACATTTCTTGGGAAAATTTGTGAACTGCTAATTTTTCTGCTTTTCCAAAGCAATGAACATCAACTGTAAAGCAAATGAACCTTGAAACCCTTAGCCATCCCTTCATGCTGGCCTGACTAAGTGGTCAGCTGGCACATGATAACTTGCAGCTGGGTTCAGGGTCCACTTTCTCAGCCTGTATAGAGATGCAAAAAAGACATTTTTGCTCAGCCTGGACCCCTATGAGAGTAGTTCAGGCTGAGCAGAACATACAAGAGGATTTGCTTTTCTTCTCTATTTAACGCTTTATTCCTTTTAAAGTAAGTCCTCTTTCAAACAATACTAGAGGGAGGAGTGGAAATAGAAAAGACCAATCTTAGGAGGAGGTTTTTTTGTATCCGCTTAAACCAAGAACATAAGTGAGGATTAGGCGATCTGAAGAAATAGAAGGCTGATTCTCCAGAAGTTGAGACGTGAATCAAAGCAAAATGAAAATACCTCCTTTGCAAAAGTATGTCATTACGTTGCTGGTGCTATTGAAAACACTTGTTTTATTCAAAAGCCTTGTTATAAAACCTTCATGGGAGTGAAGAAGTGGCTGAGAAGCAGTCCCTGTAAACCATAATTGGAGAATCATAAATGTAACAATTATTTTTCTGCTCCTGGAGTCTGCACAATTTGTTTCTCTCATCAAGGATTAAAATAATGAAAAAATTAAAATCATGTTGTCAGAGCATGGTTCATACTTTAATTCAAAGTTGGAGGGCTAATCCCAGCAGTAGTAAAACTACAGTGACGTTTATTGAAGTTATTCCACAGAGGGATTAGATGCTGTTTGTCTCCCGATGCCTCTACTTTCCACTCTGATGAGATACCTGTATGTAATCAGTCAGGTTTTTCAACCATGGGTGAAATATTGACTATAATATTGTTTTTATCACTGCAACTGCAACTTAATTTTTATTTTGTTTCAGTAATATCTTTGTCAATTGGCAACAAACTGTGGTGAGTATGATAAGTTTCTATTTAGGCTGCAAATGTGTGATGAATGTATACTCTCAGAGTAATCAGAAGCTGAACTCTAATAATTATGATTAATACTGTTTGGAAATAAATTGTGTTAATTTTGAGCTTAATGAAATTCCAATAGTCGATTTTACACTAAAAATTATACTCACAAGATTTTGCACCAGTCTCCATCTGTGATGAATGCATTCATATCACAGTGCTCTTATTTGTGAGGAAATCTCAGCTTCGTTTTGCTGTGGAATGCAGTTTACGGCATGAAAATGCTATGGTCCAGAACTGTGCACTCCTCCTTTCTGAATGTCTAATACATGACTTTCGACTTGCAAGCAATCCATTGCCTGAAATAAGAAGGAAAAATGGGGGGAAAAAGTGGGGGTATTTCTAATTCTAAAGGCTTTGACATATTGCCAGTGAAGAGAAGCAATATATTCTTACACCCTGAGCACAGTAATATCTCTTGTGTCATCATGTTACAGAGGGATTACACGTATCTAGATATCCTTTATGGAATTTAAGAAGAAATTCAAGGCATAGGTCATACTGCTCTTAACCCTAAGACGTAGAGGCACCTAGAGAAGCCAAACCGATAGCAGTGTACATTTATATAAGTCTTCCGATACCTGGTCGGCTGTGCAAAAGCATGGCACGGAGTGAATTTCCTGGAAAACATAAATCCCCTGAACTGTTTCGGTAGCAGCACGGAGTGTTTGTGCACCCTCTGAGGATTGTCTGCAGGAAGCGCAATGGCCTTTCTGGGGCGGGGGGGCGGGGGGGCAGGCATGCAAGTATTTGCTTAGCTCAGGGACAAGTGCGCAGTAACCCACAAGGGTGGGAACAGGGGGAGGAATGAACAGCGTATCACCACGACGCTGGCCGGTCATGAGGTACCTTCTTCTGCAGGTAGGGCATCACAGCCGTTTTTCTTGGAGCAGCTCTCGAGCACACCAGCCGAGCAGGAAGGGGAGAGTTAACTGCCCACGGAGGAATAGCAGGGGATGGTCCCTCCGTTATTTGCAGAGAAATAGGATTTTTCCCAAGATCTTGGAAATCAAGTCATAAGTGGATGGAGAATGAGATTTCCAGCTGTTTGAGACTGTATATTTTCTTGCCTATATAAATATCCTTTAGTTTTGACCTAAGCAGGATCCAGTTCCATATTTGTAAACTTTTCTTGTGGCAATTAAAGTAGTTATTCAGTATTTGATTGTATAAAGCTGACCACAATGAATGGCAAAACTCCCATGGGTGTCCTTAGGATCAGTTTATTGCCTCCTATTCCTTGAGTGCGCTCAGTCAAATGTGGCTCTTACTTTCCTGTGAGGCAGCTTCCAGGCTCTAATGGTTACTCTAATGGCTATTTAGCATCCTCCACCCCTGCAGCTTTACTTACCCTTCCTGCCCCTGTGTCCTCTTTGACAATGTTTCTTTTTCTGTATTTCCCTTTGAAAAGAAGAAAAGGACTTGGAGTTTAAGTCATCAAAAACATGATTTTGACAATATGAAAACCTTCATCTAGTAAACTGTATGTAGAACAAAAAGAAATTCAATGCAGTAAGTGAATGAGTGGAGTTTTGTGTCACTGGGGAAGCGTTCTGTAAAAGCTGTGACAGGGATGAACGATATTTATTTTACTTGTTCTCACATTTCGTAGTTTCTCAGACTGCAATGCCAAAAAAGCCTGTTAGGATCATGTAATCTGGACTCCTCCTGCATAAATAGAATTTCACTCAGTAATTTCTACATCAAGCCTGATAATTTCTTTCTCCAAAGATGTATTCTTTTAGCAGCTTTGTGCTTCTTAATGGTTATTGATTTAAGCATCCTCCATCCTGCTCTTAAAAATGCTTTGTTTAGAGGAGGAAAAAGTACACTTTGTTTCTTGTCTGAACAAAATAAACTTCTTTACTCAGCTTGGCATTCCTCTCCTTTCTCTGTAACAAGAAACTTTTGCAGAGCAGCTCAGGGCATTTCAGGGAATATTCTCAATTGTTGGTGGAAAAACCCTATTGATTTCAGGTAACAATTGGAGAAAAAAAAAAAAAGAGCAAGAGAAGAGAAAATGTGAATACCAGGCATATGATTAGCAGATTCAGCAGCTTCACTCACTTCTCTAATTGTTTATAAACTGAAGGACAGGTTGACAGCAATCACTCACATCTTTCAAAATAATTATACTGCCCATGTCAGCTGTGCTTATCCTCCCAAACCAGTTTGAAGAGCTGACTCCCTGAAATAGTAATTCTGCAGTCAAAAAGACAGGAAAAAACCAGTGATGGTGCTGTGGCAGGAATTTTCAGAAGTGCATTTGAGAAACAAACAGGATGAACTGGAAGTGTTGGTCAGCTCCCAGAGCTACAATGTCACTGGTATTAATGAGACTTGGAATGAGTTGTGTGATTGGAGTGCTGGGATGGAGAGCTGCAGGCTGTTCAGGAGGCCTAGGCAGAGCAGGTAAGGAGGAGGTGTTGCACTATACATAAGGGAGAGGTTTGATTGCACAGCACTTACAGTTAGTGATGATGTGGTGGAGAGCCTCTGGGTAACAATTAGGGGGATGGAAAACAAAGGAGATGCTGTAGTGGGTGTCTACTACCGATGGCCCAGCCAGGGTGTAAGTACTAATGAATTATTCTATAAGCAATTAGGAGAAATTTCTGGATCGGTAGCCCTTGTCCTTATGGGACATTTCAACTTCCCAGACATCAACTGAGAAGGTCATACTCCTGTGACAAGCAAGTCTTGGAATTTCTAGAAGTTTGTAGGAGATAACTTGTCATAGGTACTCAGTGAGCCAACTAGGAAAGTTGCCCTCCTAGACTTGCTATTTGTGAATAGCAAGGGACTTGTGGGGAATGTCATGGTTGGTGGCTGTCTTGGTCACAGTGATCATGAAATGGTTGAGTAAAATTTTCAGTGTAATGAGAAAAAAGGTCAGCAGAGTTGCTACCCTGGACTTTAGGAGAGCAAACTTTAAGGTATTCAGGGAGCTATTTAGCAGAGTACCCTAGGAATCTGCTTTTGAGGGCTCAGGAGACCACAAATACTGGTCAGGCTTTGAGAACCACCTTTAAGAAGCATGGGAGCAGGCAATTCCACTGTGTTGTAAGTCAAGCAAGTGGGTTGGAAGACCACCTTGGCTGAACAGGAAACTCCTTGTGGAGCTCAAGAGGAAAAAGAAATTGTATGATCTCTGGAAGCGAGGTCAGGCTTCACAGGCAGAGTACATAGCTGTGGTTCACTTATGCAGGGAGAAGATACAAAAGGCCAAAGCTCAATTAGAGTTCAAACTGGCCAGTGTTGTTTCAGATAACAAGAAGTGCTTTTGTAAGTACATTAGTAGCAAGAGGACATCTGAAGAAAACATTGGATTGATACTTGTTGAAGATGGTCATCTGACTAATAGTGATGAAGAAAAAGCAGAGACATTGAATGTTTTTTTTTGCCACGGTCTTTAATAATACTGATAGACCTTGGGCTGTCCAATCCCTGGAGTCGGAGGACCATGAGTGTGGGAACAGTGATTTTCCATTTGTGGACACTGAAATTGTAAGGGATCAGCTGTATCAGCTGAATGTACACAAGTCTATGGGTCCTGATGGGATTCATCCTAGAGTACTGAAGGAGCCAGAGGACATTATGGCAGGACCACTCTCGATCATCTACCAAAGGTCTTGGGAGTCTAGGGATGTCCCTGCTGACTGGAAGTTAGACAATGTTATTCCAATCTACAAAAATGGTGTGAGGGAAGACCCAGGAAACTACAGACCTGTTAGTCTAACCTCAGTTCCTGGAAAAATTATGGAGAAGATTATATTGTGTACTATTGAAGTGCATTTAAATAATAATGCAATCATTGGGCACAGTCAACACGGGTTCACAAAGGAAAAGTCCTGTTTAACTAATTTGATATCCTTCTACGATAAGGTCACCTGCCTAGTGGAGAAGGTAAGTCAGTGGATGTAGTTTTTCTGGATTTTAATAAGGCTTTTGATACTGTCCCTCACAGCATCCTTCTGGACAAGTTGTCCAGCTATGGGACGAGTGGGATGACTGCTGGAGCAGTCTGTTCCTGAAGGACTGCACCTCCTGGAAGGGACCCATGCTGGAGCAGTTTGTGGAGAATTGCAGCCCGTGAGAAGGACTCACATTGGAGAAGCTGGTGGAAGACTGTCTCCCATGGGAGGGACCCCACGCTGGAGCAGGGGAAGAGTGTGAGGAGTCCTCCCCCTGAGGAGGAAGGAGCAGCAGAGACAACATGTGATGAACTGACCACAACCCCCATTCCCCAACCCCTGTGCCACTTGGTGAGGAGGGAGAGAATTCAGGAGTAAAGTTAAGCCCAGGAAGAAGGAAAGGGTGGGGGCAAGGTGTTTTTAAGATTTGTTTTTATTTCTCATTATCCTACTCTGATTTGATTGGTAATAAATTCATTTTCCCCAAGTCAAGTCTGTTTTGCCCATGATGGTAATTGGTGAGTGATCTCTCCCTGTCCTTATCTCGACCCATGAACCTTTTGTTTTATTTTCTCTCCCCTGTCCAGCTGAGGACGGGAGTGACAGAGCAGCTCTGGTGGGAACCTGGCCTCCAGCCAGGGTCAACCCACCTCAACTGATCACCAGCGATGTTCTTCAGGATTCAACTCTAGGGCCAGTTCTGTTCATTATATTTATCAATGATCTGGATGCAGACGTTGAATGCACCATTAGCAAGTTTGCTGATGATACCAAACTGGGAGGTGCTGTTGATTCTCTTGAGGAACAGGAGGCCTTGCAGAGGGATCTAGATAGATTGGAACATTGGTCTATGATTAATGGGATGAAATTTAACAAGTGGAAACACTGGATTCTGCCCCAGGATGGAGTAATGCTGAGCACAAGTATAAATTGTGAGAGGACCAGCTGGATAGCAGCCCTGCAGAAAGGGATCTGGGGGTGCTGGTCAACAGCAGGCTCACCAGGAGTCACCAGTGTGCCCTGGCAGCCAGGAGGGCAAATCGCATGCTGGGGTGCATCAAACACAGCGTAATCAGCCAGTCAAAGAGCCGATTATCCCATTGTATTCAGCTTTGGTGTGGCCACACCTTCAATACTGTGTGTGATTCTGGGTCCCACAATTTAAGAAGGATCTGAAGGTCCTTGAATGCTTTCAGAGGAGGGCAAGAAAGCTGATGAAAGGGCTGGAAGACATGTCCTGTGAGGAGTGGCAGAGGACTTTGAGCTTGTCTAGTTGGGAGAAAAGATGGCTGAGGGGCAACCTCATTGCTCTCTACAGCTTCCTGAGGAGGGGACGTGGAGAGGGAGGTGCTGAGCTCTTCTCCCTGGGATCTAGTGACAGAATGTGTGGGAATGGTTCAAAGCTGCACCAGGGGAGGTTCAGACTGAACATTGGGAAGCATTTCTTTACTGAGAGGGTGGTCAAACACTGGAACAGGCTTCCTGGAGAGGTGGTTGATGCCCCAAGCCTGTCAGTGTTTAAGAGGCATTTGGACAATGTCCTTAACAACACGCTTTAACTTTGGTCTGCCCTGAATTGGACAGGCAGTTGGACTAATTGGTCTCTCTAGGTCCCTTCCAACTGAAATAGTCTGTTCTATTCTATTTCAATGAAGATGGTTGGGAGGAGGGCATACAGGACCTCCTGATAGAGGCAGGGAAAGGAGGGGGTAAGGAGTCTCCCTTGGGTACCATGGGCTTGGCCTACGGAGCCACAAAGAGTGTGTGATGCTCCGCTTAGAATGACTTTTTAGAAGGTTTTATAAATGCTACAGTCACACTGTTCCTCTGAGGCACTGAATGCAACTGCAAGGTATTAAACACTTTGCATATACTGATAGTGGCAGGAGTGGAAGTTAGGAAACATCCTTCCTAACAAAGGCCCAGGACTGGTAGGACCAAGCTAATATGCTTCAGCAATCTAAATATTTCAGGTCCGAGTTTTGCATTGACCATTATTTGTGTTGCTGGTTCCTGTTCCCTTGTAGACTGGAGTCCCTCTGGCAAGAAGGTGGAAGAGGTGAGGAGGTCCACAGCTCTAGCTAAATAGTCTGAAAGAGAATATAAGGAATAGAAAAGAAATGGAAAAATGTACATTGTACATACTAGAGGCTTTTATAGTAATATACATTTTCATACACTTCTTTGTATTTCAACTCTCAAGTGGCATAACGCTCCTAACTAACCCTCTCTAGAGTTAGGGCAAAAACCCCCTAAACCCAAAGGAACAGCAAAGTAAACAGTGCATGTGGACAGCTGTACTGCTTATGTTGAGCTTTGGTTTTACTTATTCAGTTACAAATGGGAAGAGAAAAGAACATAAGGAATAGCGGTTGGCATAAGGCATACTGTTCTCCATTCTTCATTGCTTATTTCATGTCTCCTGGGAAGGATGCGGCAGGCTTGGCTGGACCTGATAAGCGGGAGCACTGTACAGCAAAGGAGCCAATGAGAAGTGTCATCACTGAATTTGTGATTGATTGAATGTGCTATCATATTACGAGGTGAATGATGTTCTGTAGGTTTGTATCTAACAAACAACATGAGAGAAAATGGTTGCTAGTAAATACATCTTAAAATTAAAAAAAACAAACTTGAATATTTGTTACATTTAAAAATTGATAAAAATTATGTAAGGAATTTGATACAAATGATGTCTCCATAGTGAATATGAGATTTTATTTCTCTGGAAAGGCCCAGTTAAGTCATAAACTGCAAACTCCCAATGTAAATGGCTTACAAATGGCAGCAGAGCTCTAGGAATGAGTTCATCTGTTTTCATCGGGGCCATCTGTTGTTATTTCTAATATATACTTCTTAGCTTTCACCTTTGATCTTTGCAGTTTCCAGGTTTTAAAACTTTTTATAGTTCATGATTATATGTTTTAGTGATGTCAGTGAAAGGATATTATCACCTTCAGTGACTTAGTGGGAGCTTGTTATTAGTTTACTACCCTGAGAATTGCAAATAAACAAGACAGTAAGTAAATATTATGGAGAGATGGTCGTGTCTCCATAGTTAGAGGTTGTGACTAACTCTGTGTTTCAACATTGATTATAACTTGCTCTCTCACATGAAAGTTCACTAAACCCAAAGCAAGATGCCTAATAAATCACACATGAAATGTCTTACTGGAGGTTAACTCACTGTGCAAGCTTTGAGGATACTCAAAACAAGGCTGGACTAGAGTGTAGAGGTAGTATTTTATCTCTTCATACACACCCTTTTTTCCTTTTTTTTTTTTGAACTGAACCCTCAAAATGGTTTTCTTGAGTAGTGCCAAATTTATGCATGTAAACTAAAGCAGAATGAGTCACTCTTGCAGTAGTGACTGGGGCACAAAATAATTGGTGGGACAGCAGTTAGCACTCAATCTTTTCTTCTCTCTATCTGTCACTTCCCACACTTCATTATAAACTAGTCATATTCCTGAAACGAAAAACATACTCTCCAGGAAAGGGCAAAGGAAAAGAAAGTGGTATTTATCTGTCTATCACACTTTCATTGTTCTTTCTTAGTCCCAGTCTTCACTACAGCGTATTTCAATATTCCTTTATCACCAGTTTATAGTCTCAATTGCATCACTATGCAAACTTAATGCTTCAAATGCTCCTTTTTTTTTGACAAAGAAACTCCCTTTTAACCAAGCCCAGCCCAAGCCACAGCTGCCCAGAAAACCTGCAGCCTAGATGAACCTATGCTGAGAACATCTCCCTTTCTTCTCTAACCTCTTCCTGGGTCAAAGCAAGTTTTAATTCACTGCATGATGCTTCAGGACTCCCCTCCTTGGATCACTTCTCCCCAGATCCCAACACGGGGAGGCAGAGGGCGGGTTTGGAAATCAGAGACAGGCTGGGAGAGATTCTTCTGGTCAGCTGTACACAGCCGCAGCCCAGGCGTCTGTACCCGCCTTAGCTGCGTAGTCTACCTTTACAGGCAGCGGGAAGGAGCAGGCACCTAGAAGGTGCTGTTTATTTTATCTTAAAATAGATGAAAAAAATAAATCAGACAACTCACATCTGAAGGGGGCCTCCCCCTAAAAGGAGGTTGGGGTGACTGGCTTGGATGCGCACGGCTGCTGTAGGTGTGACAGCTCCCATGGTCACTGGTGTTTATACACAAAGCTCTGCAGCTCAGATCCTCTGTCACTCAGAACAAGGGAGAAGGCACCATTTTGCTGTTATACTTTCAGTGTGCTCCGTTTTTGGCCACTGTGAGCAGTTCTGGCCCTATGTCAGTAAGGACATAGGGGAACTAGAGAAGATGCAGGGAAGGGTGAGTAGAGTAATTAATAGGGTAGGGCAGCTCCCTGACGATGACAAGGTTAACAGATGTGGGACACTTCAGCTGGATGGGAGAAGGCTGAGGAGGGATATGACTGAAGTTTCCAAAGTCACCAAGGTGCGAGATAAGGTAAAGGCAGAACTGCTGCTACTCACCAAACCTTGCGCTGTTGGATCTCAAGGACAGTATCAGAGGCAGGAACGTACCTTCCAACATGTCTACAGCAACAGCTGTGGGTACTGGGGGTACATGCAGAAGTAACTGTAGAAAGCAGCCTGGCTCGTGGGCTGTCCTTAGTAGCGTCTCCTGAGTAAGTCGGAGGCATGGTACTGGGCTAGACAGATCCCCATCCCACGGGTGAGAGCCAGCAGGGTACGTCTTAACGTTTCCCTCCACTGACTGTGTAAGAAATGAAGAGTAGCTGTGCTCCTAATTTATATTTCTTGACAATTAATATTGTCTGACATCAGTCCCAGGCCGGGTGCTCTGGAAGCAGCTACCTCTGATACTGGTCTGACTTTCTGGAACCGCAAGGGTCCACCAAGAGCTTTGTCTTTACTAGTGAGGTTTTGTTCGTCAGCCCAAATGACCTGGGAGAGAGCAAGTTCTCTCTCCTCCTAATGAAATCAATGAGAATTACGGGCGCTGAGTGTATTCCAGCAGGTGTTCAGCATCCCACAAGGTCAGGCACTTGGTTAATAGACTGAAGCTGTATAAAATGGTGTATGCTATTAGCAGCCAGGGGAAAAATCAAAAGGTAGAAAAGGACATTGGGCAAAGCTGTCAATTACATGTTGGAACCAGAAAAGAGAGGAACTGTCTGTAGCGCTTAGAGCAAAAGGGTTTAGACAACATAGAAAAAAGCGCTAATGTTTATTGCTATCAAATCTATTCTGCCTTTCAGAATACTAAGTATTTTTAGTAATGAAAAAAATTCTGCAGCTTCAAATGTATTAAGGAGTCCCCAGTGCACAGTCACATTGCTCAGTGATACTGAATCCTAACTTGCCTCCAAGTTTGAACATATTCAGGCTCAGGTTAGCCTTACGTATTTAGGTAAACTTAACTTGATTTTGAATGTTTACCTGCATAAAATAAGCAAGTCCCAAAAGTCCGGTCAACTCAGGTCAAAACAACAGTCCATAAAGCTTTTGAAATGACTAAAGCAACTTCATAGAGTTGATAACCTCCATTTGACCATTCACCACACCAGTCATATTTGCTAAACTTAATTTATAGCATCTATACAAGCCTGTGTCTCACAGTAGTGTAATTAAATTCATAGAAGCTTGTCATACTTTTAACTTTGCAGCTAGGTGTAGCATTCAATAAATAATACCAATCTCATACCACAAATTGACTCTAATGCAAACAGATACAAAAATCAAGCCTGTTCAGAAGAGGCTATTAGCCACATAATGGAAACAATAACTGAGTTAGAATTGCTCAGCTAATCAGCACATGTTTTATTATCCCATTACTTTTTCCTGCAAGTTCTAAGAGACCAAATCAGAGGTTAAGTTACCAAGTTCAGTTTAATTTTTCTTCAACAAAAGCATCACCTCTGAAGAACTGCGAAGACCCATCCCATGCCTCTTGGTTTGGGGGAGGCTGTGCATCCTTCGTAGTCGATGGGAACTCAATGCAGTTGGTCATACGCTGAGGTGCTCAGCATCTGGCAGCAGTGGTGGAATGCTGCTGGCAATATTGTTCTCTGAGAATCAATTACACGAGCAAATCTGGCAATTAGTAACACAAACCCTGTGAAATCGCTATAATTAGTTTGGCAAGATATTAACATTGGTAAATTTGTAGTTCCTTCATTAAAAGTGGCTGTCAAATGCTTCTACCTCTTCACCAGAACTGTAGTGGTGGGTTCTGGGTTGCTCCGCTCTTCTCCTGCACAGGGCGGAACATTTTCCACTCACGTCAAACCCTCTGGGCCAAGAGGGATCTCCCTCAGATCTCCTTAATTTTAACTCTTCACAGTACTCCCTGCATTGTGCTGGGGTAATGTAGCTTCATAGTTTGTCAAGATCAGGCAGGTATTTGTTTCTCATATTTGATTACTGAGCCTGTGAACACTTCAGGGCATGCAATATCCCTTGCCCTAGCACAATGGTTTTCTCACTTGTGCTGAGGCTGCTGGGTGCTTCTGCAATAGGAAAAAGATGATATTTTTCCAGATTTCTAATCATCTGATATTGCATTCTGGTATCAAAACTCCCCTGAAGTAATTGTTCATCCTTCTGATCCCTAATTGCATTTATCAACTCAGTATGAAACCTATTGCTACCTGGAGCTTTGCCTTCCTTTATCCAAATATTTCCTAACAACTATTTTCATAATCTGCAAAAGCACCTACAAAATATATCCTCACAGGAGGCACTGTTAGTATTCTTCTTGACAAATACAGAGGAAAAAAGTCATTGAGTATTTGTGTTACATTCAAAATTACTGTTAATGTGAAGGAATATTTTTTTCAGCATACTAAATCCCATGCAGCACTATAGGGTCTGAGATAAAAATTGTTTGTATATTATTAAGTTCATGCTGTTTTGAACTACAAAATCACTTTGGTAATATTTTTCTTGGAAAAATCAATTATATATGAAATTGTGTAGCAATTTAGTAACATAAACCCAGGTAATAATATAATTAAAAAGAAAATATTTACTTGCTGCACAGGGTATTTTGTATGCATCTTAATTATGTACCTTTGCTTGCCAGCTTGTATTATGTTTATAACCTTTGGGTAGATTTAGCATCAGGCGGATAGGAAAATAATAAAAACTGATACCATAGTTAGACTTTAGTTTTAATTTGAAAAATGATTGGTATCTAGATATTTGCTGCCAGTGGCACTGTGAATTAGGAAAATGGATAGAAAAAATGTTCCTCAGCATGTAAATCTTACATGATAGTGTGAGGAATCAGACCCTAAGCATCCAACTGACCATGGTTTAAGTATTTTAGGCCAGATCGGTCTAAGTGGTGTAAATAGTTTGACTGTAGCAGAGTCAAATTCTTCATATATTTCTCTGCTGTAAGTCAGCTTGGAATTTGATCCTTTGTTTTATTGTTTATTTTAATTGAGAGGACTTTGGGAAATATTCTTCCCAGATATCTTACAACTGTAGACATGTACAGTTCCATTTTCCTTCTTTTCTCAGGAGTAATTTCTTCGGTTTATAGATCAGAAAGGTCCTTTTTATACATCTTTTCGCTTGGGCTAGCTCTTTTATTAGGAGCTGAAGATGACGAAATCACCACAGTCATTCTCAGCATCCCTGAAGTAAATGAGACAAGACTTAGCCAACTAGTCAAGTGAGGATCTCGGCCTGATATATCAATATTTGTCAAAGTATTTACAGACTTTTGGAGTCTTTAATTAGCTGTTGCATGTTGAGGATTCAGTTCAGTGAAGACAAACAGGCTGTATTCCCTTCAAAAGCTGGATGAGGTTTACTGCAGTCCTAACCTGAGAATTTGTTCTGTGTTGCAAAGCAAATCAAGCAAACTGTGATTATAGCTCCCCATTAATCACTTTCTGCATTGTTTCCTTACCAGTCCTAACAAGTTTTTTTTCTCTAAGACTTTTTAATTAAGCCTAAAATCCCTCAAAAGGACATGTCTCCACTACTCAGAGAGCCTGGGCACTTTCTTTAAGAGGACTGCTTCACTAATTTTGCCCGATTTTAAGTGGGGATCTCCACTGCTGAGTAGATGTCTAGTTTCCTGTTGTGGTCACTGCCGATCTAACCAAGACCATCAATGGAGTTTATTCACCTGACCAAATTTAGGCCAAAAAAGTTGCTTTCTGAACTCAACTGTCAAACTCAGATGTACACATCTATACTGTATAGACCTAAATATGAGATGAACACCATTTTTGGTGCCTAAAATGTAAGTGAAAGTCAGTTACCCAAGTTAGGTACACTTGATCTTTAAACTTCACTATTATAAGAGGTAGCCTATTGTTCAGGGACATATGATGAATGCCTCATGTGGCAACGATGTGTCTCAGGTATTGGTGGAGTTTGCTGATGTTGTCACATGCCCATTTTGAACCTGCTGCCTTTTTAAATTCAGTAAAATTGATGTGTTATGATTTCCTTGTTGGAGCGAGTCCAGAGGAGGGCCACGAAGCTGATCCGAGGGCTGGAGCACCTCTCCTATGAGGACAGGCTGAGAGAGTTGGGATTGTTCAGCCTGGAGAAAAGGTGGCTCCCAGGAGATCTAATTGTGGCTTACCAGTGCCTGAAGGGGCCTACAGGAAAGCTGGTGAGGGACTGTTTATCAGGGAGTGTAGTGACAGGACAAGGGGTCATGGGTTTAAGCTGAAGGAGGGTCGATTTAGGTTAGATGTTAGAAAGAAATTCTTTCCTGTTAGAGTGGTGAGGCACTGGAACAGGTTGCCCAGAGAGGTTGTGGATGCCCCCTCCCTGGAAGTGTTCAAGGCCAGGTTGGATGGGGTTTTGGGCAACATGGTCTAGTGGAGGGTGTCCGTGCCCATGGCAGGGGGGTTGGAACTAGATGGTCTTTGAGGTCCCTTCCAACCCAAACCATTCTACGATTCTATGATTTCTTCCGTCCCTAGGACTGACAAGCCCTGCTGCTATCTTGACATTCGTGTTTTCTTCACTATGTTTCTCCAGTCTTACATTCTTACCTATATCTCCAAGACAAGAAATAGCAAGGTTTGCTTTACGGTCTCATGCTTTGGGAAAAGAGACAGCAGGGAGAACGTTTTTTTGTCATTTTCCAGCAGCAACACAATCTCCCCTAGAACCTGTTTTTCTATATCTGAATTCAACTCAAGGTCTCTGTGCTGTTAGAGGCCAACATCCCTTATGCTCTATTCTATATTTATATGCAGCTGAAGTCAGTGTCCAATGCTGTAGTTGGGCAACTGCCAGGCTGGCAAGCCCTTGTTTTCTGTGGAGGGTCCCATGTATTGTCGTCATTTATCAGAATGACAAAGACTTATTCTGCAAGCAATGTTGGATTTCATAGATTCTCAAAAGGACAGCTCCTGCTGTAATAATAGTAACCCAATTCAGTTTTATCCAGCAGATCCCACTGGCTGTTCTCTGGCAGTCATCATGTTGTGTAACAAAACTGCTGTTACATCTAATGACAAAAAAGAAAAGAGAGAGTGAGAAGATGAGTGTTTTGTTTTAAAATAAGTAGGAGCTTGAAGACTGTATCCCCACCTGCCCCAGGCCCACCCCAAGTCCTGGTGGGAAATGTGTTCCTGTCTTTTGATAAAATCTTAGCCTGCACCACACCCACAGAGAAAAAACTGTGATGGAGGTAGATAGACCAGAAAAGTGGGAGGTCATCAGGTCTAGATCCCATTGTTGCCTCTGCAAGACATTGTTTTACCGGCTGGTTTGAGGTCTTTGGTGGTGCCTTGCCATCGGGAAGCTCTGTTTGTGGAACGGATGCTGGTGGGGTGGTCATGTCCGAAGGCTGCACTGAAATCACCCCTTCTTTTTGCCTACTGCCTTTTTCAAGCTGTGGTTTTTTTCAGTGATTATGTCTCTTTTATTTATGTGTACCTGTAGCACTCTGGTCTGAGGTGTTTCACTGGAATTCTACCTGAGAAATTTCTTCCACTTTGTTTTAACTCTTGCCACCAGTCTCTTCCTAATAGCTGTTGGCTTGAGCTGTGGTCTGACATATTTTTCTTTAGGCTTTAATATTTGAAAGGACTAAGTAGAGCCTCAGATCTTTTGGATGCTTTTTCTCTTGTAGGTATTGCAAGATAACTCCTTTCCCTGCTAGTCTCAGTCTCGCTTTGATTTGGTGTTTTTTCTCTTTGCTAAGTATGGTGTATCAACAGTAATATCCACCTCCAGCAGCAGTATGAAACCCTCTTTTTAAGTGGACATTATTGAATTTTCTTCCATTTTTCTACAGTGCAGATTTGTGTACCTTCTACACATCTTTCCCCTTTTTTTATAGTCATATAACTGCTGGATTGTTTTCCTTTTCCCTCTTGGACCTTTTGAGTCAGCATTAAGGTGCTCTTTAAGATCCATAATAGATCTTGAATTGAGTCAAAAGGAAAGGAGACTGGAACGAAAATAACTCACTACTGCAACATTTTGGGTAGTCAGCTCCCTTCTTGATGACCGCTTCCAATACAGTATCTCTGTACTTATTCTTGTAACCCTTTCTAGTACATATAAGAATATATCTGGATTGGTAAACCAATTGTGTATGCTTAATGAAAAAATGAATGACCCCACTACTATATAAAAAGGAGAGGTACTCAGTTTTGCAAATGGTAGTTATTCCTCTTTAAATCTCTACTTTGATTCCTCAGCCTGTTAGAAAAAGCAGCCAGAAACTGACCTTTGGTTAAGATAACCAGGTTCACAAAAATATTATTTATCTCTTTGTATCCACAGTCCAAAATTCATCTTTACAGACAATAGAAAAGCTCCACACAACACCTGCAACAACATAAACTTACTTTTTGGTCAGTGGAAAAGTAATTTATTTTTCTGATGCAGAGGAAAGAAGAATTAATGCAACCAAGACAGACACCAGGACATCATTTAAAATTCCAGGACATCATTTTAGACCCTGGTGAATCATTGAAGTTCTTCAGATACCACTGAATAAGAAGAGTATGATGATAACCTGTTTCTCTAACCTAAACTAGAATGCCAAGAACTGTAAATTCACCCATCTGCCCCCATTTTCTGTCTGCATGAGTGAATAGGCATTGAATGTGTTTCAAGTGGTTCTCCAGTTTCAGGTGGTTGGGCAGCCCACTGCGAAATCACAAAATTAGGTAAACACGACAGACTGATGCGGAGGACATTTAGGGTGAATGAGATCTTCTAGTTTATCCATGAGGCAGGCAGGTAAATTAATAAGGGAAATAATTGAGAATCATTTATACGTGCTGGCATCAGCGGGCATCTCAGCAGCAAAACTGCCGGTGAAAGGTCACAGCTCGTCTGCCACTGAGATGACCAGCAGCCAGGCTAAAAATTATTCATTTTCAGACATTGTTTAGGTACTTTGTTCACCGTGGAAGCAGCAGACCTTCTTTTTCTTCTTCTTTTTCTTTTTTTCTAGCAGGCAGAAGCAATAAATCAGCTAGTTTAAGAAGACCCAGCTAGCCCAACACAGATCGATTTCACGGGGAAGTCGATGGGCTGCTAATAGAATTACAACTACCTGTCAAAATAGGGAAAACATATCTGTGACAGTGACAAAGGGCAAATCAATTGAAGAAGTGTTGTGGGCTCTTTTTTCCTTTTTTTTTTTTTTTTTTTTTGAGACATAGATGCAAAGTACATGTGTGTCTTTCGAAGCCTGCAACTGTGAAAACCAGCAATATGTTTATCCCTTTACAGGAGCCACCAGTCCTGCAATACTGAATTCTGTGGTCACTTTATTTCTACTGTAATTCTAGGATACTCCCCAGAGACAAAGCTAAAGAGCCTCATCCAGAACTATTTGAACAGTTTCTCATGTATTATGAAAGCTATTTAAAAAGGTTTTATTAACA
This sequence comes from Grus americana, assembly GCF_028858705.1. Classification (NCBI taxonomy): domain Eukaryota; kingdom Metazoa; phylum Chordata; class Aves; order Gruiformes; family Gruidae; genus Grus; species Grus americana. Next base: position 41,571,876 of record NC_072854.1, read on the forward strand.
GCTGTAATAATTTGCTCCAGGTGAAAAACCTTGGCGCATTTTGTTTACCACAAACTGGTTTTTTTTTTCAATTACACACATGAACTTGCCAGTTACAGGTGGTTTTTAGTGTTTGTACAGCTCAAGCAGAAAATCAGTTTACAACAATGTTGTTGGCTCAGAAATTATGTTATAATTTGTGATAATTAGATAAAAATTGAGTTATTGAACAGTGGAAAGCTGCCATTGTGCTGCAACACTACTCTGCTGCCTGTATATCATTTATATAGCCTGTGCCTTTAGTACATTGCATTTTTATATCAGAGATTGGAAAGGTCCTATGTAGTTAGAAATGTAACTAAAGATGTACATACCTATTGATGCAACAGTTTGTGATGGCCCTGCAGATGTCACGACTGAGTACTGAAGTAGTAAGATATTTACCAAGTCATGCCAGCATAGGCTTCTGCTCGGCTGGTAAAGCTCCAAAATAATGAAGAAATACTACAGTAAAATAAGTAGGATGACACTCCTTATTCTCCTCTCACTGCAGGCAGTCCTGGGTCTAAAGCTGCCTCTGACTTTCTGTAGGGAAGACCACATATCTTTATGAATTTTGTATACATGTGTGAATGAGGATTTGGAACAAAACTGTAATCAAAATTAATTATCTGGGAATCTTCCTCTCATTCCATTCCTTGGGTATATAAACCAAAGAGGTGTAAGTCCTTTTGTTTCATTTCTTAGCGCATACCAGTTTGGACAATGATTGGGTGCCAGAAAACTGTACTGCCAAAATTAAAAAAGCAAACAGTTTTATTCTCCAGAATTTCCTCACGTAATTTCTTTCAAATATGTGTATACACACACACACGTATATATATGTGTATGCCACACATTTACAAAAGTAATGAAAGCGGCAATTAGAGCTATACTGCCTTGTTAAATAACCTGAAGAACAGCTGAAATGGTATATTTTGCACTGCTACATGTGTACAGGCCCGAATTATGACCATTGGAAGTATCATGTACAACTAAACTGGGGAAACTTCCTTGAAGCCAATTGAATTTGCATTTAAATAAACGATAAAACTTCCATTGACTCCCAATGAGAATGGGATTTCATGCAGTGCAATTAAACCAGACTGTCAGAGGAGTCAGGGTCAAAATTCTCAGACGTGAATATCTTGCTTTTCTTGCATTTCTTTGCTTGCTTTGCCTATATAAAATCAGTGCCCAGCTGTGCTCTTTATCATATGCTGCAACTTCTGTCGACTTTGTTGGGTCCTTCAGGCTTACACGAGCATGGCAACAACGTCTCTGGAGGCAGAACTGTGTTTTAAATTCTCTGGAGCAAGGAATAAACCATAACATTAATCTTTTTGTAGAGCATTCTATGCATTTTTAACACTGTGATTTTTAATAGATAGTAATAATAGCAATTTTAAAGTACCCTGCAGATTCTAGTAAAGGACTTTCCTTCAGAAACACTATCCCCTACTGCTATTTTGCAAATCTTCTAATTCATTGCCACATGGAGTGTCCTATGTGAGCAACGTTTTTTTATTTCAAAACAGATGAAGCTGTATATTTTGCCAAGGAAGGTTCCGTGACAGCATGTTACCATTTCTCCTGTGTGGGACTACAACTACTTTAAATAATTTCCAAATAATGGTAGTGGATAGTTTAAAGATCATGAGTAAGTCATTTATTTAAATTAAGCATTTAGATTAGCCATCTGTATTTCAAAGCTTATAGATCCATACTAAACCAGTATATTTTTCCTGAATATTGTTTTCATGATGTAGGTTATTCAGTGAATCACAGTATTCCTCAGAAAGCCACATCGTCCTTAAGTTATATATACATATGTCTGTGAGACGTGTCTTCCCGTTGCTGGCAAAACGTGGATGTGGCTCTTTGTGCTATAGAGACCTCGGGAGCCCGGCGGGGAGTGGCTGGGCTGGCGGTTCACAGCTCCGACGGCAGGGAAAACAGCGGGGAAGCTATTGCTGAAGCTCTCAGAACAAAAGGTATGAAGTTAACATCCAAGCACGGAGGGATGACAGAGTAAGTGTCTCTCCGCCATAGACCGCGGCTCTTTCTGGAGCCTTACTCACTTCAAAAATAGTGGGAAAACTCCAGGAAAGAGGGCAGATGTTCCTGTTCATTTCAAACAGATATACAAAAAGCTTGGTAGCCAAAAAAAAAAAAAAGGTTTTAACAACAGCTTTTTAATGAAACTCAGGAAAGAGCGAGTGGCTTGGTCATCGCGGCTTCAGAGCGCATCTGGTTTATGCAGCCCAACTTGAATTGCGTATGCCACTTTAACTTTGATCTGTGTTTTATAAAGTAAGGCTTAAAACTCAAAGCCGTAGGTGGGAGAGTTGCCGTGAACTTTTAATGTCTCACAAATAAAAAAACTTGAGGGAGGGTTTGTCTCTCCAGAAGTGCCAGAAAACCCAGTTCTATGTGTCTAAGGAAAATGTATGGGGGAACGGGTCATGGAAACAGTGAATCTTAGAATACTAGCACAACAAATACCCTGCCAACACAGGGCTGTGCCTTAAAAACTTGGCATCTTTGTGCCTGGTTGTACCTGGGAGAGAAAGCTACCGGGGACAGAATGTATAAGCATTACTTTCTGCTCAGCATTGAATCACTCTCGCGGTTATGTTTTTGGCCCACTTCTGTAAACTATGTGTTTTAATATGCATTATGGACACTCCACTAACAAAGGTATTCACTTTTCTTAAATAGAATTTCAGTGGAATATGTCTCGAGAGGATATATGACCCTTTTAAGGCAGGAGCAACTATTAGTTACTATAGAAGCCTAGAAAATATTTGTTCAGTGCTCGCTTAAGCATGCAGCCTGAATGCCTCACAAACACAGTGTCACCATTATAAATTAAGCAGAGACAAAGTGCCTGACTGTCTTCTATCGTTCCAGTTTGATACACAATGTCTTGTGAACTCCAGGGCTTTTCAGTGGCATCACGTCAGTGTAACACAGTGGAGAATCGGATTGGAGGGATATTCCTGGTTGGTTTATTAGCACTTTCGAGAAGAGGTCATGCTTCTCCTCCTTTGGAGGATCATGCTAGATGCTGTCTTGAAAGGGCTTATATTTTAACATGGTGCGTTAGTATATACAGCATATACTGAAAATAGTCTAAAGTACAAGGCTGAATCAGCCTTTAAAAGACATCTTTTGAGCCCATTCTTGCACCAGTCAAGCCACTGAATGATTAAAGGAGTGTCTGACTTTCTAAGGTACTCAACACTTGCAGTGCTGTGTTACCAGAACTGCAGATTTCCACTGAATTTTAAAGGAGCTGAAGGGCTCTGTGCCTCCTCAGTACTGGCATTTGACAGGTGATCTAAAATGACCCTAAGCGTTAAATAATGTAAAGTATATCTGAAGGGGTTTAGGCATCTTATCTGCACATTCAGCTTTTGGTCATTTCATTGGAATTTTCAGATAAAAAGAAAATTAAAGAAGATGAGAGCAAGTGAAGAAAACATTAATTTGTTACTATATTGTTCAAGTTTAGTGCTACTTAATATGAAAAAAACCCCCTCATTACACTGAAATAAAATTTAAAACAAGCAGCAAAGCATGAAAATTTGAGCAAAAATAAAGTACTTTGTCCAAAAAATGCCCAAGCCCAAACCAAAGCAAAGTCATTCTAATTAATATAGTTTAAGGCCTACCCACAATATGGAGGATTTATCTTCTACAAAGCTTTCACTCTGATTCATTAGTTCCTCCAGAGTTATAAACTGCATTAAGTCTCCCGTGCAGAAATGAGCACTGTTACGGAGTTCTTGAGCAGATGTGATACAAGAGAGCCTTTTGATTTCTTCTTTTTTTTTTAAACTCAAAGAGTAATGACACTGCAATATCATGTAGTGAAGGAGCAATAATTTGATAAACATTGTCTTTCCATTAGATTAGAGCAATTAATCTGATTCTAATTTAGCTGAAACATTACCATACTGGAATCCCTAGAGCCCTATGAATAATCTCTAAACACATTGACACACTCAGCAGACAAACATTATCTCCACTCATACTGTTATTCCATATGGTCTCCTCCCATTCTGATGGAGGGCACCCTGCTGTTTCAATCAAATAAATGTCAATTATCTGAGATAGATTTTTTAGTTCACCAGCGCAGGCTTACAATTCGGCAACAGCGGCTGTGGAACAATTGTCTGCAGTTCTCCCCTGATTGCTGCTGCCTCCTTTTTCAGCTGCAGACCTTGCTGGATTGTTGTCAAACTTCGTTGCATCATACAAAGTTTCAAAGGCTATCTCTTGAAAATTGTAGGCACAGAAAATCATTTGTACCTGGGGAGACAGCAGCAAAGCACAGAAGAAATGGCAGGAGGGTTTGCCATGTAGACTTCTTTACCCTATTAGTTGGGATGGTCTTTATTGCTTTTTCTATTTGTTGATCTAGCAGGGTGCCAAAACTCTATGTGACTAAAGGCTGCTTAGACGATTTGATAGGCTCTTGCTCTTCTAACGCTATGGCTCCCAAGCCTTTTGCTTCAATGGATTGTGGGCACGCTCGCCACTTCTCACAGGCTGCCTTGCACTTTGAATTGAAAACACTATAAAAGACAACAGGCTGAAAACTGTAAGCCCTGGCAAGCTGCAGTTTTGAACACGGCTACGAAGTTCAAAGCTTATCCAAAAAATATCCCTTTGGCGTGGTAATCTGACTGCTTAGTATACGTGCCTAACGTAAGCCTTGTGGTTAGTATGATGTCTAACACTGAGTGAGCAATTCAGGTTCTTTACTGCCTAATGCCATCAGTAGAGAGAAACAGCCAGAGCACCCAAGGTAGGTCCCTCTCAGTGGTGGTCTGAACACAGCAATTTGCAGGCCCAACTCATTATTATATTATATTAATTATATTATATTATATTATATTATATTATATTATATTATATTATATATTGTATCATTATCATTGATAATTTTATATATTGATATTAATCATATCATATCTGACTTGTGTTATTTAAGGTAACATATTTTTCTTCTCTGGATATGTGATGATAGGCAAATAAATGCGATGGAAGGAAGGATGGAGACGAAAAATTTGTAGAATTGTGCTTTCTCTAGCTTTCAGTTCTTTGAATGCTCAAAGCAACGTACCAGAAGATACCCTCTCTTCATCAAAACACCTTAAACTCTGTCAGATAATCCTGTCATCCCTGCCCCAAGGTATGTAGTTAGTTGATCACAGTTGTTTCTATAGATATGCTGCCTTAGAGAGGGTGTCTGTATATCTGTGTTGGAAATATCACTGGGCAATCTGACATGGATAAAGTTTTACAAATGGAAAGTTGTACAATATTTTAATGATACTTGGCATTCAGCTTGACATAAATGACATGGACATTGTGAGAAGAAAAGTATATTGAATTGAGCCTGTGATCTATGTGAGAAACTGCTCGTTTGATCATGTGTGTGTGAGGACCAATGTGGCATTCCTCTGGTTGAGAAAACCTTTTAGGTCCAGTAGACTGGGGTAGTAAGTACAGTGTGAATGGTTTCTCAGCGGTTTTAAATCATACCTGTGAAACTGGCTTATTTTTCTTAACTTGGTAATATACCTGCACTTCCCAGCTTTCTTCCCTCTTTTCTTCCTCACCAGGTTCTCTTTAGCATCCATCACATACACCTGAAATGCTGTAATATCTTACTGCTTAGAAAAAGTCTTATTTTTCAAGATGTTGTGTACCTTCCCCTCTTCCTAACTTCAAATAGACTCCCATATACTTCCATACGTCAGGAGCAAATTCATTCATCCCCTTTCTACCAGGTATTCCTCTTCCCTGGCACAGGAAGCTGGAAACACAGAGAATCTGTCCATAAAGTGGAGTGATTTGTATGCAGCAGTTATCCATACGTTTCAACAGAAGATAGGGCTTTCAAGCAGGGCCATATGGTTATCAGTTTCTAGTCTAGAATTTTAGTGTATCTGTAATTGTATGTTATAGAAATAAAAAAGTGTCTCTTACTTTGGATTTGGACATTCTGTCACCATTAATGTACCAATAAAGACTTTGCTTGAGGACATTGTGGAACAACACACTTCTGTTAATGTTGCTCAATAAAACTATTAATACGATCAATTTGATTTGAAATGTCTCTTGTCTTGTAAAGTATCAGATCATTAACTTTAACAATGTCAGAGAGTTCTGACTATCATATTTAACTAAATTAATGTCCAAGGAATAGCTAAGAGCTCATTTTGCATAGTGGGAAGTATTAATGTGCCATAGTGGAAAGTATTAATGTGCTACTAGATGTAAATAAACTGAGCAACCTTCAAATGCTTCAGGAAGGATGTAGGCTTGCAGTAGTGCATGTCATAAAAAGAGGCAACGAGAGATATGAGGCAGAGAAAGAAACAATAATGATTCTTGAACTGAAGGCATGAGATAAAGAAAAATGGTACTGAACACCTGAAATTCTTATGTGATCACAGGGATATCTGGGTTCTCAGGGTCTCAGAGTAAGGCACGTTACATGCTACTGAGAGACAAGAAGTAGGGTCAGGAAGTGCACAAAGAAGAAACTCTATAGGTGCCTCTGTCGTAGCATTTTAGTTCAAATCAGGAGAGTACTTCTGAAGCACAGTTCTTAATCTTTTCCAGTTTACAATACTTTGGTTCACATTGTAGAGCAGCGTTGGGGTGCATACAAGTAAACTGAAATGTGTAGCACCAGCTCGTGTCTAATTCACTCTGTTTGTGGCTGGTCAACTCCATAGGAACAGATTGGAGCTAGTCAGAGATAAAATGCCCTGAAAGTCTTATAAAGTGTATATTTAGTCCTCAGCACTGACTATTTCACTCAACAAATCCACCCCTATTGGGCCACACTGCTTGCTTGTGTGGACATAGCAGGTGAAATGTACTGGGGACTCCTTCCGCTGCCCCACATGTATGCTGTTACCCATGCACCCAACATGCATAAATATTGACCAAGACAATAGCAATTGTCCTAACTATGTTTGAGAAAGTAATGATTTCAAGCCTGATTTTAAAAGCATCTGTGGAGGCTCTTGTACTGGCCGTTCCAACAGTTGAATGTAATAATAACATGGGGCAGATCCTGGCCCTCACACTGGCTACAGAAGGGGGAACTAAGGGTATCATGGGAACTGAACATGTTATTTTCAACCTCCTGTGGATGAGGTTTTTATTCTTTCTCTGGTCCTCTGCCTAAAATAAACTGTCACACCAATAATCCTGGGAACTGACTGCCTGAGTGGTAACTGCTGAAAAGTACCAGGTGGACGCCAAACTGAATAGGAGCTGGCAGGGCACCCTCATTGCAAAGGAAGCATATGCGTGCTGGGTACGTTAGGAGGAGCACGGCCCGTGGACTGAGGGCAGTTACTCTTCCCCAGTCCACACAGGTGAGGTGGTACCTAGAACAACTTGAAGGCCAGTCACAAACTGCCTTCACAGCGGTGGCAGATCATATAACAAGGGGCAACAGCCAGAGACTGCATTCAGGTTGGTCATTAGGAAAAAGTTTTTGCTCTAAGTGCAACACTGAAGTGGGCTTCTTAGAAAGATTGTGTAATCTTTAATATTGGGTATTTTAAAGACATGGCTGGGGAAAGCTGATCCAGTGCTTGTGGTGGCCCTGCTTCAAATAGGATTTTGGACAAGGTGACCTCTAGAAGTCCCTTCCAACCAACACTGCTATGACTGTAGAAGTCTGTGAACCAGACTTAGGTGCATATTAGGGCAATGATGAGCATGACGAGCAGATTTGTTAACTAGAACATTTGGCCTGGCCTAACGTTGCAGAAGGTCATAGGTAGCTTAAACTATATCACTCCCTGGGACACCAAAAGTCTGTAGTAATTTCCTGAGGAGAGTCTGTCTCTTTTCATCTAAGATTTCTTATCAAGTAGAAGGGTAAAACCAAGGCAGAGAAAATAGAGGGTGAGCCTTGAAGAGGTTTGAGGAGCCTTGGATAGCCTTAGGGAACATGACTTACCCATTGTTGAGAGGAAGAGGAGGAACAATAGTTGCTTCTTGAACGAGACCCCTCATTCTCTCACCCAGAAGGAGCTGCTGCCCTGCACATTTCCAGCTGTAGTGACAGCAATGGCTGATTTCCACCCTGGCAGCCTGCTGCCTGAGGCAGCTGCCTACATCACCTCACCTTGATGACCGGCTCTGATGGGGACTTGCAAATTTGCTCCAGGGAACAGAACATCTGTACTCAAAATATTGAGCAGACGTCTTCACCTCTGCCTCAATACCGAAGGCTTGCCTGTTTCTCCCCTGGGGTGACTCCGTGGTACCGGTTAGGAGCAGAGACAGGTGTCAGCATGGCCTTAGTCAGAAATCTACATTTTCACAGCTTTACTGAGATACTGGGGGATAAAGCCACAAGCTGGCCTCAGAAATGTCACACATATGGAACAGCAACTAGATGTTACCCACAAAGGCATAGCTGAGCAGGTGTCTGCTTAAAAAGCAGCTGCCTGGGCGATGGCTTTTCTTCACTGCCTATGTCAGTTTTATCATCCAAAGTCAACGGGATCAGTGGCATTGAAATTACTGAGTACATTGTTTCAGCTCTGATTTTAAAATTAAAACTTTTACAATTAAAAACTTTTTCCTTCAAAATACATTTTTTCCAAAGTCTGACTTTTAATTATGATATTTTTGATTAACATCACAATTTAGATTATTTTTCATAGAAATCAGTGACTTTACTTTGTTATTGAGTTCCTTTCTAATAGTTTTAGTGATGCAGAAGAAACTTTCTGTGTTGTGGGACTGAAGAAGTGTTGTGGTTTAACCCGGCAGGCAGCTAAACACCACACAGCAGTTCTCCTACTCCCCCCTCAGTGGGATGGGGGAGAAATTCAGAAAGAAAAGGTAAACTTCATAGGTTGAGATAAAACCAGTTTAATAGGACAGAAAAGGAAGGGAAAACAACATCAATAATAATAATGATGATAATGATAATAATAATAATAATATACAAAACAAGCGATGTATAATGCAATTGCTCGTCACCTGCTGACTGATGCCCAGCCAGTCCCCGAGCAGTGGCTCCTGCCCCCTCGGCCAACTCCCCCCAGGTTTTTTTGTTCAGCATGACATCATATGGTATGGAATATCCCTTTGGCCAGTTTGGATCAGCTGTCCCCTCCCAGCTTCTTGTGCACCCCCCGCCTCCTCGCTGGCAGGGCAGTATGAGAAGCTGAAAAGTCCTTGACTTGGTGTAAGCTCTACTTGGCAACAACTGAAATATCAGTGTGTTATCAACAATATTCTCATCCTAAATCCAAAACACAGCACTATGCCAGCTACTAGGAAGAAAATTAACTCTATCTCACCTGAAACCAGGACAAGAAGCAGGCTCCATTCACAACACAACAGTCTTAGCGAATGGTAATTATCACTTCTGGGTGTAAGAGTCTAAATGGATTTTTTTTCCTGCTCTATTTTCAAAATGTGACAAAATTACTAGGTAGCCTATGTATCCAAAGTCAGAAAAACACTGGGAGCTGAATACTGTCAATAATACCAGAGAAACCTGATTTTAGCTCCATCGCAGCACAGCAGAGTTCTGCTTTCATGGTGCATTAATTCAACACCTGCAGGCGCTCTCTTTCCTTGCTGAAATTACAGGCTGTCTAGTGAGTAGTTAAGGCTTTGGACTGGAGTGTGGAGTAAAGTCGTGTGGTCTTTATTGATCCACACAGAGCCAGATCCTAATAGAGTGATGTAAGTTACAGATGCTCCCTCATGTTGCCTAAAATGGAGACAAAGGATGAAACATAGCTGAGGTGTTTTACTGACATGCCTGGTTTTTAGAGTTCTTCACCTTTAACCAGTTACCTTTAAAATAGTTGTTTCTTTAAATTCAAAAGGGAAAAAAAATCATGGTGCTGGAAAATCATCAGTATTCAAATATTTTTATTTATTTATCAGTTGAAAGTGTAATTTAAAAGCCACCTCAGCCTCTCAAAAAAAGACTTTGAAGCACAGAACCATGAGAATCAGAGAAAAGTCAAACCAAAAGCTTTGCTTTTGTTGTGTGCCTTAAATTAGAAGCATTAGAGAAGTTTAATTTAATTTGAAAGTAGGCAGTTGACAGCATTGTTTGGCTGTTGGACTATTGAAGGACTCTGGTTCCTGTGCTGGTAGGAGGGGCTGGAAGTAACAGAGGGGTTGGAGGGGAGTCCATGAATAAAAAAGACATTTATTTCGGTATCTTGGGTAAATGTTTAACAGTCATAATAAGACTGCTGTGGGGCATGTTAGTATGCTCCAAGAGGCACTGTGTTATTGTTGTTTCTTTGGTTTCCCTAACATGGCAGTTGCTCTATAAGGTCTCTGCCCTGCAGAGTAGAAAACGGGGATGTTTCTGAACTCAGCGGAGGGCGAGAGCTGCTGCCTCATACCGAGGGGGGATCCCACTCCTCTCCTGCATCTGAAGCAGTGGTGCTGTGGGGTTCCTGAAGTGCCTCATACTGCACTGAGTCATGTCTCTTGGCTGGTTTCTCACCTTCAGGCAAACAGTAGTTCTCAAGGCACCGTGTCTCACCAGAGCTTTGAAATGAGAGCTGCTGTGTGACCGGCAGTGAGTGCTTGGTGGTATCTGCTCTCTGTGGTGGAAGATCACGCTGAATTCCTGGTGGTGGTTGCAGTGAGCCAGTTACCTAAAAGTCTTGACGCTGTTCAGTTTATCAATGGAGGTCTGCATATAGCTGCATACACTGTTCCACTCTGAGTGTCGAACAACTTGCAGAGACTTAATGGGGACTAGTCGTATATTGTAAAATTAGGACCTAAAAAACCACACTATAAGAGCACTGAATGGGGTTGTACCACATGGCCCTCTAGCTCTCTGTCCTGTCTCTGATGGCCGTCAAAAAGAGATGTCTTTTATACTCTTTTAGGAAAGAGTATAAAAACAGGGTGCATGATACATGATACTTCCCTGGGTACTCTCCCTGCTTCCAATCATTTGCAGCTCAGAGACTTCCTGATCTGGAGATGTTTCTTTGAATTTATAGCCTGAAAGTATTTCTGATCTGTGAACTTGCCCTGCCTCTCCTTGAATCCATGTAAGCTTTTAGCATCTGCAACATCCTGTGGCATGGAGTTCATCAAATGCACGTGCTTTTCTAAGGTCGCAGCCTCAGAGGTCAGACTGACTCCTCGTGTCAACAGGATTCAGTCCCCCGTTGCCATCGCAGCAGGATTTGGCTCCCAGACCAGCTCGTCTTCAGTACCCTCTCTCTGTACCTGTTAATACACGTTAATATTGATTAATGCACTCACCACATATGGTGTAGGCACTTGTCTTAGTCCCCATCCACCCAGGATACACATTAATCAACAGTACAGCATGGTATAGTATGTCATGTCTTATTGCTTAAACATTTTCCTACTCCCTTATGTTGTTATTAAATTGAAGAAAACGAAGTGCTCAGACAGAAGTAATAGATCAGTATAACTGGATTTGTCTTAATACACCCCAGATGAATTTGCCCAGAAGAGTTTCACGGAAAATCTTTTTGGGACTACAAAATCTTTTTGAGGAGTTAAATCACGGAGGATTGCTTTCTGCAACTGCAGTAAAAACCAAAAAGGCTCTTTGTTCTGTTTCTGTCTCTCCCACGCAATAAAGATATTATTTCTATCTCTCCCCTCCCCCTTAAAAAAAAAAAAAAAAAAAAGAAAAAAAAAAGATTACTGGTTTCAGAAAGACAGCATTTCAGCTTCTCAACTTTTGGTTTCCTAAAGAGTGTCCAGTTAATATGCTATGGGCTAAGTACAACTCTGCTGTAGCTTAGTTCGGTTGAGCCCAATGACGTTGGCACTCAGTGTCCCCGATGTTGGTCACCAGAAGTCAGGTGCCTGGTCTGAGTGGCCTGCTCTCTAGTTGACAAAGAAGGATGGATGGATACCTCCTGAGAAAGATTTATTTTACCCTGTGGCAGGTGTTTAAAATCAACCTCTAGAGATGTCTTTTCTGCTCTATTGATTAGAGGTTATTGATTCATTGCAAACTAGCTTTCCCAGCTTCCTCTGGGAAAAGTTAGACCCTGGGACCTGGAGCTTAGAGAACAAAGCAGCATGATGGAGAAACATTTCAGTTGTATTTGGTATACCAGATTTCAAATATGTAATATTCAGTAGACATGAAAAAATGGAAAACCCCCAAGTTTTCATAGAAGCGTAATACACAGAACACAAACCGAAAGGGTTTGTAGGTCAAAAAGCTGGTTCTTCCAGTGTTACTGGTGTGAATTGCTCCATTATAGGTCATATGACTAATTCATATGTCTAACTCATCAATAAATCAATATTGTTGCTGATCTTAGTGTAAAGTGAGGAGCTACTCACTGAGAGCAGGAAGTGGTGGAAACTATCCCGTAATCAATATATTTACTTGGTGTGCCAGAGACAATAATGAAAGTGCAAAAGAGCTGAAGACAATCACCAGAGGTTTTGCACTCTGTTCTGTGCTGTCTGACCCCCCTCTCGAGTACATAGAGCTTCTTTTACATTTGTTTCTGAGATTATGGACACAACTGTGTCCTTTATTACTTACGAAATTTCTGAGCTCATACACAGCCTGCTAATTACATGCTCTATTTTAATGTGCTTACACAAAATGACCACGTTATTGTTGCTCGTGCGGTCCTTGCCATACCATTTTATCACTTCTGAATGCAAGTTCCATGGTCCATTAATGTAGTTTTTGAATTTTTTTCTTTTTAAATTCTGTCAACTAAGCCCATGGCTTCCTTGGTGTTTTTACCTTCTAGATGTGTGAAGACCATTATCAATATGCCTTGCAGACTATCGGTACTATATAAACACCAGGTAGAAACCATGATGTTATTACATTGGCTGCATATCAGCTACTGTGAAATAATGGATATAGTCAGACCTTCTGAGCATTGCAAATGTAGCTTATGATGTAAAGAGTAAGTCCAGACTAACTTTGATGCAGGAAGGATTTTGATGCATAATCGAGAGCTTTTTCATGGAATGATGCTTTCCAGAGCATTTATGCAGTGCCTTACATCTTCAAGCAACTGTATAAACAATAAATAATCCTCCTCATCAGTGTCACTGCATCCTATTGAATAAGTCCCCAGGGCACTATAAATAAAGGTTATCTTGCAGCCGTCAATAACAAGCAGCAGCAGAAGAAGGATTTCCTCACTAACTTTTATGAAGTTTTCAGTAGTGTTTTGATTTGATTCAGCATTTCTGACAGCGGTGTAGCGTTTGCCTGCCTGCATGAGATGTTCAAAGGCAAGCAAGTTTGTTAGGTTCGCAAATCCCACAAGCCTCTGAAGGACTTCAGGAGCTTCCTGGGCTGTTTGCTTACTTCACTGCAATCCACTGATCTTCAGGGTACATTTGAAACTGTACTTGTGTTGAAACCTGTGTCAGGAGTGTCCCTAGACATGCCTACAGGATGAAAACAGGCCAGCTGGCTCTCGCTCTAACCAAAGATTTGTCGCTCAGATTCAGGGCAGCTTGTGTGGTTTTTAGCTGGCTCAGAGTATTAGGCAACATAAATTTGTGTCTGGCTCCCTCACCTACTTAGACACCCAATGTCTCTAGATAAGTATACAAGACCTCATCAATGTATAGTATGTAAAACCCCAAATATTAAACTATTACTCACTAGAAGGTCCCCATGAGGTAAGAAAGTACTGTAATCATAATTTTACAGGTAAGAAACTGAGGCTCAGGGGCAAGATTGTTAAAGATACTTTAATATCTTTTTGATATCTGTAGAATGAGGGTCTCTGAATGCTAGTGAAACTCTTGTGCTAGGATATGTACTTAATTTCACTTGAAGGAGCCTGTTAGACAATGCCAGGGAATGACCCCTCCTTACTAGATATCTAAGATCAACTTTATTATCCCTTTCTTGCCTTCAGTTTAAATCAATTGGAAGGAATGGAGGAAAACTTGTTCAGTAAAAATCCACTTTAATTATAAATCCATTATTATTCCTCTTAACTTACTTTTTTCTTTGGTCTGCATATGCCTTCTTGAACTTACCAGTGAAAGAGCTGAGAACTGACCATCTTCTGCGAGCACCTTTTGGCTTCAGGGCAGAGTGTGGTACGGGAGGAGAGTGCAGTTTTCAGGAATGAATAATTTGCTCTGGGCTCAAGTCATGTGGACCCCTCAGGTGCCTAAATCACTTTGGAAATGGGACTTGGGGTATGAGAGTCAACCGAAACGAGTGAGGCTTTCCTGCCTTGGGACTCTTTCAGAGTTTGCCACTTCTGTGACAGTGATTAGTGAATTACATGCTAAACAACTCTGAACTGCCTTAGTTTTCAGACCTGTATATTTAAATGGGCTAAAGTTAGTTATTTGCTTTGACAAGCCACAGGAGCTTTTCAGTGGCAATCCTGGCAGTGGCCACGGCAGCCGTAGCAAGAAGGGTTACAATCTACCTCTGCGAACAGCACCACTGGCTTCTAAACTGGCTTCCAGTTACTTTGCAGATCAATTCTTCTGAAAAAGCCTGAGTCTTGTGTATTTTTTAAAAATGTTGAAATTTGACATTTAAGTGTGTAAAGGCAGATAGGCAGTGGTTCCTCGGTTCACCGAGAATGGAAGGTCAGGGTGCATGGTGCAGAGGCCCATACTAGCAGGATAAGACTCAAATCAGAGCCAACCCAGTTGCAAAAATTAGTTTGGTGTGAGCTAATGAGTGGTGCTGACACTTTGAGATCATCAGTCTACGTGCAACAGGGAGCTGCACATAATGTGATCAAGGCAGATTAATTTTGGCCAAACATGCACTCTGTTTTGAGCGCATCTGGTACAGCAGAGTAACACTCAGTGAACCAATCTGCACAACAGATCCTCTGTACATCCACAGGAACTCCTGTTCCCCTCAGTGGAAGTTCTCTTATGCAGGGTATGTGACAGGACAGAGTTTTGGTGTCATACATGGTTGCTGGAATGGTTCTTCCTGGTGACCACCATCTCTTATCCTTCTCCGTGCTCCAGCTGAGCTTCAGCCAGTCAGCAAGAACTCTCCACCCTTTTTCCTTTTCCTACCTCTCCAGAAAAAGAGAATCTTTGTCCCTGGTGCTATATAGGAAAAGAGGCCTGCCTTTCATGCCTCTTCAGTATGTAAATACAGAGGAGTGAAATTCAAAATTTCTAGAAGACCAAGTAATTTCTGAGTCATATTTGCAAATATTTTTTACCTGTCCTGATTTCCTTACTAATTCCTATGGTTCACTCACTCACAGGTGATGAAGCCCCTTATTACATTGGATGTAAGTTGCGGTTAGGCTTTTTAGGATTGTGCATGCCAGTGGTCTCTGTGAAAGGCTTTTCCTGGTCCTACCTGAGCAGTGACTTTGAGGTGCCATGGCTGACTCTTTGACCCCTGTCCAGCAGCATGCTTTGAGCAATGCTTTGCCGTTCCTGTCACTGGGACGCTGTACTTGTTCTGTTTCCTCTTTATTTGTATGTTCCTCGTGATAGAGTATTTTATTTCCCAGCTGTGGTACATGCAAGAGAAACTCAAAGCTCAACCAAAGGAGAAAATTGAAAAAGCACTCAATTATATCAATCAGAGAAGACATGAGTAACCTAAAGAAGAGGTGAGTTGTAGATTTCTACATTCAGAGGACACTGCTTACCTTGTACCTTTCAAACTTAGTGCAGCTGCTGATCCAAGCAGTATTTCTGGCAATTCTCATCAGGACTCTCCTGTTCAAAGCCAATGGACTGCCTATATCATACAGGACAAGGACTAAACCCACTTTTGCACTACATGTGCTAAAAATGTGCCTGAAATGCTACCCATTCATAAGAGAGCAAAAGAATCAACAAAATAGTCTGTGTAGGACCTAGTCTGATATGAATTCCTTCTATGACCTTTATATCATGAACATCTGATACTTCTGAGAGAAATAACCTGAAATGTTTCATAAACATTTTTAAGCTTTAATATAAGAGGCATAACTTTTCAAGGACTCCAAACATCAGCCAGTCCCATTGCCTTTTACTACCTCTGAAGGAGAATTTTATAGTAGGCTTTTACTTCTAAATTGATAATATTTTTTTAAGAGAAAGCAAAGCAAAACATGAACAGAAACACTAGGTCTAGAAATGTTCTGATTTGCTGCAACAGCAAAGACCTCCTATGCTTTAGCAGAGATCCATGTTGGGCTGTTATGCTCCATGCTTTTGTCATGCTTTGTCTCTCTCTGTTTAAATTAAATCCCAAAGGTATTGTTGGGTCGATTTCTGGCACAGCAGAAGTGGCATAAGGCCAGTTTTTCTTGGTTGAGAAATTACATTCCCTCTGTGATAGTGTCTTTCTAAAAAAAGACACTATCAGTGAAATAATCAGTAAAGTAAGAAACATCCAGGTAAATGCAATAGTCACACCAGAGAGTCTATTCATGTATAAGAAACCCGCCTGCTTCTCATAACACCACCATAATAAACTGTGGATATTTTTTGTTTTTAATTTTATGGCAGCATGAACTCTGCTCTCTATATACAATACAGTACTCTTTGTACAGACAAAGTGGAAATGACATCTATCCAAATACACTGGCTCAATGAGCCTTGGTTTTGATGACCTTATGCCTTTTTGGTCTTCTGGTTTAACTGTGGTACTTTTATTATTGGCTTTGAAGCAGTTAAATGTAGTCTGAAAGCCTTTTCTTATTTCCTGCTTTTTTTTCCCTTCCTCTTTTTTTCTTCTCATTGTAGAAAAAATACTGACTATGTCAAGGACAAACACTTAGGTTATGGATTTTTTTCTTTTCTATTACTGTTTTTATTACAAAGCAGCCCTGAAGACCTTTTAATTCTCTTGATTGTTTAAAGAGGCTTCATGAAAACATGACATCTCAGATGTGGAGATAGGTATAATTGAGTGCAAAATTCTGTTCGCCAGGACTCTGCTACAGTAAGATCCTAAGGAATTCAACAAAATGGAAAGGGTCAGTAAGGGTTTAGTGGAATCTGATAGGAGGCCCCATACAAATATCCAGATGAAACTATAGCCAATTATTCTGTGCTGAATATTATGCCCTGATGAAAATAAAATACCTGAGTTTAATCTTTCATTCAGAGCAAAGATTTGTAGTATAATGACCTGATTTAGCTGAAAAAAGGAAAAAATAAGTAAGTCTGACAGCTGAGAACAGAAGGGGGATTAATCTCAAAAGTTGCTAGTCTTTGTTTCCCATCCTTTCATTATTGTGCAATCAGAGCACGGAAAGAACTAGCTGCACTGACACAGCTCCAATTGCATTGCTCAGAGAAAGGGTGAGGCATGGTGGAGAGAGATTTTCCATTATTTACAGACAGAGGAACTGACAAGAAAACGGAGAGGAATGGAGCCAGTTGGTCCACCTCTCGGTCTGCCTGGGGCTGAGGGCGGGAGCAGGGTAACAGTGCCTGCATTCATCACCAGGCAGCAAGGGCAGCTGCAGGGAGGTACGACAGGGTGGGATGTCTCACGAGGTGCAGCAAACCCACTGAATGCATAGTTATCCCACTTTTTAGTCTCATGTTTGACCTCCAGTGTGCCTGACATGAGGAGATGGAGGGAGGTGATGCTGTGGCATACATTAGGGTGCTGTCTGCTCTTCTGATTGCTTTGATGGTTCCTCTTTTTGGCATGTGTCATGATGCCAGCTCTCACTCCACTTGTGAACGTATGCAACCACCAGCTCCACTACGCACCGCTAAATGCCAGTGGTTGCTGCAAGGCAGACTGCTGTGCACCTACTTGCTCTGGATGGCCAGAATCGCACTTGAAAGTACCGCGACATACCTTGTACTTCTTACACCAGCTGTTTGAATTAATGCTTGAATTATCATACTCTCTATTATCGCCATGTTAAAGTAGCAAGGAAGAGAAAGGATAGTAAGAAAACTTTTCATCTATGTTAGAAGCAAGAGAAAGACCAAGGAGAAAACTGGATTGACTATTAAAAGAATAATAAGGTGCCAAAAGATGAGGTTGAGATGGTTGACATGTTTAGTGGTTTTTTTGTGTGTCAGTCTTCACTAAAGTGGTCAGCTGTGCTCATAAATTTAACAAAACTAACCTCAAAAGAAGAAAGGAGGTAGGCCAATTAAAGAATATTTAGCTCTTGGATGTTTTCAGGATGAAAACAGGTTTTGTGTCTCAGGAAATTCACTGTAGTGGGAAGCCTGGCAAGAAGCAACCTTAGAGCTATTAGTGGTTATCTTTGATAATTCTTGGAAGATGCATAGGCTTCCAGAAGACTGGAAAAGAGAAACTATGGTGTCTGCCTTTTAAAAAGGGTGACATGAACTAAAAATCATAGACTGGTCTACTTAGCTTTGATTTCTGGAATGATATTTGGGCAAATATTCAAAGTATTTTTAATCACCTAGAAGATAATAAGGAAATGACTTAACAGCCATCATGGATTTGCCAAGAACAAATTATGTCAGTCATCTAATTTCTTTCTGGAACTAAATAATACCTGCCCTTATGGACAGGCAATGAAATGCTGCTTTCTCCTGATGAATTCTGATATCTCTTGTGACATTTTATAAACTAGCTAAGAACGCACTCTACAGATTTAATTATCATAAGACTAGTTTGACGCTGTTTGGAAAACTGTATTTAGAAGGTAGTTATCAAAAGGTCACTACCACTTTTCAGTATTTTCATGAACTTTCAGGTGATACTAACATTTAAGGAGCATACAGGAGAACAGGATTAGGCTTCAGAAAGAGTTTGACAAGCTAAAGATGCAGTCTAAAGCAGCACAATGCAGTTCAACAAGAAGAATTTCAAGGTATTAGGCTTGGACAAGAATAATCTTCTTACATTAACACAGAGAGAAAATAAGATGTTGGAGGATTGAGTATTGTCCTTACTGGAGAGTAAGAGGTTAGGCTGGATCTCCCATCACAGTGAACCACGTACTGAACAAGATTAAAAATATAATTTTGTTGTGAGTTAATAGGATAGTTGAACAGGAATATTACCTGTAGGGTATGTGAAATCATCTCCCTCACTATTAACTTTTGGTAAAGGCTCATTTGGAAAATTATGCCCAGTTTTGGGTACTAACTTTTGAGAAAGACCTGGCTCAACTGGAGAGATTGCTGAAAACAGTAATCGTAGGAGGAAAAAATGTGATTTATGAAGAAAGGCTTAAGAAATTGGGATGGTTAAGTAAAGAAAGGAGAATATTAGAGGGAAACATAACAGTCTTTGAACAACTTAAAGGAGAGGAAACTGTTCCCTTCATGTTCTACTGATTGAACTAGAGATACCAGGCTTTAACTGGAGCAATGAGGATTTATGTTGAAAGTTGGGAATAATGTAATGAGAGCAAAGACAGGAAAACTATAGCACAGGCTGTGAAAGGTTGTGAGATGTCTGCCTGAGGAACTCCCCTGTCAGGCATGGCTTGGGTGTAGTTCAGTGGGGAGAAGGATTAGATGTACTCTTGAGGTCACTTCCAGTCTGATTTTTTATAACTTTTTGCTAAGTCTATTTTTGTTTTCCTTTCAAGATGAGGTTCATCCTCAAGAGTGACTGTGAAGTGAAACACATGTTATTTAGCAGAAAAAGACTAAATGGACTTGATATCCACCTAAGTGCTCAAATATGTGCTTGTGACCACTTCTCACAAGCTTAGAATGGGCTTTTTGTGTCCTGTGTGAGCCTGTGGTGCCTGATGAACCTAGCAGATGACAGATTTCAAAATACTCCTGACCTTCTTGTAAATGCTTAACAAGTCTGACGAGTTTTGTTGTGTACATGAGATGGTTCTCAATGAGTTAGAAGTGAGATGTATTTTCAAAAATGTTCGCTGTTTTAGAAAGCCTTAGGCTTTGGTTCATCTTGAGACACGTGGTTGCCTTAAACTCAACTCTACAGCAAAATGGTGCATGAAATTGGTTGCCACTTTGGTAAGTGCTGGCTTTGTTACTGTAGATCAGCTTCCAAAAGAAAACTTCAGTTGTGCTCACTGTAACCCTCTTACTCTTACAGTTGTAAGCTATGAATACATTGGCACCCAACCTATGATCCAAAAGGTTTTCTTGTTAATAAGTTTTCCTGTTAAATTTCAAGGTTGTAAGAACAGGTTACAAACACTTGGGAGTTTTTCTGTTTCATCAGAAGACGCTGAGCTCTCTTACTAGGATTGCTGATTTTGGCTTGTAATTGCAATCAAAACGGAATAATTAAAAAAAGCAGCAGTGGTTCAAAATGACTGCCAGTTGTAATTACAAACCAAAATCAACAATCCTACAGCCTACGGGCACCATCTGCTTTTTTTCTGCTCACTGCAACTATACTTCCCCCATTTCCTCTTCTCACTCAGCACTGGACACCTTCCACTTCCCGCTTGACCCCCTTGCAGGGCATCAGAGATGGAATCTTACAGGGGGCTGTTGGCAGGATGTCTCCTGTTACAGGCATTCTGCCCACGTATAGGGGTTTTGTCATCTCTTCTCCCAAGAACCTGTTATACGAAGAATGCCTCTAGTTGAAGGAAACATCAGATAGCCACCTAAATTGATTAAAAAACTTTTATTATTGTTTGTTAAATTGACAGCTGGAAAATTGATTCTCAGTTAACAGTTCTAATTTCTATTACTGTGTATCTAACTCCTTCTTGAAAAGAATTCAGATTTCTCATTTAATAACTTGAATATATTCTTTTTGCTTATGTGTCATATCCTGGATTTGCATAATGAGATTTGAAGGCATGTCCAGAGGTAAAGAACCCCTAAAATAACCTAGATTATGTTGAAGGAGACAAGGAGACATTAACATATAGAAGCCAGAAGAGAGTGAAGAATAGCTTTTTCATGGCTGTTAAATATCCTGCAAGTTTACAGTATCATCTAATACGACATTTCATCATGGGCTACAGAGGCAAAACAATTATAGCATAGGTCATTACAAACAAATGAGCCCAAAGTATAAATAGAGAAGAAGCAAAAAGGGAAATAGTTTTGAATATTATTATTATTCACACTGGGCAGGGGAGCGTAACCTCCTTCAGCTGCCAAAGTATCCCATTCCTAAGCCTGTTCAATTTTCTGCTCTCTGGGAAAAAAAAAAAAAAAAGTACTGGTTTCCAGTGATTTTTCACTAACTCTGGTGATGTAAGAGAAAGCATATGCTTTTTATCATGTTTAAATTCTTGCATAAATGTTCAGGAGAATGAAGTGACTGGAAAACCACTTAGATTTGTGACATTCAGCCCCATGAATTTTGGTATTGTTTATGAAGAAGCTTCTCACTAGACAAGACTTCCCTCTCAGGAAAAAAAGGAAATAAAAGGCTTGTTCAATATAATCTGTGTAGATATAAGACCTCACCCGTAACCTCTTCAGTTTGAGGCGAAGAAGCAGATTACTAGACCCAAGTTGCAAGTTCCAGGTGGTACTGAAAATCACTTTCTTGAGATGAAAATGAACTACAGAACTAAGATGCTGATGGTGTGAAAGGAACATCATCTGTTGTGCTGTATAGAATTTGGGTGGCATCTTTTGAAATATCTAACATTACTAGCTGATGTCAAGAAGTGACCGAACACCAGGCAGAACATGAATATATCTATAAACAGACCAGACAAATTGGTGTATATTTAGTGAACACAATTATGTGTATTTCAGCTGTGCCACCTTCCTGTTGTGTAAAAAGAAATAAATATAATACTTTCTTAGGATTAAACATTCTTAGTTGGTTTCCCTTTTATTATATGTTAGGAATTTGAACTGTATTCTTAAAATCCCATATTAAAGTATTGGCCTAATAATTTTAATAGCATGGTGGAGACTAATAAATTTTCTATGTTCTGTGTTACTTTGTATTCAAACATTTGCATAGTGGAGCATTTTCTTTAGTGTTTGCTTTTGTGGGAAAATGTCAAAAAGGGTGCATCGTGCTTGTGGGAACAGAGTGTTCTTTTCTGTGTGCATGCTTTATATTTGATGTGATAGGGAAGAAACAACAATAATGAGGTTAGATTTGGTAATTGCATATAAATGATGAAAAGTAGGCCACATACTTTCAAAATAAAACTGATTGAAATTCATTCTAGTTGGTTCCCATTAATCTTAATTGTAATTCCATATTTCACTTTAATGGGTTGCTAAATTTTAGGAAGCTGTGTTATTGTTCTTATATACTTGGTTAATTTTTAATTCACAAAGTTTTTCTGACTTCTGCATCTGGAAAAGAATGCCAACATTTTTATATTCTGTATGAGCGTTTATATGCCAAGCAGTATCTCTCTGATTCAAAGCAGCCAGAGAAAATTCTGTCTAAGGGCAGACTTCCATACCTGGAATAAATTTGGTGGAAGGCTTCTTTTTGTAGTTCAGCTTTTAAAACAAAAATAAATCTTTCAGTCCACAAGGAACAGGGTAGTGGTAAAACAAACTGACCATTTAGCACATGCATTGCTTCAGAAAACTGTGCTCAGTTTTTTCATGTCCAGAAGGAAGACCTGGCATTTGTAACGCAGTACCTGGGAAGACAAAAGTCTCAACCTTTGTGCTTTCATTGACTTCAAGGAGAGTCGAGTGTTCTCCACACATTGCAGGATGGAATCCTTTGTAAACTTGCTCATGATTAATATATGTTATGAATATCTATTAAATGTTACAGTAGGTTGATGACACCCAGCCATATCACTCATCTATTAAAAGAAACTGTTCAGTCACAGTGAGAGAGCAACTCAACTGCAGTTAGATCGATGATACTTCTAAAAATTGTCCAAGCATGTGTGCAAGAACCTGTCAAAATAAGTTTAATAAATGAGAAAGTGAAGGACAGGTAACTTTCCCAATATACAAAAGTTGTGCACATGCATGTGCATGCTCCATTTATTCCCTGCTCCCTAACAGGTAAACAATACAGAAAGAGAGTCTCTTTGCCATTTTTGAGCTAGATTGTCTGGAAAAGAAATTTGCCAAGTCAGTTATTACTGGGGTTACAGCAGCATGCAGCTTGGTATCACTGAAGACCGCTTTCGCATCAGCAAATTTCCACCAAGCTCACTGTAGTGGTTCTTGTCTGTCCCTCCAAGAACCCGCTCCGGTCTGCTGGGCATCATCGGCAATAGCAGGATTTGCCCCCCGGGGAGGACAGGCTGCTTCTGCAGAGGGAATGGGGATGGCAAGGTGAGGAAGCGGGGAGAGACACAGACCTGAGATAGGGGAGCAATTGATGCTGTGGAGTTGCCTACCCCAGGCAGCCCTATTCTTCCTCTGCAGTAACAGCATCAGCCCCTGATTTCATAGGAAATTTGCACTTTTCAGAGGTCTGTTGCCCAAGTTAATTGCTGATTTTTCCTTTGTCAGAAGCTGTCCCTATTTACAGCAGAACTGGTGAGGTACCATGGTACTGTAAAACTCTCAAGGGCAACAGGAGATGGGACATATCAAAGCATTTTTCTCCCTGCTGATAACCTGGAGGTGTTTGTGGTGAATATTTGGTAAACTAAATGATGAATAAATTTTGAAAAAGAATGTGCCTATATATAAGGATTGAAAGCTACATTTAGGCACTTAACTGATGTGGAACAAACACCATCACCTTAATTTTAGGCTTTGATTGTGTAAGTGTCTGACAGCAAAATATAAAGCACTTAGAGATGGCACCCAAGCAGAAAAGGGCTGTTGGCTGAACAGTTCTTAGCGCCTGAGCACTCCATAAAGAGGGTCTTTTCTGTGCAGTGATCTGCTCTGATTGCTCTCTTAGAGCTACAGAAGTTATTTCACTCGTGATTACAGTAAGGGGCTTGACACAGTCCACATTTCTAATAAACTTCTACAATACTTCTTTATCAGCTAGTTTTATTCATTACTAACCTTTTGTTTCACAACATAATTCATATGTAAAGCTCCTGAAAGGGTACTGAATAAATATCTGGGAGTACAACCTCCTCTGTATTCCACGTTTTGACATTATTAGTACTTACATGATTGTGGCTCTGGCATCTTTTCTTAGTGAGTTATGGGTCATTTATGGTAAAATGCTGTATTGCTAAGTTTTGGTGTTCCAGGATTTTTCTGGAACAAAATTGTAAACACTGAGTGAACTTATTCTTTGCTTTAATCTCTTTCTGTTCTTGAAGCTGTGGTTGATATCTGGTGTGTGATCTGGTATGATGTGATGTGTGGTTGACTGAAGGTCCTACCCTCCAGATGTTTGTGACTACCTGTGTTCTGGTGTATGGACACTAAGACAGCATCCCGGGAGCTGGCTGGCTAACCTTGGTACTTACTGCCCTTTGAAAGGGGAAGAACACTGTCAGGGCCATAACAGCACCCCAAGGCCTCTGTTGCCGTCATTACCCATGTACTCCTTGCCCATGGGCAAGGAGCCCCATTTCAGCACAGCCCTGGTTGAGACATGTTGGGGGTAGCTCTGTCTTCTTCTGTCTTGGCTTCCTGATGGGACTATCTGGAGGGACCCCAGACCTATGCTCCAGTCAGGTCCCCATCCCTGCATCCCACTATTCCCAAAAGGTCTTCCTGGATGGATCTCAGGTCTGGCTCATTCACCTTGTCCAATGGTCACCAGCTGATTGATGGCTGTCACAGTCACTGGTCTCCCTCTTCTCAGATGTGGTGGGTCAGCACCCTGGTAGGAGGGGGCACTGCCCATGTTGTGGTCCCCTTGGCTCCCATGGTCTCCTCTTCCTCAGGAACAGCCCAGCTCCCCCAGAGGCAATATTTTCTGCCTCAGTTGGCTCAGGCTACTGGTCATTATATAATGACTTCTTTGAATCGCCTGCACCAAGTCTCACTGGCAGGAGCAGGAGACTTTGATGAGTTGATAAATCCAAAATAGATGAGGGTCACTCTGCGGTCATGGTCAGGTTGGCTAGGAACATCTGCTTCATCTAATGGCATTTGGTGCCTTCTATGGGAAAGTGGATTTGTCCAGGCATGTGACATATTTAAAGAGTGTGAGTCATCAACATCTGAAAGGACTTTAGTGCCCTCATGTCCGTGTGCTTAGCATTGGCATTAAATGTAAGTGAAGACAGTATGCTGAGCCATATTGGAAACACTCACACCATTGTGCCTGCAGAAGCATCAGAATATCTCAGCAATCACTTCTCATGGCTCAGCTTGCCCCTCTGAGAGTGAGGAATAATAACTTATTATCAAGTTCTGTGTGATATGAATAATGTGCAGTTCTTGCCTGTTCCCTGCATAATTTCTCCTGAAATTGTACTGTGATTTCTACTGCACACTTTAATGCATGGCAAATTAAATATATTTCTGAGAAAGGAAAAACAACCCCAAAACAAACCAACAGCCTTCAAACAAAATGAATCGTTTAATAATTTACCTTGATGGAAGAGGCACATGGATGGGAAAAAGTTAACACATCAGGGAAAATAGTATCAGCAGTGAAGAACAGTAATCAATGTGAAATAATCACCACAGTACCTGAGTGCTTGTTCAAAACCCCAAAGTCTGCATCAAGTCCCAGCCTCCTCCTGGCAGGGTAGAGGTCACAGTGTGTCACTTTCTGTCATCTTGGCATAAACTGCATAATCTGAGTTAAGAAATGTAATGAGAAAAAAATGGCTCAAGTCCAAGTTCGGGGTATGTGCCATTTGTAAAGAAAGTATCCTATTCAGAAAAATGACTCCTATTCATGAAAGATTTGAGCCAACGCTAGATAAATTTTTAGTGTAGGTTACACAGGAGGCTGTACAATATAGTTTCCTCTCCTAAACTGAACAAACTTTGCATTCATCAATATGGGTTTCTTGGCACGCAAGTGGCATTTAGGAGTGCACAAGGGAGGGGAAAGGCGGGCCAGAATAGAGGTGAAGAATGAGGGGAACTTGACACCGACACAAATGATACCAAAAATGCTGATTTAGGGAGGAAAAATGTAAATAATTTTTAATGTCTTTTGAAGAAAGGTGCCCAAGTTAAAGTTGCCTTGAAAGCATATGACCCAGCCTGACATTGCCTTGGCAGCAGAACGTGAAGCGTCTGTACGCACAGATGCAATGTCCTTTGATGAGGTGTGCTCACAAACAGCCTTTCTGACAATGACACCACCACCAGTACCTTTGAAGCTCCAGTTATTTTTTCTGTCTCTAGACAAAGAGAATCTGGTATGATTTATTAACTGTGAAGCAAAATGGATCTTATTTTCCATACATGGGTGTATTTTATCCCCTCATTTCTTCAAAATCAGGTACCTAAACCTAGCACTAACTCTGAGCAGGTAACTGGTTCAAAGCCTTGTTTTTTCCTGTGATAGGAACAGATACCGAATCATCATTTTGAAATCATTATACCCAGTTTGGGACTGGACCAGCAAATAGTTACCACTTCAAAATACTGAGTTGACCATAAAGTGACATCTCTGCTGGGGAGCTATTGAGCATGGGGGCTGTCTGTACCTTGGTGGTATACAAGGCCACATCACATAGAGCCTTTCCAGCTCCTACCCCTCCTCTGACTCTCCCCAGCCCTGGGTTTCCACAGCGTGGGCAGGAGAAACCCTCATTTTTTTACCACCGTACAAGGCCACGCTGCTTGGCAGGTGCTAGTGGGTACTTATCAATTTAGGTACTTTTTGTGCTCACCTAGCTATATTGTTTCCGTCTTCCTTCTCTTCCGATAGGGAGCAATGCATTTTTTTTAACAGCAGAGCCCTCTGTATGTCTTTTGGACCTTTGCAGTCCTGTGGGGCACATCACTGTATAAATATGGATGAGTTTCTGTACACCTGGCATGTGAGCGTATGGCAGAGGGGTTATTTTTTCCTGTCTCTTCTGCTTGACTTCCACAATGCAGCAGCACCCTACAGTGCCGCAGTTTCTCTCCATATTCTCAAGCCAGATGTGAGGACCCTGCGGTGCTGTGCTGCAAAAACGAAGGGTGCCCGTGCTGCTGGAGGGGGGGGCAGGTACTGTCCCTCTGGCTGAACCCTGCCCTGAGGTTTCGCCTTTGTCACGTGCCCATTCCTATTTTTAAATGCAGTATTTTTCAGTGTTAAATGCTTCAAGGGATTGCTGGACCTGATCACGATCTGTTATGGGCCTGAACTGGGACCCAGACTAGATGGACTTTAGTCCCAGTTTAAACTGAACTAAGACTGGATTGAAAATGTGCTGGTTCAGCTCCCACCCGCAGGCTGTTTTCATTTCTGAAATCTGTGTCCCACTACACACGTTCAAATCTCCAAAGGCTGGAAAGCAGCTGCCAGTGTTGGATGGGTCGATTATATTCTGCAGCAGCAGTTCCAGCCTGAAGAGCTTTAATTTCTCCTGGTGCTCTTTTGTGCAGATTGAAAGCTTCATGGACTATCATCACCATCCGCAGCCGCGGGAGCAGGAGAATTAGAAATGGGCTCTTTACAAGAGGCTACCTGGGTCCTGCTGGGAGAACAGGATAATTTCAAGGTGGAGAAGAGAGACTTGCTAGCTGTGTCTGAGAATGGCTCCGGACCTCTGCGGGTTGCTGCTGAGGTGAAGCTTGGGACTTGCGGCAGTCGTCCCGAAGGGCAGGACCTTGGTTTGATTTCATCTTACAAGAATTAGAGGCATTCTCTTCACTAATTCAGAAAATTCAGGATTGACAAGTTCACCTGTGAGCAAAGAGCTCCCTACAGAGTCTTAAGCCTGCTACTTGCCGATGCACTGTTTTGGCTTTTTGGGTCTACCCTTTGCAGTTTCTTCATGTGCTGCGTTCTGGGTAAAACTAACCCCTAAGGAGGTGCCCAAAGTCCATGCATAACTTAACCTCTTTATTTAACCTTGTGCTGACCAGTTACACAGGAATAAATTGAATCCCTCCTGACTTCTGCTTTCCAATATGTGTTTTTTAAAAACCAAAATGAACTGAGACCTTTTCTATTTTGCAGAAACCTTTTCTCTTTTGCAGAAACCTTAATAACATTTCATAGCCTCTAAATTCTTGGCTCAGAAATCTATTTTCTTTCTGAAGACTTTCCTGACTTTTAATAATAAAGGAACTGCCTGCCCCAAGCAGAGAAATACAGCAGCACTTTCTTTTTTGGTGGTTAGTCATTAAAAAAAAGTCTCTTAAAAAAAAAAAAAGGTTAATAGCTTGTGACCTGGGTATATCAACAAGGAAGCTTACTAGTACCATTTGCTTAATCCTAGAAGGAAACAATTTCTTTATTTATCAGTATCCTACAAAAGGGAAATTTGTAGAGCCTGCTTGGAGATTTAGGGAGATGTTCATTGCTTCATTGCCAATTTAACATTACCATTTAATTTACACAGTATGTGGGCTTGTCTTCCATATTTTGCAATGGATGCAGTGTAAGAATCATAATATATCACTTTCACAAGCAATTTAGCACAGCATAAGGGAGGAAATGTAGCTGTACTGTCTTACTACTTATTTTCTAATAAAATTCTAATAGATTTTGGGTTAATGACACAGAAGATGACATTTATGTCCTAAGTCTTTTTTTTTTTTTTTTTAAATCTGTAGAAGCACAATGAAGCAGGAAGTTACAAGACCAGATGATAAAATAATGCACTCCTTGCTTGTGTACAATAAAGTACCCTTATAAAAAGCCGGCTTGCTTTCGACGCTTAACTAATGTCTCACTGTGAGATAGTACCTGGCAGGCCAGAGTCAGTAAAGCTAGTTAGGCTTTCCTTCACTAGAGATTGATTTGTTCCTTACTTGAAAGAAGATCTACTTTAACCCCCCGACAAGGATTATAGGCCTTTTTAAAGAGAAAGGCAGGAAAAACAACAATCATTTTTTTTCTGTGGTTAATAAAGGAAGAAGATTAAAAAGACTGCCCTGTTGATAAGATCTAACCATCTATGTTTCTGTGTGATGAAAGGTGAATACCTATTTAAGATTTATTTAGTATTTTGTCATCTATAATGAATCTAAAGGGCACAACAATTTGTCTTAACATTCTGTAATGCAATGAAGCTCATTTTAACAAATAACTGTATAAATAACATATTTACTAAGCCCCTCGGTTGACTGATCTTGTGCTTGAGCTGTAAAACATTTATAATTGATAACAGAGTGAAGATGAAATAGCAGAATGGATTCTTTCTTATATAGAAGAATCAAAAAAAAAAAAGGTTGTAAGGCAATTGTAACTATGTGTGCACGTTTCTGTAAAACTTGCTGTGCATCTAGGCAGGGTCTTATTTCATGCTCCTCAAAGTAACTATGAGTATTATCACTAATTACTTTGAACATGACACTGGACAATATCTGGTTTGAAGCCGAGGCTCTTCAAGTTCTTTACAACTTAAATGAAGCAAGCATCACAATATTTCTGAAATGTCATAATACTCTCTGATTTCCACAGGCAGAAAGAAGAATTCTTGTTTTCTGATCCCTTGGTTCATTTTTTTACTACTAGCCAATCCTGCCACTTGGTTCAAAAGATGATCATGTCTGTACAACAGAAGTAAAAGAATATTGTGGGTGGATTTGCTGTTTATAGAATTGTACAATCAATCAAAAAAGTTGTGAGACCTTAGTGCTATCACCCATGACTTTCTTTTCAGTTCTTGATGGCTGTGTTTGAGTCCTTCTGCTGTGCCATGCCAATTCAATGTACATGATCTTTGAGCAGATTTTTCTCTGTTTTTGTGAGTCACTCAGCTCATTTTGGCCAATTGGGAAACAGCAAATCAGTAAGAATATGAGAATACAGTTAAAAATATGCCAAGTGGAAGGATTAGTCGAGTTTCTTACACAATCATACCAAAGCATCCCTTTTTGAGCTGTGCCTACCTACGAAATAAGTGTGTGAGTAGAAGATCTGAGTTTTAGTTTCTGGTGCAGAGGATATGCTTTCTTCAGCAGTTCAGCTTGGCTTCACTGGAGTCTAGATGGAGGGAGCACAGGCACTAGGCTATGATACACATCTTTTCCCTTCCAGGGGAAGACCTGAAGGACTGAACAAAGGCACCATTCATATGCCAGTGAGTTTACCTGAGTAAAGCAGGTTGGTGTGTTCCTGTTTATCTTGAGATATCTGAAGAAAATCTACTACTGTTACTTAACTTCAGTTGGCTTTGGTCAAGGCCTAAACAATTTTTAGGTGCGCAATACTAAAATAATTCAGCAAGATTTGTGCTGACCCCTGAGGATGGTACTTCTGCAGTATTATCTGACCTCTTTTATACCTCTTCCTGAAGATAAAAGGAGTTCTATCCATGCCTATTTGTCGCAACAGACTATAAGGAGTCCATACAAGTAGCTCAGATGTACACCTCTACTTACTGAGACCTAATGTTAGGTGTCTGCATTATAGGCTCTACCTAGCAAGTCCATTTTGCTGTCACTGACTTTTGAATTTGAACTCATCTAGAGTTTCATTTCCAATAAAATATTCTTAGAAGTAAAATACATGAAGAGGAGCTGGAGCTACAGTGCTGGAGCAGAGGGAGGGAGAGTCTTCTATGGGGGGACTTTAGGGGGTCCTCTAGAGGTCTTCTGCTCTGCTCCTCTATATGCCCTCTTAGATGATGTATATGCATTTGTCAGAAACAATAGATTGAATGCATTAACCAGGACCTTTTCACTCACCTTGACAAGAAGTCTTTGCTCCCTAATGCCAGTCACAGTTCTTTGCCTATATCTGTGCAGTGTTTTGGGTTTTTTTAAAGAATAGAATACAGTCAGTGTCCAACTGAGTAAGTACTAAGATTTTGTCATAAGATACATAGAAAGCTCTTCAGATGTTTAAAGGAAATAATCAGAATTCAGAGTGTATATTAAATTATCCACTATCTAATAAGTGTGCTACTTCCCAGCTGGGATCCTTCTGGTACATTCATTCATCTTCAACCGGTGTAATTAAAGACGAAAGGTGTAACACTGATGATCCTTCTCTAGAGATCTCATCAGTTTAATTCTTGAACTATCAATGGAAAGGGAATATCATATAAATTGTTCAGACTTAATTGGACACCTGCTGGAGGTCAAGAAAAACAACCAAGGTCTACTGAAATAAGGATTGCCTTCTGTAATTCAGTAATTTGGTAGGAGGGAATTTGTCAAGGCAATGCAATCTTTGTCTCATATCTGTTAAAACCAAACCAGATTTGGCTAGCAAAGAAAACACTAGGAAAGAAGTGGAAAACAAGAAGGGCAAACAGGAATCTCACCATGAGAACTGATAATTACATGCATGCAGCAAGTGAAGCAAAAACTACAATGTCAGGGTTTCATTAAATAACTTCCTACTGGTGCAACATGGGTGTGCAGAATTATTTCTGGTGTAACACAACTTCCTTGTAACCTTCTACTCAGAAAATATGCCATAGCTTATGAGTGAAGGAAGAGTATTTGTTTTTCTCAATTGTGATTTTAAATCACATTAGTGAGTTTTGATGTAGTAAAAAAAAAAAAGAAAAAAAGAAAAAAAGAGGATGACTTCCTTTGAAAATAATTTTTCATCTGGTGCTGTCAAAAATAATTTTTGATTGTAATGATGTCACCAGACCCACTTGATCTGTTTATAGCTGTTATTTAAATTGCTGTTTCCATAAATGTATATGACTGCCCTGAGGGTGTCTATATTTGTTACAGAAGGTGTCTCAGGAATCTTGGAGCAATCTCCCAATCTAATTAAGAGTGCTATAATTACAGCATAAAGAGCTGTGTTGCTAATACTAAAGGTTCAAAAATAATGAGTCAGGGCCCATAATTTGAGACTGGCCCCCAAAACGTGTATATTTGCTTTTAAAAAGAGTATATTATGTTTTGGGCTCATTTTTAATTTTTGAACTCACTCTGCCCCTTGCCATGGTTTGTGTGGGTGCGTGTGTATGTGCATGTGTGTATGCTGCTGTAATGCAACCAATAATGCTACCTGTTCACCATATGTTTAGGATAAGGCAGTGCTTCTGTCTACTCTCATTCCTGTCTACCTCCTTACCTTTAAGCCCTTGCAAGAATTGTTACTCTCTGGATCTTCCTGTGGTACCTCATGTTATTCACTCCTTGAGAAGGGGACAAATTACAATGTCTTGTGTTCTTCTTCCCAGGCCTGGAAAGGAAAGAGATGGGAAAAAGGAACAAAAGGAGACTTTCCACATGGCGGGGAAGAGATGGGTATCTTGAACTTCCAGTCTCTTTTTGCCTCTTCCTCTCTTTGCCACTCAGGTGAGAAGTTTATCTCCATGGCTTTCCTTTTCCCCAGAGGTGGGGAGGTACACGGTGAGTGCAAAAGGTCTGAAATGGGACCACAATCTTTGGATTTATCTAGAGATTAAGACAGGACCTTCCTTTTCCTGGCTACAGGAAAAAGCAAAGTTTTGGTGATAACGGTTTGAACCAAAGTGCTGCAGGAAACAGGATTTACTATGCAGTGTTTTGCTTCTGTTGACAGTGTATTCAAGTTCTGTATGTATAAAAGATGTTTAGCTAGGACACTGAGGGGTACGAGATATGTCAGTCTCCCATACAAAACAGAATGGAGGAACCTCTACTTGGGTAGACTAATACAAGAGTTAATCTCTTCTTATCAATTCACTATAGTTTAACTAATCTCTCGAAGAACTTATTCCAATTACCCCTAGGATTTCAATTAATGAATTACCATAGAGCATCACCATGTCTTGCAAGGCAATTTGAAAGTTTTGCCTCAGAAATGGCTGTGTTACAACTTCATATAGGAGCTGCTGTCTGTGTATGGAAATATTTTTGATTCCCTCCTCATGGCCATGACATATGTAAAGAAATCATCCGACACTCCCCATGCAGCAGCAGGGAGCATAATGCCTCACCACAAAATGCTCTTTTCTCTGACACTTCAAAGGGATATTGTACTAATTGGAATGGATTTTTTTAAAGTATAAGAAGCATTCCAATATTCTTTTAGATCCATATAAATGTTTCCTCATACTTCAGCATTTGTCTCATCCTCTGACTTGCATGGCATCATTACATATGCTCTTCTACTTGCAACCCGCCTTCAATAGTTTATCCTTTTTGTATCAGCTGACTTGAGGTCCCTGGGTGCTTTTCTCCCTTTGTGATGCTCGTAACTTTTGAAGAGACAATGTTATCTACCAGTGACTAATGGGAGATGCCAAGTTTGACATTTTCTTATTCTGATAAACATGTCTGTTACTTGATTTTCTTTCCTCAGTTTTGAATCTACTGAATTGTGTTGTTTGTATATCATCCATCCCTGTTGACTGGGCCAACCATGAAGACCACATATCCCCATTCTTACCTCTTGCTTGAACATTGTCAACGTTGCACTTGAGCAGTGAGGTTCTCAGGTAGCCTTCTCTAACTATTAAGGACTGTATTTTTAAGCTGGAGTGTGTGGGTGTTGTTCCACAGGACTCTTGCTGTTCTTTTCCATAGTCTTTTGGAATAATGCAAAACTAATACCTTTAATGTTCTCAATACAGGCAAGTCATCTTTTCTTGTTATCTAAACTTTGTCTGTAGTCAATAGACAGAGAAACAGGTACCACAGAGAGTGGCTCATTTTGTCCTAAGAGAAGAGTCTAAGATATGTGGGAGAAACTGGCAGGTACCTAAAGTTCTTCCCTTGCATCTAGGGAAGCTGAGATGTCTAGTTGCACAGCCTAACTTTAAAGATGCGTCAGGCCTATGCCTTCACTATCTCCTTTTCCTACGCTGAGCAAATCCTCACTGAATGTAATGGAGCACCAAGGCTGGGATCTCTGCTCCAGGTCCAGCTCCTCCTGTCTTGCCAGTGGTACGCACCAGGTATCAGGTTTCTGAGAGATGTTTAGGGTGCTTTATTGCCTGAACTAGACAGGGCTCTGGAGCCTGGAGCCTCACCTCGTTAAGAGAAAAAATATCTTTTACTTAGAAATATTGATACTTAAGTTTTGTTCTTTGTTCAGGATGCAGGTGTTGAGTATTAGCAGTACATCTTCATCGTATGGGCCAAACACCATTCTTGTTTCATCGGCCTCCTGTAGAACGGCACAGGGATACTACACAATTGCCCCAGCTTCAGCCAACCATAATGCCTCGAAACATAAACCATATTCTGCTACGAGTTCTTTTTTCTTAATAAACACAGCCCAACCCAGAGAACTACATATTAACATATTAACACTCGTAGGACAACTGTATTGGTAAGACTTACCAGTGAATGTGATTAAACCTTTTCTGTTAAAATTCCTCAGTTCCAGAAAATTCCCTTGTACTGACAGTTTAAGAAGGTGAATTTGTCCTTGACAGGACATAGTTCTTCCCTCCAAACTTCATACGTTTTTCTAGAACTCGCCTACATTATACTTAGGTATTTCAGTGTTGCAATGTATAGCATCAGCTCAGTTCAGCAAAGCTATTGAGTTATTGTACTGGTTAATATAGTGAAATTTATACAAGCTTAATCACATTTATTATTCCTGACAACAATACAGATGTTCTGAATGCTAAGTGAATTTTTTATAAAGAATATAATTAATTCTTCTGGGCCTGTCCAAAAATGCTTAGTGGTCAGTTCTTCCACTGAAATGTATTTAATAATATGTAAATCTGGCATTTTGGTAAGCAATTAAAAATAAAGTTGCTGTAATTTTAAATTCAGCTAATATCTGTATTGCTCCTATCTACAGTGGTACTAGGCTAAGTGCTTGAACTAATCGATTTTTAAAAGGGTTTGGTTAGTGATCTCAGGGGAAATAAGGTAGGTTGTATGAAAACATATTAATTATAGAGCCTTCTTTTTTAATGATGCATGCCCTTTTTAGAGTACAATATATTGATGTAGCAACTTCTTCAACTTAAATCATCCAACAAACCTTTCTAGTTTTGTCTCATCTATCTTGATTGTTCACTATATTTATTACAGAATGAAAATAAGATTTTAGATTTTTAATTATTAGCTATAAAGGATTCCAGAGTAGCTCAATGAATTAATTTATTTGTAAAAAGTATACCACTTCAGCAAATTTTTGCTGACTGGGAAATTTGTCTTTCTCAAAGATTAATATTACTTTCCCCTTCAGTATGTCATGTTTTGCTCTCAAGTGTACAGAAAGCTTATTCATGAAAAAGTTTTTACTCTTCTAATAATATTTTTAATTAGTTTTAGAATGTGCCTGTTGCAGTCTTCTTTGAAGTGAATGAATATTTTAGGATTTTTGATTTAAAAAAATAAAGCCGTTGCGTTTAACACAGAGACAAATACTATGCCTAGCTCGCAGATTGGAGTGAAATATCAGATTATCTGGTGCAGAGAGGCTGGGGTTTTACCTACAGAATGCAGGGCAAGGCTAGAACTGCTTTCAGGGAATGGGGGTAAAGTTGTTCCTGATGGGCAGGTCCTTCGCCGGAGGAAGCTGACCGCTTGCAGTCACGATGATACACAGCAGAAACCACTCTGCAGGGGGAAGGATGGGATGTCAGGATTTAGCATGGGGATAGCATGGGTGGTTAGCAATGGGCACAGCCTGCTGATCGAAGTGTGACACGATGCACAGTGAGTCAGAGCGCTGAGGTGGAGCTGCCTGCACCTTTCTCCTCCAGTGAGCGCAAAAGGGCATTGAGTATCTGAAAGCTTCATTTTACTGGAACATAGCTTTGAATGCAATAGTTTGAGAAAATTCAAGTCTGCTACATAAGAACAAAAATGAAAAGCTTTGAAAACAACTATTTCTCTTAACCATTGCTCCTTGAAGGACAGGTCCTTTCCTCCAGCTGTGCTCTCAGTTTTAGTGGCTTTCCAGGTTACAGAAAATACTATATAAAAAGTCTGGTCTTTGGTCTGACCTCTGGTCCTGTGCATGCCCCTGCTCCTCAGGGTCTCTGTTTTCCCCACCCTGGGATCTAGAAGGTTTTCCCAGCTCAGCGTAATCAGCGGCAGACCCCCACTCCCTGCAGAGGGTTTTGTTTGACCCAATGAGCAACTCCTCACACAAATCAAATAGACAGCCTTCCCCTCGAGCTTCTTAATAAACAAAGCATGAAATACAGTGAGCCATAGACCAACAGACAAAATAGAATCATAGAATCATTTAGGTTGGAAAAGACCCTTTAAGATCATCAAGTCCAACCATAAACCTAACACTGACAAGTCCACCACTAAACCATGTCCCTAAGCACCACATCTACATGTCTTTTCAATACCTCCAGGGATGGTGACTCCACCACTTCCCTGGGCAGCCTGTTCCAATGCTTGACAACCCTTTCAGTGAAGAAATTTTTCCTAATATCCAATCTAAACCTCCCCGGCACAACTTGAGGCCATTTCCTCTTGTCCTATTGCTTGTTACTTGGGAGAAAAGACCAACACCCACCTGGCTACAACCTCCTGTCAGGTAGTTGTAGAGACCAATAAGGTCTCCCCTCAGCCTCCTTTTCTCCAGGCTAAACAACCCCAGTTCCCTCAGCCACTCCTCATAAGACTTGTGCTCCAGATCCTTCACCAGCTTTGTTGCCCTTCTTTGGACACGCTCCAGCACTTCAACGTCTTTCTTGTAGTGAGGGGCTCAAACCTGAACACAGTATTTGAGGTGTTACCTCACATATAGGGACCAGCTTTCCTGTTTTGTGTAATAGATGCTACAGTAAGGATTGAAGGGTCCATTTTGGTAATACTGTTTCTTCAAACTAACTCACTAAAGTAAGATTTCCTGACTTTTTTTTTTTTATTGGAGGGGAACATATTTCAAAGAGGATCTTAGTTTATGAATAACTCCACTGCTAGATGTGCTCTTGTACCGTCTTTGTGACAAATGAAACCACTACTTACACAGGTGAAACAATATTAGGCAGACATTTCAAGTATTTTTAATTATATTTGCAGCTAAGAAAGAGGATCTTGTGTGATGGGATTGGTCAAATCCTTCACAGGCCATCAGAAATCAAGCTTTCAGCTAAAAGAAAATTATTAAGTGAATACTTATAACTGACTACCTTGTCTAAAAGACAGATGTGAGAATTACAGGTATCTCAGTTACTGATTAGACATTAGAGTTCTGTTTGCATTCAGATAATCAAACTCTTGAGGTGTTTTCCTGAGCTCAGCAAGGTGGTGTCTGGAGATCAGAGTACCTAGAACATACCTGAAGATGCCAATATTATCAGTCCTATTTTTAATGTCGGGAAGTGGATGACAAGAAATGTGTGTTTCAGAAGATGGTTGTGCTAATTTGTCAGCACAGGAGATCCTGTGCCTCCTCTTCCCTTTGCACTCTGGCTGTGTGATCTTGTCTGTTTTCTTTTGCTGCCTCTGAAGCCAGTCTGACCCCTTGATGAAACATTTTGGCTTATTCAATGGGCAGAAAATTATCTCCTTTTTTTGCTTGCTGAGTGAGCTGAATTGACTCATCAAACTGTTGGAGCTAGCACAAAGGAAATGGTAAGTACACACAGCTGGGAGGGAGAAAAAGGGGAAAGCTGAACCATATTTTTAGTGGTAGGAAGCTGTTAGACCAGCTCAGCACTCTTGTGAAAGCTCATTCTTGGTGAAGAACTTCTGTGTCACATTCACTCTGCCTCTGGTCTGGTGAAACCTGAAAATGTTGGCTGCCAAGGCTGGTGGTTCTGCAGAAGTGTTTGCCAGGAGAAAGGTCGTTTGATTTAAGTGGGTCCCTTGGTGGAGATGCCATTGGCAATGAATGTTGATGGATTGGAGTTAATTACTAAGTCTTAGTGCATAACCTTTTAGTTCTTATATATATTTTTATAAATGTAAAACTGGCTATAATTTGTTGACTCTTGCAAAAGATTTTGTCATTTGCACTTCAAAAACATTCATGGAACTCCAGAGGTTTTGTTAAAACTACAGATGTATCCACTTACTGTATCTGTTATTCACATGAACAGGATGGGAATGCCTCTGAATCTGCAATGCTAAATAATGTGAAACTTACTGAAGAGTATGCTTGCTGGAAAAATATAAAGCCACAGAGAAGTGAGCATATTGGAAAGGTTTATTTTTGTCACTATAGATGAATGCTAGTCATTATGTCAGGATTTTCAAGTTTTACAGTGTTCAGCAGCCATCATAAAAAAAAAAGCAAAAAAAAAAAGCAAAGCAGATTTTCAAAACAAACCAGCACTAAAGAAAGGGACAAAATTTTGAAACTGGATTCAATACCCTCACATATGGTTCTTCTGGGTAGTTTTCAAACAGTCAATACTAAGATTTCAAGCTCTTCATAAAATCAGGCTTAAGCTCTCCATACCATGCTGAACAGCCTCCACACAGAAGTAGAGCAGAATCGACTACCTGTTTACCACAACAGAAGAAATGATATATCCATATTCAGGCTGGAGTGGATCAAAAATTATAAAAAAGAGGAGACATGGGTGACCTTCAGTGAAATGTTTAATTTTCCTGAAAGGAGCTCAAAGAATGACAAAGGAACAAAGATCAAATCATGGATCAAAGACGAGTGTCTTACGAAGGTTTTTTAAGTTCAGTCCCACGAAGACATTCACAGAAAAATACTTTTCTTTGTAGATGTATTTCACCTGAGCAACTGGAGTACTTAGCTTCTGATTTGAAAAATGATAGAAAGGTTTTTGAAATTGTAAAATGGTAGAGGAAGATGACTCTGAGAAAGTTGTATAATTTTATACAAGATTATTGTAACTACAATAATTTATTAAAATTTTGTTATATGGATAAATGGATATCAGGAAGTGGAAAAATAAAGAAAAGGAAAAGGAATTGTTAGTAGGTAGGCATTGGATTGAGGCTGGCCACAAGGGAATAGGTGAAATTTCTATACAAGGAATGTGGGCCAAAAAAATGGAGTCATCAGAGCTGCTAATGTACAGAATGAAATTGCATATCACAGAGAGAAGAGTGGTGGCCATGGCTGGAACAGTGAAAAACATGAAAGGTCTGAATGATCAGAAAAGTCAGAATGAAAGAAATTGCCTTCACCTGATATTTTGCCATGTGATAAACTCTAAATGAAGAAAAAGACCAAAACCTAAACAACAAAAACAGTGGATAAAATTATTTTGGAGAAAGATGATAAAAGCCATAATATTGGCAGTGGACCATCAGGGCTAGATGTGGTGTTAGCTACAGATTTGGTATTGATTTTAGAAAGATAAATAGCACTGGATATGTATTTATTTAACTAAATTTTAACTTAACTTCTCCATGATAAATTAGAGAACAAAAGCTGTGAAAAATTCCATCACCACCTTATTTCTAAGAGTGGTCTTCCTAATTTTTTCCCGAATAGTCACTGAACCAGCAAATGCTGATACTATTTTAAGCTTGATTTTGCATGAAGGCAAGATGATTGAGAAAGGAGTTCAATAGAAAATTACTTTGAATTGAAGGGCCCTGCTGCCTTTCAGTCTGGATGAAAGGACAGACAAAGGAAAGCGCAGAGTTCTCAGTCTGACTGGGAGAAAAACTCTTTCAATGAAGGGGATCTGGTCAGGAAGAGCAGCAGAGTGAGATATTCATAGACTTGTCTGTGGAGGAAACTCAGGAATAAGTTGAGCATGGAAAATGAGTTTAGAATTTCAGTCCCAAGAAAAGGGAGAAAATATGTTGGAATCGTAGCTGTGTTCATGCTCACTGTAAGGGGTACCTTAGGAATGTCAAATGGCCTGTAAGGAGCCATGGGCTCATAATGCCATGACTTCTAGAGGTCAGCTCGTCCAATCTGCTCTCAAAGCATGATCAGCTAGAGCAGGTTGCTCAGGACCTTATGCAGTGAAGTTCTGAATATTTCCAGGGATGGAGATCCCACAACCTCTCTGGGCAAACCTCCCAGCAATAAGATTCTATCCCTTAGCCTTCTCTTCCTAAGGCTACACCAAACCCATTCTCTGTCTCTTCTACACCGTGTGATTCAGATGACTAAAGAGAGAGATGTTGGAGCTCAGAAAACATAGGGATAAAACACAATTTTCCAAATATCAAGCTGAAGTAAACCTTGCAAAGTATATTAGAAGAAAAATAATTGGAGGTTATTAATTTAACCATGTATGGAGATGAGGAAGAAAAATAGAATCAAAGTTCACCAGGCACAATGAGGACATTAAGACAACAAAAAATCTAATGCTATGCCCCCAAAGTAATTTTAACGTTCTGTTTTAGTTTTTTTTTTAAAGATAACCTAGCATGACTACAGAGCTGGATAACTGAGAAGTGCTGGATATGGAATGGACTTTTCAATTTCCAAAGTGAAAGGATTGGATAATTTCAAGGCAACAGATAATTGTTCTTGCAGAACTGTGAAAAGACAAACCCATGGAATCACAGATCAAGTATCAAGTTTTTTTAAATGATTTTCTTAATTTTGAAGTGGTTCTATAGTGTGTGTGGTATCTGTTTATGGGGAAAAGTAACCAGAGAAACCTGCATCTGTTAGCTGAATACTACATAAAATTCAGAACATGTTTTGAGAAAAAGAATAGTTAAGGACATAAAAACAAGTGAGAAACTGGATAAAATGTCACAAAATTTTACCAAAATGGAAATCTACAAGATTATCCTCTCATCTTCTTTATGAATGAAAATGAATTATTTTCTAGGCAAAGGAAATACAGTATACCTAACTAATCAGAATTGCAGTAAAATAGTATATGAAGTTCCTGTTAGTTAAACTTGATAATGAGGATGGTAAAAAATACCAAAACAAACCTACCAAGTTGTCAGGAGAGGAACTGGCTAAAAAAGGAGATAGCCATATTTGTGATATAGGATAGAGGGAGGTTACTGTTAGACTTCCTCTGGCAGAACTATTGAAATGTATCTCCCAAAATCTTTTCATTAATGGCTGTGTAAAGGCTCAGTGTTTAGAACAGAAGTTATTTTTGCTGATGGTATAAATTAAGGAGGCATCATTAATGCAGAAGAGGATCATAGTATGACACTGTCAAGATTGGATGACCTTGAGAACTGTGATCACAGAAATGGGATGGAATTTAAAATTCAAAGTACAAGGGTCTCATGTAATGGTTTTCTTCTATGATTTCGGATCTCACCATTAGAACAGACAGAAGAAAAGAGTGTTTTGCTTGATCAAAGAATGATACAAGTAGCAGAAATGATGCTACGCTACAGAAAGAAAATTCAGTCTTTGGATACGTCTGCTGCGGAACTGCCAACAGAGGGAGGGAAGGCTGGATGTGACTGAATGAGGAACGTCTTCACTATTATTGTGTGACCCCGGAGCCAGAAAAGCTGCAGAGAAAGGCTAGGAAGATGTCTGGGGGAGTGGAGAGCAAACAAAAAGACCTTGTCTTCTTTAGCCAAGCAAATTGAAGGCTGAGAAAGTATTTAGCATAGGCCTGTATTTCCTGAATGTGTAGTTGTCTGAGACTGCTGGGAATGAGACTCTTCCAGTCAGATATTCCTACATCTGCTGATTTCAGTTTCTTTACTACTCACCATGGAATTTCTCTTAAAATGCAGCAGTTATTCAGAGACTAGGCATGGGGAATTAAAAGAATTTAAGTAAAATAGCATATGCCTAGACACTTTCATCCGTCCTGAACTACCATTGGATGCATTTAAGGGGAAAAAGCTGTGGAAAATGTGTGGAGTGAAATCCTGGCTCCAGTGAAGACAATAGTGAAACTGAATGGTTATAGTTTCCCCCAGCAGTATACCTTGTTTGAAAAAAGTAGCTCGGAGAGAAGTAGTTCATTTTTACTGTCATCTGATCTCTCCATTGTTCACATTCTTTGTTCAAATTTAGAAGTGTTAACATAACTGTTTTTTAAAGAATAAAAAGCTGAGATTATGAAAGACTAATATTCTTGGAATGAAGAAATCAGGACAAGTCCTGTTTTTTTTTTATCTGAACAAATAATTAACAGGAATTAAAAAACCCCCACAAGTTCTTAAACACACTTTCTTTGGAAAGAAACATTCTTAGATTATGGGAGAGAAGAGGGCTGTAATTTTGCTGTGTCTTTCACTGTCACTCAATAAATTTCAAAGATTATTGGAAGCAGGTTCACACAAGACTCTGCTATTTGTCTTTCGAAATACGCACGAACTCTTAGGACAGTTCATCTAAATCATTTTGAAACACCCAACAGCCTGGTACTGTAATGCAAACAGAAGTATTTTATAAATCAGTCAGGAGAGCCCATTCTTTAAAAGGTATGCTACATTACTGGAGGCAAAAAGCTTTCTGTTTCGTTATATAACAATGACAATAACTCAATTTAAGTGTATAATGACCCAAGTCAGCAGTCCACAGCAACAAAAATTTAATAGAAACCTTATCTAGTTTGCTGACATGTTCTTCTCTAGAACCCATTATAGGCTCTTCAGTATACAAAACAATTGGCTCTAATCTTTAATATTGCTAAGCAGCAGGGGGCAAATAGGCATTTTAGCACAGCTTTGCTTTTTATAAACAGCATTTAATATATTCACACGCTCTTAGGCACGGAGCTGTATGTCAAATGTTTCTCAAGTTTGGCCATTAGAATGGGTTCTCTCAAAGTAGAGAAGTGTGCCTGCACTCCCGTGATGCCCTTTAAAATGGATCTGGTGTCACTGCGTTGCAAAGGCAGAAGACTCTAGCGTAGGTCTCCTTTGGGAACAGCATGGTTTCTGACTATCTCCTGATGTAAATTAAAGCCATGATAAAATGAATGGGCTCCAGAGAATCATTATAAAGAAAATCGCTCTATTAAATACAAAGCCAAATGTAATTTCCTCCCTGTTTCTTTCACTGGTTTTCTATATACTGCATTTAAAGAGTACAGGCTAATGCCTATATTGAGTAGGTTGTAATGGCTGCTTTATGATACGGAATATTATCATTGGGATAGTAGTGCTGAGACAAGGACAGCAACAGATGCATAAGCTGTCAGGAGAAAACTGTATTTACATCTCAGTTGTGGGTGTTCAAAACTAATTCATTGTGCTCAGTTAAATGCCATTTTTTTTACTTTTACAACTTATGAGACAATCAGAGGGCATTAGATATAAATACATTTTTATGATTCTGGTAATACTGCAATGCTTTAACAGT
Source organism: Grus americana (assembly GCF_028858705.1). NCBI lineage: Eukaryota > Metazoa > Chordata > Aves > Gruiformes > Gruidae > Grus > Grus americana. The sequence continues at coordinate 41,614,870 of NC_072854.1, forward strand.
ATATATTGGCCCTCCATTAAAGAAAGCTGGAAATTAGCATACAAAAAAATCTACTCTTTGTGTGAAATGCAAAATTTTATACAGAAGGCACTGCCTGAGTCCCCGAGTCCAGTGCCCTGCCATCACAGATTACTGATTCTTAGTTCAGAAGACTCTGAAGTAGATGTGTTTCACACACTTTCTTGCACTCCAGCCCACAAAAATCTTCACAATACCCTTTAACACAGTGAAAGCCGATAGTAAAGGAGGAGGCATCCCTAGAAGAGAAATGGAAAAGAAGAGTATATGTCGTAGAAGAAGCTGTGATGAAGGAGGCATTTCAGGGATGTGAATGAGAAGGACTGGGAAATCTAGAGTTAAGAAATGGAGAGGGAAGGTGTTTGGGTGTGCTCCTGGGGGTCTAACCTCGACTGAGTCACATCATGTTTGCCACAGGGTAATGTCACAGACCTGGACAATAATTGCACCTTACCTGACACATGGAGTGAGGTTTGTTTTACTTCGAATATTTGTGATGTAAACCACTTTGCCTGAGCTAGAAAGTCTAGTCTCACTTTATCCCAATGGAGAAAAATAGGCAATTTTAAGACAAGACCAGTTTCCAACGTACTTTAGGATGGGAGGTATTGGGCCGTAGAAATACCTGATTCTCTCCACTGACTCCTGTGGGTTTTTTTGGTTTAGTTTCCATTTTGATTCTCTGCATGAGAAATAGATTCTGCTGGTATGGACATTTTCTGTCAGAAATGTTGTTACAAGACACATCCTCTGTGTCCAACTAGTGTAGGCATGGAGCTGTCCTTCCATAGATAATTAAACGGTCGTGTGTGATAAGTGCTGTTGGTGCTCTGTTGTGAAGGCTGTTTTCCTCCTCCCTTTCTCTTGATTGCTCAGCTAGCAGAATGAGTTCAAAAGGTTTGTGTTTATGCAGCCAGCGGTGAAGGGAACAGAAAACCAGGAACTTTGTGAAAAATCATCCTGCGGAAGGAAGATTTTTGTAGTTTCATTATATTATGTTATTCTTTTCAGTGGCTGCTGACAACTTCCTATTTAGTGTTGCCAATCTTTTCTAGTGTTTCTTTTCTACAGAGCTTGAGAGACCTTCTTTTTATTTTATTTTTTAACTTCCAAACAGTCACCTGACACCTTGTGAAATTGGATCCGAGAGCTAATGAAGTTGAGAGTGTGTTATGTAAGGATGCTATTTGACAAGATAACTGTGCTGCTCCAGCAGCTTGCAGCTGCCGAAGGGTGCAGTTCTGCTCTTGCATTCCCCGCTCCATCCCCGCTCTCAGTTTTCACATGGTTCAGCACGTTGAGTGGCCAAAGGTAGGTTAGCAAAAGAAGGAAAAAAAAAAAAAAAAAGAGGGAAGGGGAAGAGGTCATATAGCACCAGGACTGCTGAAACTGAGGAGACAGGACTGTGTGTGCTGAGGGGACGTGCCTGCAGAAAGGAGGAAGGGCAACCTCTCCTTTTGGCAGCAGCATGTTGCTCCCTGTCTTACCTGAGGATAAATGTGATGACTATAGCCAGGCATCTGAAGAAATGAAAAAAGATACAATAACCTAGGAATGATGACATTTACTCAGAAGCTTGTCCAGGCAGGTAGGTTTCACTGCGTACAGTCCTGAGGTAGGGCTTGCCCCACTCTGGTGATGCTGGGAGCTTAAAGGACTTGAGGAACGGCTGCCCAGGTGAGTTTGCGGTTTTAGCTGTGTGAGCAGGAGGAGGCTTAGCAGCTGAACCTAATGTTTTACATCAGGTTTATCAAAAAAAGTAAATGTGTGAAAGAAAGAAGAGGTTTTGGAATTACGTTCATGTTTTTATGAAAACAGTCCCACTGAGCTTCCTTTGGCTATTTTTCTGATTCCTCAGTGGGGATCCTTTGAGGTTAGGAAAACACTCTGGTAAAGCATTTCCAGTTCTAAAATATAGTGTTGTACTGGCACTAGACCCTTGAGTTGGCCTTAGGTCTTACTGTCTGTGATTAGGGAGGAAACTTGTTTTACATGCACTAAAATGCCTAAGGAGAAGTTGTTAGTCTTCCTCCACTTCCCTACCATGAAGCTGCTTTTATTCCAATTAAAATGTCTTTGGGTTTTCAGAAACATTTAACACTTTTTACTTGCTTTTCTTTTTCCTTATGAAAAGTAGCATGGCCCAGGCACCCTTGAAGAGAAGGTGAACATGTGTTTGATAGAGAGCTGTTAGCTATCGGGTGGTGAAGTGTGAACTCATCTTGTCTCACTAAGTAAACCAACAGAGTCAGCATCTCTTTATTTTCCTCCCTGTAGTTATCATTGTGAAACGAAATGATTTTTGATGTCTTGGGAAAGCAAGATTCCCACTAGAGTAAGTTTTACTGATTTTATCATTGCTGGCCTCATAAGTGGCTGCTGATTGACTTTTTACCAGCCAATAGGAACATTCCTAGTTCCTTTAAAAGAAAGTGGGCTTAAGAAAATATCTGTCAAGTAGCAAAAACATAGGCTCAGAGGATTTGATATTGTTCATTTCTTTTAAAAGTCATTCATTATTTTTCTCATTCTTTCTGGATTTCAGAGGCTTATTTCAAAAAATGAACAGTTGAACACTGATCCGTGCTAAAGCAAACACATGGTACATCTGGTGGGTTGTACATCTGTCCTCAGACAATAGTGGGCGACTGGATGTTCTCCAAGATGGTATTATGCCATAGGCCATGCTTTGTCTTATGTCTTACTAGAGATTTCAGACTCTTTCATTTTTGTAGCAGTGTCTTCATTTAGAAATGCTTCATTTTTTTAACTTTCCCCTTAGCATCCTTCAGGAAGTTTTATCTATGTTATCATACAAACACAGACTGTACAATGAAAATATGGTATAAAGCCAGAATCCTGTAGTTGATTCAAATAGTTGATTGTGGAGTTCCTCCTGTGCAGAACCATTTGAAGGTGCAGGGCCCCAGTCTGCAATATCTACAAAGAAAGAGATTGGCGAAGGCTAAATGATTATATAATGATGATTAAACACTAAAGCCTTTCTCTAATAAAGAAATGAGGTATGACCTAATTACTACTGTTTGCTGGTAAAGATCGATCCATTTATCATTTCACTCTTTGTAATGGTTAAACCATTTTCCCCCAATTTTTAATAAAGTGAAACTTTTGAAATAATTTCAAACTTTTAAGTTTAAAGAAAAGGCTGTATCACTTATTTGGGATCAAGTAGTCACAATTAAATCATGATGACCTGAGAAGTTATTCTGCCTCACCTACCTCTGTGCTTTTAGCCCACCTCAGTACAATGTAAAATGCTAAAAGTTTAAGGCTAAACCTTAAGCTTGTCAAAGTTCTACCTTTTTCACTGAGAAGTAAGTTAGCAGTTGTGACTGGAATTCACAAGAAGCATTCATATTATGGACTAGGTTGACTCAGTTGACAGAGTAACCCATGAAGCCATTGAAACTTAGTTATGCTTCATCAAGTGCCAGAGTTTCAGCATTCTTCTCCGTTGTCCTGGGAAGAGCAGGGGAAAATTGATTTAACTCTTTGGGATGTCCCATGAGCAATGATTTAAATGTGGAGAAACATCTGCTTTCCCACCTGGTTTTGAAAGTCTTTTTAGCCACCAGCAATAGGAGAGCAATAGCATTGCGTGTAGTGGTTGAATTAGATGACATGGTCTTGTTTTCATTTAAGACAGGACATTTCTTTTAAAATATGATGCAGAATAGACACTAAGGTCTTTGATAGCCATGCTACAATTCAGACTACTTTCTTGGGCCAACTGCCTTATGCCACTAGTGTCTGTGATTCAAGTAGAGTTTGCCTGTTTGGATGAGGATAAACTCAGCTCATGAGTTCTTCCTTGCAGTGCTGTGACAGACCTTATGTAGTTGAAGCACTGATGGTGCAGAACATTCAAAGTGTCTTAAGCAGAAGAAAGGTCTGTGGTCCTCCTTGGCTAGTAAAATTTCTATGGAGAGAAGTTCAACAGGAGATCCTAAGCAAAATAAGTAAGTGAACAAATCCAATACAATGAACCCTGAACAACCGTCTCTTGAGGAGTGAGGCTGACATCCAAGTCTGGGTTTACACAGAAAATCCCAATGCTTTCTTACAAGAAAATGACTTCTTTCCTGTGCCTACCTTATCTGAGTGATGTTGTTCATCCCCCAGGTACAGGTACGCATTGCAGCAGACACTTCACTGCATTTAAGACTCTTGTCTTAAAACATCCATAAGTCTAGGCCACAACTGGACGTATTTTTAATCTCCATCTCCATTCTTCCTCTTCAGTCTCCTACTGAAGAATGTAGTGCAAGAGATACTTCGTATGGTCAGTGTGTCATAGAAAAGATGAATCCTGGCCTCCAAACTGGTGGCCCAGACGTGATTCAAGTGGAACTGTAGGAAGAGGTAGAAACAAGAATGTGAATAAGGGGGATGCTCATATCAATTCAAGTCCTGCATGAAAGTGGTAGTGGCTATTTCAGATCAATGGTGATGCTATGGAGATACTTCTGTCTCACTCCCACGTTAGACCCAAGAATGGCCTGGCCTTTTCTGTTGTGGTGGCTGTATCGTTCATAAAGAAGTGGCCAGGCTAGAGCAGGACTACTAACTTTGTTTCTGCTGGAACATGCTAGGTTTGCCTGTGGCACCTCTACACTGTGCATAGCTGAAACCAAGTAAAAATGTCTCACTTGGAGAGGGCCTCTGAAGCAATACAGAAGGACTTTTGGCTCCTGCCTACTGCCTGTAGGTGTGATTTCTGGGGTTGGTCCCATATCAGGCTGGACGGAGATCCTTCCCCTTGGTACTTTGGGGTCTGCACAGTAGAGATCTATCTGTGTTGGGTTCCTCTGGTGCAGAGTGAATATTGCCCTGAAGGGAAAGGTGAATATCAAGTGGCAGGCTGACAATGAGTTTTTTGTCATAAACCTGGCTCAGCCTCAGACTACTGATAAACAGTGAGCGAGGCTTCTTTACTATAAAACCCAGTTGAGGCCCTATATATGTGGAAAGGTGAAGGCTTCAGGTGTTTTAAACTTGTAACGTCCTTATTTACAGTCCCTACTTGAAATTCAAACTATTTCAGTAGATCTGGTTTTATTTATCCAGACAGTTATGGGGGAAGAGGATAGTAAACAAGTAGATCAGATGATTTACCTGAAGAATTTGCTCTCAAGGTGGCAAGCAGCACACATGAAATGTGCTTATTGCAGACTTAGATCTTCATCAATGAGACAAACATTGAAGCTAATTTCCACTGCTTCCATGGAACTGTAGTCTCTGATCACGTCTGTTGAAATGACCTTTGGAAAAATGTAACAGGATAAATGACAAACTGCAATTGTGGGTTCTGATCAAAACTTTATTAGGTCTCTTTTACTCTTTTCATAGCCTTTGAAACCTTCAATAAAAAATGTTTACTGCTGCCACTGCTGATGAAAGCATATAAAAAAAAAAGAGTTTTACAGTCTTTTCCTCAGTATTTCTCCTTTTTATTTTGAATTTGAATTCAAACATGGATGAATGTAGAGAGTTATCCATACCAAAAGTATATTGTTTTGTGTAGTTACTGTTCCTAAATGACTTGAGTTATTGCTAATATTTGTAGTGAATAAGTTAGTTTCTTTATTCAGAAATCAGAAATCGATGGACTGATGAAATGTAAAAGCTAGGTAGAACAAGTGTAGAAATTATTCAACTCATTGCAGATTGTTTTCCTTGTTAGACTTGGTATTGTTAGAGCAGGAAAAGTAAGGCTATAGACTTGAGGTCTGCTTCTCTGCTGGTAGTCTGGTAGGTATGTGTCCTTTCTTCACAGGCAAGCTGGTGCCTCTTCTTTCCTCCTCTGTCATTTCTACTCCCTTGACCTTTTCCTCTGCTGATGCTGGAGTAGATCGGATGGTGCTCTTGACACTTAGAATTTTAGAAGATGTTCAGTTTAACTTTGGACTTAAATCTTTTAACCTAAACTTCAAATAAAAGATGTCCACTGTTAGGTCTTTGGTCCCCTGAAGAGCTGAAGTTCATTGCTCCATAAACCTGTACAATTGTGTCCACAATAAGGTGCTCCCTCACCGCATGCTACAGATTTTATGATTTTGCAATACACTCTTTATACTGCAGCTATAGAAACCCCCTTTTATTTACCTTGATTTTGCCAAGATATCTTTGCAACCGATCCTTTATATCTCCACAGACGACCTCTGGTTTCAGTGGTTTGCCTGTGTTGTTCTTCTTGGCCCTGTCATTAAATTGCGTGGGGTGCCAGAGAGTTTCATAGTTCCCATGTCCAGTGGTGCCCCACATACTCATCCTGTTTCAGGGGCCATCCCTGTCCCTTCTGTGTCTCTCCATTCAAAGGAAACCCAGAAAGCAGACACGGCCTGTGCTCCATCATGTCTCCTGATGTGGATGATCCGGAGACTGGGACTGCAGGGCACATTGTGAAGTGCCTTTTGCCTCCAATCTAGAAGTCTCTTTGGGTTGAGCCAAAATTTGTGTTTTATTGAAGTAGGTGAACTGTTCTTGTGTTCCCCAAAGACGACCAGAGACGGAATGAATAAAATAGCAGTGAGTTCCAGCATTCCAACAGATCAGTCAGGCTACTGTGGGAGAGGTCTGTTTCATTCATCACCTGCAAGATAATGATGTGAAAAGACTCTATTTCTACTAAATTGTAGTGCCTCTTTGTTAAAGAAATTATTTATAGTGTTTCTCCAACTCTAGCTACAATTCCTCACCACTGATGTGAGGACTGACTTTCAGGGCCCTCCCACAGACTCTTTCTCCTTGGAAGCGTATTCTTCCTACCTGTTTTCATTAAGGCTAAACGCAAGGGAAAAGGCCAAATTTTTGCAGGTCTCTGTGTCTGTCAGACACATGCACATGGGGACAGTGAGGCTATATCCTTTGGAACGTGCAATGAAAAGGAAAAAAAGGCATCCGTTTTCAAGATAATTGATTTTCATACATTTTAAATGTATAGTCTGTAAAGGGCTGACTTAGCTTGTTATAGGATATTAACCATTTTCCCTCAACACCATCCTCCAATTCTGATTATATTTTGCATGTAGAATTGAGTATTCAGTTAGGCGCAAAGCTATGGAAGCAAATGTTCCTGTTTCTAATTGCACTGCTTGCTTCAGTTACCCTTGTAATAGTATTTAGATTCAGTTGAACATGCAGTTTATCTTGCATGTTTAACATAAACTCCCTGAAAATTTAGCTTCATATATATATATATATATGAGTATTTGCTGAGTTTTGCAATGATCAGATCCTTGACTTTAAAATGTCAGCAAGAATGAAAGAAGCAATTATATAATTTATGTTTGATAGCATCCTTGTATTTAGTTTATTTTGTAAGAAATCCAAGGCAACAAGCAATTCAAGGGAAAAGAGCATTGCAGTAAAAGAGAACAGGAAGTCACTGATGAAAGTCTAGAACTACATTTCAAATGTGGTAGAGTATAAAATATTTTAGGTCACTTTTTCCTTTTCCTTCAAAAGCTATAAAGTCAAAGAAGCCTTAAGGCATTAATGCATTTAAGTATCTCCTGTATAGGGTCTATGAGTAACCATTTCTTATCATACACAGTTTTCATATTGTATAAAACCCAATAATTCTAGCAGAAAAATAGTGCTATTAAATAGTGCTATTATTTCACTCTTATGACCCTCAGCTTCTGGATAAACCTTGATGGCTACTGTAAAACTGCCTGAGAGGTGGTATACTAACTCCCAGCACATGTGTAAATTTTCTTATAATTGCTGAGGGATGCTGCTTTCTGCGCTTGCCTCGTGCGAAGGGCTGGGGGCAGGGCAGCCACAGCTGCCCGCAGTGGCTGGAAGCCACGGGGTGATGCCACAGCCCCCGCTTCTGACTCCCCGTTCTCCTCCCTGGGGATGACGTGGCTGCCGCAGCGCGTAGTGGAGATGTGACTGTACAGACGCTCGTTGTGACCAGGGCGGCGTGGGGCAGGCAGAGCATTCCTGTGAATCTGGCCAATGCCCTTTTTATAGGGTGAAATCCTATCCTTGTGAAATCAACGGGATATTTGCCATCACAAGGCCAGGGTTTCTCCCAGAAGTTCCTGATTGTAATCTGAGATAGGCAGACAGGCATCATTGGAAGCGTGGAAAAAAAATTCCTCAACTTGCTCTAGTTTGTTCCTGCTAGGCCCAGTTTTCCACTGCCTTGAATGTGAAATTTAATTTTTTACTGTGCCTGAGGCCTGGCAACCTGGGAATTACTTAGGACTACCTGCTCTCTTCATCCCCCCCCAGGCACCAGCTAAAATTGAGGAGGGAGCCTTTGGCTCAGGCTGCTCCAGAAGGCTGTGTAACGGGGGGTGAACTGTAACCAACACTTCACCTCCTGTTTTTCCTTTCCTAAAGCCTTTCCTCCCCGCTTGGCTATTTCTTTGCAGGGTGACGGTGATACAGGAGGTCTCTTCGTTCCCTCCTTCCCCTGGCGATGGTTCTTTGCTCCCCCTTGGTGCAAGTGAGATGGCTGCAGGGGAGGCGGGCGATAAAGAAAAAAGGAGAGGGTTTTCAAGCACAGCGAAGCACATCTGTTGTTTCTCAGATTAGAATTGAGCCCATAATAGTTGTCTGACAATTTGCAAGTTGGATTTATAAATCTGCCCTTGTAAGAGGCTGAGTTATAAACGCACTGTGCAATTTATAGAACCTGCCAGCAAATCTTAACTGCAAACTCTTGATTTATACACCGTCCTTTTAAACAGTGATTTTTAGTTTGGTTTTTACTAAAGTATTTCAGTATGTAGTAACTCAGAGAAAAAAATTTCCATATCCTAAACAGGATTAACAAATCTTAAATCAGATCTATAAGTCCTACAACAGATTTACAAATCATACGAATAAATCCAAAATAAAACCTCATTTTTTTTTTCCTTTGGCTTACAAATCCTGATTTTGCAGCTGGTTGGTAAGGAAGTGATTTATAAAGCAAGAATTTAAAGCTCAACTGTCAGCATGATCAACTCTGAGAGGTCTGGCTCTCACATCTTATCTGAGCACTTTGATTTACAAGCTGTAGTCAGGCTCTCTCTATCGCGGATTTTCTCCTGAAACTTGGAGTTGTTTATTATGAGATCTACAAAAGGTTAAACTCTCTGTATGCCACAGTTTGACTGGCCTGGCAGTGTTATGGAAAAGGTGATACCTAATCAGATTGCAGCTGGCAAAAGTGCCCTGCATAACATTTGGTTGTCAGAGAAAACAAACAGCAGCTGAGCAATAAATTCTTGAAATGTTAATAAGCTGAGATCCCTGACTCTTTCTTTTTGCATGTATCTGTAAGGCACAATGCACACCTTCAACAGCTACAAGAATAGGAGTGTAGGTCCTCATGCTGCTTTGCACTTGTTTAAGTCCCGTTAGAGGTGAGATTAAACATAGGTTACATGCTTTACTGAGAATGGATGGACTTAAGCACATGCTTCAACTTGTATTTTAGTAGACTGCTGAATAGGATTATAGCTGATTCTTTTTCAGATTTGAGATCAGATTTTCTTTCTAACTCATGTCAATACCTGGCTTTGAAGTTCATACAAATAAAAATGCCAGACACTTAAAACTACATAATTACAGAATGCATTCTGGAGACTGAAATCAATGTAATAAGCTGTCTCCTTCTGAGGAAAAAACCAAAACCAACCACCAACAATTGAAAGCAGATTCAGTGACAAGAGTATATTTAATTTACGGAATATTTATGTGTATTTGTTTCTACTTGACAGATTAGCTCCCACTAATCAGATAAGTAATTTAAAAATCACTTTCTATACTCTAGAGTGATCACTTTAAGTGCCCATTTCTTCTTTATCGATAGTCAAGCTTTTCTTTATCTCATTAACATGTTTTCCTTCTACCTACTCTTCATCTCCCCTTTGTTGATTTAATACCAGGAATCTTTTCATATTAAAGAACTTGGCAAATAGCATGCAAGAAGCCTGCATCCTCGCTACTCTTTGGATTCGCTTGCTGACATGTGCATACAACACCTTGTTTGAGCTCCTTGAGAGGTTCTGGGCATCTCCAGCCAGAAGACAGAGTGGCAACCAAGTTATAACACAACCTCTAGCCCCATGTTAATATTCCCATCTTCTTAATAAAGTTAATCAGTATTTGCCTAAACTCAAATGCAAATGCTTGGTTGTGCTTTAGGGGTTCAAAAATGTAAGTGTTTAAGATAATATATTAGGTGGTGGAAAATAAGTGAGCCTGTAAAAAAAAATTGGAAGCTGATTTAATAGTATAAAAGATTATTTTAGATTTCTGAATTATCTGCCTAATATGATTATTTTGCCTAGTTTTGAAGCAGTTATTGCCTCCTGTTAAAATTTAATTAGGACCAGCTATTTTACACACAGATGTATTTGTATCAAGTAAGCATGTACCTGCCAAACCCAAATGATACTAGCTGCAGCTGTCAGAAAGGTGTTTAATTGGGGCCAAATGTTGTTGGGTTATTACTTGATTAGTCTAATATTCCCTCCAAGGCAGAAAACGGCAGTCAATGCTGCTCTGTACTCTGGCCTGGTTACTCCTGGTGCTGCTTAGGACTTTCACTCTCAGTTCAAGACAAACTTGACGTGTTGCAGCAGAAACCTGTGCAAAAGCAGCAAGTCCATGACCCTTTTCGGATAAATTCACTGAAACTCCTTTAAAAGTGAGTGGGATGATTCTGGTGCAGCTAAGCATCTAACTTCTGGTGTGATAAACGTTGTGATTTGACAGACAGCTACCTGGATTTGGAGAGATGAGATCCGGTGTTCTGGTGCCTGCTGATTACACAGTGATTATTTAAATCCGTGTTTGTTGTTGGGAGCTGTTTACTGAACACAGCAGCCCATCAGGAAGACGCTTCCCAATCTGAACAAATAAATTGTGTAATCCTAATAGCAAACAAAGTGTTACAGAAATAATGAAAAACTCCAAGGAGGGTGTGGGGGCTGGAGCATGGATGAGTAACTTTGTCAGTACATACATCCCTCACTAGCGCCTGTTGGTAAATTTTCAGGGACCAAGCAACTTCATGGCAGGGCAGCAGGTTGTGCTGATAACAAGATATCACGTAAAGATAAACATAATTACAATCATGGGTCTGTGTCTTTTTTAAAAAAAAACCCACCTAATTATGATAGTTGTATGCTTTTAATAATGCATGGGGCTGTTCCAGAATAAATACATATCTATTACTGCTCAGGAAAACTGTTTTACTTTACTTGTGTTTGGTTTTACCCAAGCATACCAAAACTACCTCAGGAAGAGCTGTGGGTTTTGAAAAGCCATTTGACCTATGATGAAAGGAAAAGAAGGATTCAAAAATTTGCTTTGTGGCTTTAACAAATCAGAAGAAATCTCATCTATAAAATGGCATAAATATATTTACTCTTCTGCCTTGGAGTAATGGGCACTGAAATTTACTCAGACAAACCTTATGTAGAGCTGGGAAATTGTGAAGTAGAAGAAGTCGTCTTTGTTTTTATTATTGCAGTTGGCATACATGCATACCTAAAGGGGTGTTTGGTTTTTCTCAACCACAGATCAAAATTTTCTGGACTTCCTTGAAAGTCCTTCCCTGGGTAAACTGAAAACCCTGGAGATTTTATATGAGCAAGAGCATAGTAAATAATTTGAAGTGAAAGGTCTTTTCTGCATTGCCCCGCACTGAGCTGGAGGAGGACTGGAGCATCCCAGGGACCTTAAGTGAAGAGCCGGCATATGGCTTCCAGGAGTGGCAGTTTGGGCCACATTACTGAACTCGAGGATGGAATTTTTATCGTCTGAGCATAAAGTGTCACTTGAATGGCCCAGAATTTGATTTCATCATTGTACACTGGGATTAATCCCAATTTGTACCTTAGTAAATGGGTATGGATTCAGGCCCATGATATAAATAATAGGGCTTATCAAAATGTGTCTCTACTTTTCTTGGAAAATTCTATTTTTTTCCTTTAAAAACATGAAAATCCGTGACTGAAAACAGAAAGCAAAATATTTATTTTAAATTGCTCCAATGTGATTTACAATATCTCAGTTTATCTAAACAAACAAAGATGTTTAATCTTGTAACAATTGTTGTTAGAAAGTGTAGTTTTAAGTTTATTTTTTTAACTGTAATTTACTAGGGCACCACTGTGATTTTCTCATAAGTTGAAGTGCAAATAACTCATACCTCGTTGTCCTCAATGGGTCCGCCTTCCCTGCCTGCACTGCAGCATGGTTTACTTCAGGGACGTGTCGCAGTATAAAATGGAAACCATTGTTGGAAAGCAGTTCAGAGGAAGTGGGTTGCTTTGGGAAAATGGGGTGTGTGGGTAGTAAAATACAATTGAATATTGAACTGAAGCATTTGCTTATAGGGACTGCTGAGAAGTTTTGCTTCAGTTGAATGACATACGTTCAAAATGTGCAAAAATCTTTAGCCTTTAGTTAAACTTTCATGTTTGAGGTCTATTTTTCCCCAAAAGAAATCAAAATTATATGGAAATAAGTCATTACTATTGGAAAATGATATTTCGAGCACCCTCCTTCCCACACATACAAACATTTTCAATGCAAAAAAAAAAATGTTTTGGTCTATTCTTTCCACCATCCTAATACATGGTTCTGCAGCTGTGTTCACACACAAGCATGTACGAATATAAACAGCCCTACTTGGCTGATGTACTCTGAAAGGTTCAAGCATTAAAGATAAGCCGTTGCATTTTACTCTGTTATAAAACGCTAACAACCGTCTCTCAGCACAGTAAAAAGAGAGAAGGGTAATGTGTTTTGTATTTAACTTTTGAGGTTTTCAGCTTGTTCTGGACAGGAAATACTTGCACAATAAGCTGTTGCTGTCTGTTCTCAGCTCTTCTCAACCCTACCTCCGCACTCTCACTAAGGAAGAAGCAAGGGGAAAAAAATGAAATCTCTCTTTCTGGGTAGCTGGAAGAGGGAAAGACTCCATAGTGAGACAAGAGAATGGCAGCCCTCCATACTATCTTCTCTGTGTGAGAAGAACAAAGACCGTTCTCCTGGCCCTTTGCCTTGCCTCCCCCTCTTCTCTCTTGGTGGTGGAAATCATCCAGCTCTCACGTCCCAGCAGTCCCTGGCAGCGGGGAGGAACTGCTCTGACTTCTCTCTGTGTTAAGTCCCTCGTGAATTAGTCTCAGATTCGATAGGGATTCTCTGTTTCTCTGAAAAAATGCATGCTATTGGAGTGAGTTTGCAAATGTGCTGGCTTACAGAGTTTAAAATTATTGTTAACCTTTCATAGGAAGTCCTGAAGAAGAAAGGAAGGCAGCCCTTTACAAACTGATACAGGGCTTAACAGCTCCTTCACTGAGTCCTCATATCAGAGGAGATTTAAAGTAAAGAAGAGAGAGACTCCCGATGGGATAAACTTTTTCTTATGTCTTTGAATTACAGGTCAGGCTTTGCTTTTTAACAATGAAAAAGAAGTCAGAGCAGGTATTGACTTCACAATGATGCAGATTAGTTTTGTGTACTCATGCAGACATAAATGAGAATTCAAAGCCAGACACCATGTCACAGAAGGAAGAAATGGAAAATTAAACCTCTCATTATTGCATCGGAAATTATCGGATTATATCTATCACCCATAGCATATGACAAATGTTGTAGCCAGCTTTGCTGAGTGGATTTGCAAGACTCATTAGAAACTAGAAAGTTAGAAACACTAGTTAAAGAAAGAAATAGTAATTGCAAGCTGCTTTTTATCTTTGGGATATGTATTTAGCTTACAGCTTTCTTAAAAGGACAAAAATTATCTCTTCAGCCTCATCTGCTTTTTAAGGTAGATTTTGCTGTGGACTAAAGGAGCAGCTTAATGAGGACCATATCCTTAAACATCTGCATCCATTCCATCAGTAGATCAAATCACTGCTTCCCTTAGGTGTATTTGACCTGACTCTACTGACCTTCTTACTGGCTTCACTTGCAGCAGTGATTTAATTCATAGTGTTTAATTTTCAATTCTTAATACTCATCTGTGCTATCAGTTTATTTAATAAACATTTAATATTAGCCTAATTCAACAGGATGATGTTTTAAACTTGGAAAGTACTGCTCTTTTTCTACTGCTATCATAAGTTGTCCTGAATGAAACAGAAGATGATATAGGAAACAAAACAACCCCACAGGGGCATTTAGAGTTTAGCAGTGAGCAGTGCATAAGCTGTCATACATTTTTCTTTGACTTCTTGACACAATAAAAAAAGACTTAAAGATTTTTTCCACTGGCACTTACAAATATCCTGGACTGAATGCGTGTATCTGAGGAAGATAAGAACTTGACCTAAGTGATTAATTTTACCATTTTGGATTCCTATCCATTACAGACGTGAGTGCTTCCAAACATGACGGGCCATGGAGTATAGCCACATCCAAGCAGGGAGGGTGCGTTCAGGTTTCTCTGGCATCCGCGATCAGTGAATGGAAGGAATTGTTAAACTGTACTAAATAGGAACAAAAGCTCCAGTGAAGTATTCCCTTACTTAGAAGCAGCTTTCTGTTTCAATATCCGTATTCAATTACATCATGGGATAATATGCCAGAGACATTGAGCCAGAATCGCTTTAATCAAATAAAGAAACTGAAAAGAACTTCTACTCCCAGTGTCGTTTTATTGAGACTAATATTGTTATTGTCTATAGTGTCCCTATCAAAGAATCTGGATTGATTTAATCATTTCAGGCAAGGTTACATAGACTATCCTCAGTACGTGTCCATCAGCATATCTTTATGGAAATCAGTGCCCTCATACCGATTTATATCAGCCCAGGGTTTACCTGGTAACTTCAGACCCCACCCCCCTCAGTGATTTTCTGGATGAACTCTGGCTGATGCACTATTCAGTAATCATGACAGGGAGCACCGTTATCTGAAAGGATGTGGTACGTACTCTTTCCCATGAGAGAATTGGCTGCTTTTTACCAGGTGAGAGGTGGCAAGAGACTCTGTCACTGCCCTTGACCTCCGCTGTGGTGTTGGTGCCTCTGCTGCCAGCACAAGACCAGACCTGTTTCTGTGCTCAGGGAACACGGAGGGCTGCCAAGAGCTGGTGACTGCCAAGGGTAAGTGATTACTAGGAATGCAATGAGGTAAGGAAAAGCTTCTTGGTTTTCCCCCTCCTCTAGTACACCCATATGTGGTCAACCACGAGCTGGACTGAGTACAATGTTTGAATCAAGCCAGATGCAATAACCCTTAAATCAGCCTGTGACAAGGTGAGAGGGAAAGAAGGACGTGGTCGCTCCGGTTTGGCAGTGCTGGCTTGGTGGTTCCGCAAAATGTGCTGCATTTTATAAAACATAAATGGACTGATTTAAGTCATTGCTGTAATTAGGCCTTTGGTGATCATAATTAGAGATTCGTCAGCTAAGGTAGAATGGCGTTTGAGAACATGCGCTTAGGGTCTGAATGCCAAAACATAGGGGCTTCATTTGTGTATCTGTGTGAACAAGCTGTGTAAGGGAATTTTTGTCCGCAACATGTCTTCTTGGTAAGTCATATGCTCAGTGACAAAGATAAGGAAGGTGGCACAAACAGGGATATCTCACTTTTACTGCTCAGTCTTCCTTTGTTCAAAAGATTTCTGTTGCCACACCAGGGGAGAAATGATAGCACACACTTATCAAGTCACTGTGACATATCAGCAACAAAGGTGAGATTGAATCTGAACATTATCTGAACAGAACATCATCAGAAGAGATGGCCAAGGGCCTCCACATGCCAATTGTCTGTCTAAGTGTCTGACTGATGGCTGTAAATGGCAAATACATCCCCTGAAATACACATGAGTTCTGGAACAATTTGCAAAGGGGAACAGGTCATGAATGACTTAACTACCTCTAATAGTAGTCTGTAATTATTCGCTTGTTAGGCTGTACTCCTTTAAAGCTACCCCAAGGGGAGAAGCAACTAAGTCAAGGGCACATCTTGGACAGATCTCCCCCTACAGATCCCTCTATGGGATTACCCTTGTGTTTAGCCTTGCTGTTGAAATAATCAATTACGTTCATCTTCTAATTAATGAACTAATATCCGTTTCATAGAACATGCTCATGCCGTAATTACCGCAATTGTGTTACCAGTGGAGCACTCGGGGAATGAACGTGTATGGAGTGCTGTTGAGCTTGAATCGCACACTGTGGGAAGGCAAGGGTAATGTTTCCTCTGCTATTGAGTGGACACTTTTTTTCATGAGAAAATAGAGAAGAATATGATCAAAATGTCACTAATGAAACGATTTTTTTTCCTCTGGTTTACTGTGTATTAACCATACCTTTCTCTTTTATGATCAGAATTTATTCGGGTTTTAGTTTAAGCATTTGTCTTATCTCAGCTGCAGCAGAAAGTCTATTCCGTACAATAGGAAAAGGCTCCCCAATGCACTAAATGAGGAGAAAGAAAAAAACTTCATTTTGCTTCCTTCTATTTTTTTATAATATACTGTCAAACATTTTTGTGTATAAGTGTGCTTGTTTTGGCTGGGATGGAGTTTATTTTCTTCATATAGTAGCTAGTATGGGGCTGTGTTTTGGATTTGTGCTGGCAACAGTGTTGATAACACAGGGATGTTTTAGTACTGCTGGGCAGTGCTCACACAGAGCCAAGGCCTTTGCTGCTTCTCACACCACCCCACCAGCGAGGAGGCTGGGGGTGCACAAGAAGTTGGGAGGGGACACAGCTGGGACAGCTGACCCCAATTGACCAAAGGGATATTCCATACCATATAACATCATGCTCAGCATATAAAGCTGGGGGAAGAAGAAGGAAGGAAGGGGGGGAATGTTCACAGTGATGGCGTTTGTCTTCCCAAGTCACCGTTAGGCGTGATGGAGCCCTGCTTTCCTGGAGATGGCTGAACACCTGCCTGCCCATGGGAAGTGGGGAATGAATTCCTCGGTTTGCTTTGCTTGTGTGCGTGGCTTTTGCTTTACCTGTTAAACTGTCTGTATCTCAACTCAGGAGTTTTCTCAGTTTTACTCTTCTGATTCTCTTCCCCATCCCACAAGGGCAGAGTGAGCGAGTGGCTGCGTGGGGCTTGGTTGTCAGCTGGGGTTAAACCATGACAATAAAGTTTCAAAATCCCATGGTATCTTGAAAATCTTTAATAAAAAGTATAACATCAATATTAAACATGTCTGAATAGAGGCTTTATGGGGACTGAACTAGATGGACAGTTTGATCACTTGGAAAGTGATACCTCCATTTGAAATGAGTTTTCCTGATAATACTTGAGACCTTATATCAATTAAATTCTATATTGAAAATAAGAGGAAAAAAATATGTACATAAAACTTTATTAAAGCCAAGTAGAAATGTCACAGTGAGTTACTGGGGCAGTTTTTTAACCAGTGTAAATTGGTCTGGCTCCACTGAATTAAGAAAGGACCTAGCTCTTTAAATTCAGGCTTTGAGTGAATCTAAACATGACTCATAAATACATAGATGTACATGTACATATGCAATTTCTTGTACGTGTTTCTAGGGCTAGTTATAAAAATGTCTTTTCTCTGTTCCTCCTGGAATTGGAAAATAATGTACAGATTTATTTCAGTGAGTCAGGACATACAGCAATGAAAGGTAGTTGGGACAATCATGTAAGGGGCTCTTTGTACATAAAAACAAATGACTAGACTGTTACTCCACTTTTGTCAAAACTGTGAAATAAAAAAACAACAACAAAGGAGTTCTTTCATGATTTTTTTGTTTTGTTACTTTTTCCCCATTCAGTGTACTTGTTATCTTGTGAACACCTTAGACCTAGTTTAAAATTTGCATTTCAGTTGGTTATACAACTGGTATTTATTTGCACAGCACATATTTGCTACTGATTGTCTGATGGAGGAATGTTGCTGTATGCTTAACCAATTAGTGCTCTGTTATGTAGATGATGACAGAAAATATCTGCTTTATATAATTACAGTTTTAGACCAAACAAGTAGAAAATTCTATTAATAATTTATGCATATGATAATCAAAGCAAGTTGTCATATTCCATACTCCAGAACGGAGGCAGTAAGTAATAATTTTCTAGAAATTAAAGTAACTACTTCTCGCTTTGGCTTCCTCATGCATTTGTGTGCCAAGTTTCAGCCTGAAGCAGATTTTAATGGTTGGATTATGAAACTCTCAAAGTGGCTGTGATGAAGACACTGACAAACCGAGCAATACTGGTGTTACCGAGTTAGTTACACTGCAAAAGTTACACACAAGAAGTTATATAAATCATTACACAGTGGATGTATGCCATCTGCCAAATGATGGGATTTAAAAGAAAATTCTATATGTGTAGCTCATTCCAGAAGTTTCTTCTCCAATATTTCTTATACCTGTCAGCAAAATCTCATACTTGTCTTGTTGTGGGAGTATGAATATTAAATTAATAGACATCTCTCCTGATCTGGATGGAAGTTTTCCAATGGAAATGCCTATGCTTTAGTGTGACCACCCGTATCAGTGCTTTCACCTGATGTGTACATGTGGATATGTGTTTGCTTCAGCAGCAGCATGCACCGAAACGGCACTTTAGAAACCTGTGCTGGCTTGTGCTCTCCCTCTCCCCCCAGATCTATCAGGAAAAAGCTTTCTCATGAAGACACATGTGAACACTCTGTATGGAGTTGTGATAAATTACAGATGCATAGTGAATTAAATTTATGATAGCTACCTTTGACCTCCTCCTATATGCTTTACTTATTAATCACATCTCTTCTGGGATCACTTCTGCTGAGCAGCTACCAAGTTTTCCACATTTTTAAACTAGTCTGGTAGAGGTGTGCATGAATATATGATGATACTGAAGGAGGAAGGAGACAGGAGTCAGAGACCTCATCAAGGACCAATGTTTCACTGGTTTGGAAAACTGGAGGAGAACAGAGGAACAGGAGGAAAGTTTGAGCTCTGAGCAACACTAATGTCAGCACATTTCATTGGTGCTTCCTCATATTGACTATGTTATGATGGTGGTGTGTTCATACACAGACAAGTATCTAATCATGATTAGGATGGCCAAATCTGTTCTCCATTTTGATCCAGTTCTAGGTTCAGATCTTGGATGATAAGTCAGGAAGTCCACCTTTGTGCTACCCTCTCCCATGTCCCCATAGTGACACTTTCACCCTCAACACAGAAGTTGTGAAAAGGGGTCCATATAAACTCACTCAACGTGTCAGGTCTGGGAAATTGTGTTCCTTCCTTTCATGAGCCAGTGAAGATAAAAATACTAACCCACCACCATCCATTAAATGCATTCTCTATATATAGAGAATATATTAGAATGATACTACGGATATTGAATTTATCTTCATGAGATGGGGATGGTCTCATCAGTCATGAGTGTCACAACTAAGCAAAGACACAAGTGAATAATGAAGCCACCCTTATCGAGTACAGATGAATTCAATTTCCTCTGCACTATAATGTCATATTTGATTCAGTGAACTATAACATCTACTTTTTATTTTTTAAGTTGCCCATGGGTTCTATCTTTTTCTCATTCTCCTTCTCTAAAGCTGTTTTTGCCATGCATTTTTCTGCTTTTATGCATCCTGCATGTCTTTTTCCTCTGTCTGACATAACAACTAAGTTGAATCATAAATGGCATACACAGAATGAGAACACTTACCATGTCAGGTGCCTAAATTCCCTGCCCCTACTAGCTTTTCTGGAGGACTATCCCTGGGAGTTATGCTGACAACACTTCATACGCAGAAGTGCAGACCATGAAAAAATGGGCTTGTTCTGGGATATCTGTAAGGTTATATTCTCCTGTGACTTTTGAAAATATGTGTATGAGTCTGTCCATCCTGATGGACAGAGTAGCATGAAGGAGCTAAGTGTAGGAGTGACCTTGGTGTTAAGCAACCGTAACTGTCGCGAACACAGGCTGCGAAGAATAAACCAAATATATACAATATTATGCAGCAGTAGGTCATGGAAAAACAAAGCAGGAAGCAAAATTTTCTAATGGCCTTCCTCTTACCAGGACATTTTTCAGCATTTTTCAGCATTTTTTAGCAGAGCTAATCAGTGCTCCTCGGCACACCATGCACCCCCTGCCCCTTTCCCGAGAAAATGCCTTTACTGCGTGCTGCCTGCCCAGTAAGCCGCTGTTTCAGGATGCGTTGGATGCACAGGGAACAAAGGCCACCAGCACTGTGCTGTCACAGCCGGGCATTAGGCACTGCAAGAAGCACACAGGGACAAAGGATATTCAAACCCTTCTTCACTCCCACTGCTGAAGTTGTGCTGACGCACTGGCTGCAGACAGTACCAGATTTATTTTCAGTCAACTTAATCCTACAAAATTGAAGTCTATCTGCTTAGACAGAATAATGTGCCACTTAAGCTACCAAGGGCAGAGCAGAGCGCGGTCCCCGCGAAGGGCTCCTCTCGGCTGGCACGGCACTCAGCATAGTGGAGACATGGCCTCTGGCTGAAATCCCCGGAGGTTGCTGTAGTTTTTCCTCCTCCTTGCAATGCGAAGAATAAACATGAATGCGTTGCGTGAGCAATGCAGCTGCTGCATCGACTCTGAGCATGGTGCTATTTTGTACCTAGACTGTATATTCTGTATTGCTTAATACAGAAAAGGGCACATTAGCTCAATTTCAAGCTAATTATAGCTGTAGAAGATTCTGTGGGAATGCCTCTCCAGGTTTTACCAATAAACTCCTTAGAGAAACAAGGAAACGTATTCACATTATATTTACCTAATAGATGAGATTCAGTCTATTAGATGAGATATGAAGTAAATTAAATTCCATGGCAGGTGAACACCCTGAGGGTACTGTAGTTTATAACACTATATTAATATTCCGTAAGACCACTGCATGAGCTTAGTACAGCTAACTTCGAAATTAGCTTTACAGGCCACCTGCAGAATTTTTTCTGGTTGCTTTCATAGTCAGTGCTGCAATCATAGATAATTTAACATAAATATTAAGTAAATAATTGGTTCAGAATATTTCAAGGTTAGGGACATAAACCTCATTCCCATTACATGAATGCAAACCATAAAAATACAAGGTGGTGCTTAACCTGGCAATTTTAGTTTCCAATAAGCCATATTCCCTTCCATTTTTTGAAAAATAGTAAAGATCTAAATAAATTCTACAGAGTGCAGTTACAGAAGGTGCAGAAGAATTATTGTGGAAAGGAGACACTAATTCAGATCTCTATGTACAAAATGCTCAGGCTGATAAAGGTAATTGCAATGAGCACTACTAAGGTTTTAGAATGCATTTGTATAGATTTAGTGATGTGAATATAGACAGGAGGTGTTTTGTTATGCTTTTCTGAAAGGATGATTTCTGAACCTGAGCTCTGGATGAAGTAATAAGAAAGAGGTAGTGGGTGTGCCTCATTATGACAGCTGTGGTTACAAGATGCTTTCTAATTAGCCTCCAGAAGATTACAACTTGCAGATTAGCCAGAAGTAATCACCACAATAACTAGGTGGTCTCTTAGGCAGAAGAGCACATTTACATTTTGAAGGAGGCAAGCTCTTTCTAATGCAGTTCTCTAGTGCCAGAACTTGGGAAGGAGATCAAGAGGAACTATTCTCAGATGTCAGGCTTTTGGCTGTTTCCAAAAAAAATCTTAGAACTTTGTAACAGTGATACTTGGAAAAAAGTCAGCAAGGTACTATGTCTATTGTGTGCATTTCCCCAACATTGGCAGACCTCTCATTTGATTTTTTTTTTTAATGTATACTACTCCTATTTTTTTCTGACTGTAGTGTGTCTGTGTAGATTCTTGTTTGATGCCCTTGTTCCTAATTTGTCCTTAAGGGTACGAGGAAGCTTGTATTTTAATCATAGCTTCAGAGAGTAGGTTGGTTTAACTAGCCTTCCGTTGCTTTCCAGACCCTTGTCAAAACATTTTCTCTCTGATATTATTGTCAGATTGTAAGAGGTGGCTGAGGAAGGAGAGCTGCAGGTGTTCCTCACAGACCAAGCAATGCCTGTTAATGCAAAATTGATCTGAAGAAGTAATTTTATCAGCACTTGTCACAGAAAAATTGCAATCAGAGAATCTGTTTTCAGAGTTTGGCTCCATTGGCTTTTACCTGTTGCTTCCTTACTACATATAGCAATTGCTTTAGGTTTAGTAAGATTTTTGTGTGTTCTTTTTATTTCAGACCATTAAATATTGAATCTCAACAAGCTAAGTCTCCTTTAAGTGATTCCATTAGAAGACGTCTGTGGAGGATACCTGCTGGCTGTTCCCCTACCGCAGCAGGGAAATCTTCTGCAGATATAAAATTGGGATAGCAGGATCTCCCTCCGGGCTCTCTTTTCAAAGGCAACTATGCGGAGGCATTGGCTTTGGTGGGGAAGGCCATGCTTTGAATCTTCTAATCACGGTAGCAAAATCCACCAGAGATAGTTGTTAAGACAGCACCTGAATATTTAGTAACTTAAGCAACTGTAGGGAACGTTGCTTAAGAGTAATTGAAATGGATTAAAAAGGAGTCAAAATCCACTGAGATCCTGATGAGAAATCTGAGGCTTTTTAGGCAGAAAGGATTTCGCTGTCTTTTCTCATACATGTAATGGATGTTCTTCTTCCTGTATGCCCAGAAATGAGGACATGTCAGTAAGAACTTTTAATTATTAAGTGATGCATTGATTTGGACATAATATCTCTCTCAGAACTGAAGTATACTTGTGTGAGGATGGTGCTAAAAAAACCCTCACATATGAAAGTGTGTACAAAAATCAGACTTGGAGCAGGAAGACACAGGATAGAAAATGAAGGCAGAAGAAGGATATAAAAAGAAAGCAGGGATTATCTTGCTTATTCTGATCATTTTCTCCTCAGGTTTATTGAGGTACTAAGATGTCTTGATTACATTTTCCTGTGTCTGCTAACATTCCTGATTTTGCACTTTGATACTATGTGGGCTCACACCTACTATTAAGCTTTCATGATTGAATAATTTCAGTAGGGAAAAGTCTGCTCTATTAAAGTGCATAGAAGTTCAATAGCTAAAGTCTATGGCAGACATATGAGGTAATATATAGTGTAACTTTTTATATTCTCAATTCTTCTTACTACACCCTGGAGATACTGGGAGACAATGGAGACAATGTGTAATGAATGATAGAAGATGCGTGTAAAAGCATTGTATGGTGAATAAATTAAAACCTTTAGTCATAAGACCAATAATAGGAGAAGCAAGAAATTAAGATGTATAAGCAAGGGAGACGAAGCATCTAGCAGAACAAATGGATATAATAAATTTCAAACATGTCAGCTTGAATCAACTAAGGTAAACAACTGGAGTCTCAGTGCATGCCTGGACTAGGCAAGCTTTGCCACTGAGTACTGTAAAATGGAAAGGAGTCATAAACTGTTGGAGAACAGAACAGGAGTACGTGTCTGACCATTTATAATCTTTTAATCAAACATGGAGCCCATAGCTGGAGTCTGGTAGCTTTGGAGACTACTTTGTCTGTGTATTCATAGACCATTCATAACTCAGTGAGCCATAAAATGCTCTCTCACTTTCTTGCTTCAGCGGTTTCAACACCTTCCTCTGGGACAAATTTCTCTAATAACAAGAGGTAATTCAATTTTGCTCTTGCTCAGTTCTAAGCAAACAGTTCTGGCTGTTGTGACTTACCAGATTTGTGGAGGTTGTGCAGGGAAGACAGTGTAACAGTTGGAAGCTACAGGGTGCCCTGTCAAACTCTAAATTGACTGTTGTACGGACTGTCATGGATGTCAATGCTTTAAATACCTGAAGGTATTGCTGTGCTCCGTGTCATGGTGGAAGCTGGTGTCTGCCCCACCACACCTTCATTGATAAGGGTGCTGTAGGCAAGCCTGGGACATGGGGAGCCCTGGCTCCTGCTGTGGGATGTGGGGGCAGCTGCTCTCCACGGCATTGGATGATGTGAAGATTTGCAGTGCTGGCGGCGGGGAAGGCGGTTTTGATGCTGGCAGTAGGAGCAGAGGTGGAGGTGGTGCAGTGTAGAGATGGTGGCACTCTTCTCCTGCTGCGTGTGGTGGGGAGGGTGCAAGGAAAGGGCTCTAGAGGGGCAGCACTGCTTCCCGGCAGCTGCCAGGGTGCCTTCCTCTCCCTCCCGCCACCCCATCGCTTACGAGCTTGCCGCTCTTCAGTCCAACAGTTGCGTTTCTACCACAGATATACGGCATCGGCCCGTAGTACGGCAATTCAGGGGACAATTTGGCTGTTTCAGTATTCACATGCTGTTCTAGTTTGGATTTTATACATCCCTTTAAATTTACAAGCCAGGAAGTTAATTTAATTTGTAAAACTGTTGAGTTTGTGAAGAATACCTTGAAATGTTTTCCTTGTCCATTTCTTTAAGATCTTGTCTTATAATGTTTCAGAGAGGAAGTATACTTGTCTTTGTTTCTATTAACAAAGAGTACTCACTGACTTGTATTTATATTGCCACAGAGAGAATGCATGTGGTTACATCAGGGACATGAAAATTGATTTTGAAATTGAATAAAATTTTGTTCTGCTGTGTAAGAACCAAACATTGATTTATTTGGGTTAGTTTAAAAAAACCCACCAAAACATCAAACAACAAAAACGTCAATGCATAGTTTTTCTTTGCAAAGTTTCTTGGGCCTTCCTTTGAAGCATCTGGCCCTTTTAGAAAAAGGATACCAGACAAGGCCACTGGTGAGATTTGTCTTGTCAAATCAAGTATTTTCTTCCTGTAGCTATTTTGCTCTCTAACCTATTAGCTTTAGGCTCATCTGCAGGCCACATGGTGCCAAAGCTCTGGTCCTACCTTATACTGACTTGGGTTTTCCCTTCATGTGAGAGTTCGAAAAAAAGCATCCTTACAGCTCCTGAGGATTTCCTGGTTGAAGAGGTTCTGAATGCTTCTCTCTTTTAACTATTTTGGTTTTTAATTTTTTTTTTTTATTATTATTCCAAAGTAGCTGTCTTCACCTAACATTTTCCTATAATTTCCTTTTTTCTGCTCTAGATGGCAATGTAACACTTTTTCATCCATTGGGAGCCTCATGTTTCTGTAAAATTTGTATAAACCTAGTAAGCTAGAAATAGATTTCTCTTATTATGTGTGTACGGTACTAGCTGTAATGGCTCCCCTGCCACTCAGCCGTGACTCTCAACCCATCACTTGTATCCACCCTCCTTCCTTGTCTTCCTTCTGTCCTCATCTCACAGGCTTCATCTCCTGTTCCTGCCGCTCTTATCCCACCAGCTTAATCTTTTGCCTGCATCAGATTAGTATAACTGTGTGTGAGACAGCCTTAACTTCTGTTTTCTTCACCCCTTTTGTGATACTGGCTGAAATCATGGCTTTCACACTCATATTTTCACCTCTTCCTTCATGCCCAAATTACTGATTTCATACCCATCCCTTCTTCGTGTCTTCTTTTCTTCTTTTCTTCTTTGTGTCTTCTTTCCTTTTTTCTTTTTCTTCTTTTCCTTCTCTTTCTTTCTCTTTCTTTCTCTTTCTTTCTCTTTCTTTCTCTTTCTTTCTCTTTCTTTCTCTTTCTTCTTTCTTTTTCTTCTTTCTTTTTCTTTTTCTTCTTTCTTTTTCTTTTTCTTTTTCTTCTTTCTTTTTCTTTTTCTTTTTCTTTTTATTCTTTCTTTTTCTTTTTCTTCTTTCTTTTTCTTTTCCTTTTTTATTTTTCGGGAGCAAGACCTTTATTTCCATGACAAGCTCAGTCATTTTGCACTGATGACAAAAACCCTGTGTAGTCTATCCTAATTTGCCTGTGAAGTAAAATGTGCTATACTGCCTATCTATGTTACTGAAATTAGGAACAGGCTAATAGCATGTATTTTCAGTTACTTAAAGGCAGCTACACTGCATCAGACTAACATCCCCTGTGCAGTAAAACTAGTATGAGAAGAGGGCAAGAAGGCTTAGAATCATAGAATCGTTTTGGTTGGAAAAGACCTTTAAGATGATTAAGTCCAACCACTTAGTGGGACGTGATGTCCTTTTTGCATCAGTCATTACAGAAAAGACTGCTTTGAGGAACTCACAGTATAATTAATACCAATTGAAAAAGGAGGTAACATTCAAGACTGCAATGGGAAAGGACAAGTTAGAGAGTTCTTAGAAAAGTTAGATGTCTTCAGGTGGCTAGGGCTGACCAACATCATCCTGGGATATGAAAATACTTGCACTTATGTTTAAGATATGGAGGATAACCATAATACTGGTCATGGCAGCAGTAAAGCATTGAAAAAACTAGAAAAGGATTTATATTTATAAAATGGTAAAAGAGGTCTTCGTTTAAGTTCCATGAAAATTCTGGAACAACTTATGAAACAAGTTGGCCTACATTCACCTCGAAGGTAAAAAGATGTTTAACAGCCAAAAGGATTTAGCAGTGAAAAAAATAAAAAAATAAAAGAAATCCAGTGTCTTTGTGTGATAAGATAACAATCCACATGGATAGAAGAGAAGCAGGAAATACATCACTTCTTCAAGAAAGTTCAGAAGGGAGGAAGTGAAATCGGTTGGTAGTCGACTCTAGAGAGTAACTCTTTGTGGTTATTTTCTAAATAGAAACAAACAGTCCTAGCCAGAATTGTTTGGGGTCTTCCGGGTCAGATTTTATTCAGGACTTTACCAAAGTTCTGAACTTGGCATTGACTTGAAGCTGGGAGGTAGTGCAAATCCTCTGGAGGACTGAGTTGGAATTCAAAATTATCTCAGTGAACTGATGAAATGGTTTCTAATAAAAACCTGTAAATCAATAGGGATATTCAGTTAGGCAGTGATAATCACCTACACAAATACGGTATGGGAAACAACTGATTAAGCAACAGTCCTTCAGGAAAGAGTCTGTGAGTACAGTGATAACAACCTGAACATCAGTCAACAATGTCTTGCTGTTACACAAGGACAAACTTCATAGTGAGAAGTATAAGCTAAAGGAAGTTTGCAAGTCAATGTGACATAATCTTTTCACTCTACTCAGCCTTAGTGAGGACACAGTGGAGAACTATGACTGGTCTAGAGTATCTCATTTCATGATAAATGTGGGATTACAACAACAGGCTTTGAAGATGTGAAAGCCTTCTGCAAAAGAGTAAGGGACTAATCTGTTCACTGTATTTATGGTGTGGGCAATGGGCATGAACTGCAGCAAGAAGGGTTAAGGTTAGGTACTGGAGTTTCTAACGTTAAGAAGAATGAATGACTTGAACAATGTGCTTTCCTAATGCCATAGAAGCTATATCATTGGAGACTTTCTCACCACATCTATCAAGGATGAGGTAAATCTTACAGCTGACCAAGCCTTGAGGAAGGGGACGGACTGAAAACATTTCCAGTCCTGTTCACTCATATTTCTTGCTTTACCACTTTCCCCTAATTCCTCTGTTTTCCTCACTTGCTGTCTGCTCCAAGGACCTCTACTTCCTGTCCCAAGTTTTTCTCAAATTTACCATGGACAGCTAATGAGGCCAATGTCAGACTTGGTCAGACCTCACTATTCTTTTACTTTTCCAGATCATTCATTAGTTTATTGAACAACATTGGTCCCAACATTGATTTTTGAGGTACCTGTGCTGTCAAATTCCCCACCTTCTGAGAATGAATCATTTGTTCCAAACTGTTGTTTTCTATCTTCCAAACCATTATTAATCCCTGAAAGGTCTTCGCTCTTATCTTATGCCACCTTAATTGCTCTTCAGAACTGTTGCTGAAGGATCTTATTTAAAACGTGTGGTTGGATTTGGTTTTTTATTTTTTAGTTTTTAAATGCATGATGCATTATACCTACTGAAAAACTGCTTTCTCACTGTGTCTTTTAAATCTATATTTCATGAATTATAAAAATGATGTTGATTCTGCCCCAGTATGTTATGGTTATTCATGTGCCCACCTGTTCTAGCTTCTATTATATTTTATGCTAATTAACAGGCAAATTAATTTTCTGGTATGTTAATCAGACTCATTAGTCTGTAATTCCCAGAATTGCCTCTGTAGCCCCTTACAAAGCTTGGTCTGATATTTGTCTTTTCTCACTCTGCTGGAAAGTAATAGAGCTTGCAATAAGCAGAAGGGGACATGATACTTTTGCTAGTTATTCTGTAGTTTCACAACTGAATTTCTTTAGAAATCTTTGTGAGTATGACCTGGCCCTATGTGATGTATTGTTCTTTTTTTTTTTTTTTTTGTATCTGCTTTAAAATTTCCATTGCTACTTAACCTTGCTCCTTACTCAAGTTCTCCATTAAAAAAAGGGTCCTGAAGATCACTCAGATTTTGACTTTTATTGATGCTCATGAAAATAGTTAATTTCTTATAATGGTTTTACCTTTATTGAGTATATCTCACTCTGAGCATTGTTTTGCCCCACTGTCTAGTTATTTTTTTCTTCAAAAAAGTATATTTTATACCCTTAGCATTGCCCTTGCCTCCTGCTTGGGCCTTGCAATCAGACATCAGGGAATAATTTCCAAAAATTAAAACCAAGCTGCTTACTGAAAAAACATGGATGCCTTTAATGGCATCCTCTAAGTACGTATGACATTAACTACTTTCTCTTTAAATGTACTCTTTGCTAAAAATTCAAAATCAATTAACATTAGTTAGCCAGAACCCGTAGTGTACTAACACTTCTTGGAGCAGTATTTATTTGTATATTGCTACACCACAGTAGGGTCCTAGGTTGCAGATGGGGCTTTCAGCCATTCTAATAATTTTACTGTTACTGCTTTTAATGATTCCAGCAAGAAAGGTATGGAATTGCAGTCATTCAAAAAAACAGTTAATTGCTTTAAAAAAAAAAAATCTAAAAAGGTATATAAAAAGAAAGACACAGACCTGTTAAAACAGGTCCAGAGAAGGGCCACAAAAATGGTCAGAGGGCTGGAACCTCTGCTGTGAAGAAAGGCTGAGAGAGTTGTTGGAGTTGCTCAGCCTGGAGAAGAGAAGGCTCTGGGGAGACCTTACTGGGCAGACCTTTCAATACTTAATGGGGTTTATAAGACAGACAGAGAGAGACTTTTTACCAGGGCCTGTAGTAGTAGGACAAGGGTTAACGGTTTTAGACTGAAAGAGGATAGATTTAGGTTGGACATAAAGATGAAATTTTTTTACGATGAGGGTGGTGAGGCACTGGAACAGGTTGCCCAGAGAAGTTGTGGGTGCCCCATCCCTGGAAGTGTTCAAGGCCAGGTTGGATGGGCCTTTGGGCAACCTGATCGACTAAAAGATATCCTTGACCATGGCAGGGGGGTTAGGACTAAGTAATCTTTAAAGTTCCTTTCTAACCCAAACCATTTTGTGATTCTATGACTTCAGTTTGAACTTTTTCACCCGATTAACATCGTTCACATGAAAATGCAAAATACGCAAAAGGACCAAATATGAGTACATAAGGCAGGACTTAGGAAAACTTGGACATAATACATAGTTCCAAACATCAACTACATGTAGTGAGTTGGGATCTCTTCAAAAGAGTATCACAAAGGCAATGGGTCCATTGGAAACTGACTCTGTAATATAAGTCCTTCAGGAAGGATCTTGTTGGAAGAGTTTAACTTTCTAAATTCATCAGTGAATTGGTTTTAGACCTGCATTACGATTTCTATTCCCCTTATATTACAGATGCCAGAAGGAAAAATAACCATAATATAAATAATAACATTTCACCTGAAAATTTTGCTTCTGTAATAAGGATGCTTCTAAATGGTACATATTTTGGAGAGAAGAGGGGTTACTGCTGCTCATAGTAATATACGCAAAGGAGAATTAAGATGTTGTATAACTCCATATGTTATGGAGTGACTTTCAGTCACTAATCAGCTACGATGCAGTGCAAATACCAGAAGCCAAATTTCTGCATGTTGGATTTTCTCTAAAAGAAAAAGTGAAGTAAAAAAGTATTTGTGAAGCAAATACTTCAATAAAGTTTGAACTAAGGATTGATTCTGCAATTCTGTCTCTAAGGCATCACATAATTCCTAAATACTACAGAGCAATTGAAAAGATGATTGTCCCGTGACTGCTGGCCTAGGTACAGCTGAGAGCGTGATGGATTTAACATCAGAGAGCTAATGTGAATTTCCAGACTGTATTGGTTACGGTTGGTGACTCTGCTATAGTTGGTAACTGTTTTGAATTGTACATACTGTCCCACTGATTAGTATTGCTCTAGCAATGCAAAGCAAGTGTAAACTCAGCTTCACTACCCACCTAAGCTAGTTTTCTGACAGCTTCATGTCAAGGGAGTGAAAAAAGCAGCCAGACCATGCTGGTTTATATGTCCTACCTGTGTAGAGTGGCTGATCAAAAGGAGGACAAGCATTTTAGGATTAGAGCAAATCTGTGATTTTTTTTCATTGCTTTGCCCAAGAGGGAATTCATTCAGTGCTCTGGTGTACTAACAGATAGTAGAGGATGAACTGTTTGTAAATGGTGACAGCAGCTTCCTTCAAAATAGTGAACTCTTGAATATCCTGTGTCAAGTCTTATCCTGTGTAGTTTCTCCTAAACTAGTTCTTTCCCTTTTCTTTAGCTGTTTTTATCATTTCTGCTTTGCTAGATGTTATACCACCCTTCAAAGTAATTTTCAGCAGATTTATGCTGATACATTATTAAAGATAAAAATTTCAAGTGATGCAAAGGTCCCTCAACTTCTTTTGAACTATATTTTTAATATCTAAGAAAGTTGATGTTTCAAATCATCCCTGATCTTAGTGCCCTAGGGCTTGCAAAACATCCCCACTATTAATGAATGTAATCTGAGGAAAATATTTGTCAGAGGGAGCTGGGAAAGGGACCATGAAAAACGTATTACGTAGACTGGAGCAAAATGGCTAGCCTTCTGATTATAAATCTAAAATATTAAAATAATGAATTCACAGAACCCCTATTAGACATCAAAGCTTGTGTCTTATTGGGGTATGCTTTTAATTTATATGCCCTCTTTCAGGCCAAAAGCAAACCTGATAAATTGAACAGTGAATTCCTAACCTGATTGAAAAAACCTGACTCTGGGTCATTGTTGTCAATGAAAGGAGACTGTGCAAGCTGAACTCTGCTCAAGTAGATGCCTGTGGTATAATTTAATGGCACATTTTCAAACCTTACAACTTTTAAATACAGACCTGAACTTTAAAGCAGCAACTTAGTAGCCCTTATGCTCTTTGCTCTTTTATCTTATTTCAGTTTTCTTTGTTTCAGTTGTCTGTAGCAGAGGCAGCAATAGGAAGAGAGAATTTAAGTGCTTTCAGTTGGCAAGAGCAGTCAGTGTTAAAGCTAATAAACATGATGTCTTTTTCCACCACTTTTTTCTGTAGGAATGAGGAATGCACTGAAATGAACATGCATATTGCCCAAAACTAAATCTCAGTTTGGGAATATTTAAGTACTGTTCATTACATAACCTTCCCTTTTCAAAAAAGTGAAGGTTTTGTTATACTCCACCCAGAAACACATTAGGATTCCAGAGATAACAGATAAATATAGTGGATGAAGCATGTTAAACATCAGTAGTGAGTGCACAGGATGAGAGAAAGTGAGTGATTATGGTGCTAATGTGAGATTTGGGAGACCTGCTTTCAATTCCCTCATCTGCCACAGGCTGCTTCTCTGACCTGGAGCAAATTTGTCTCTCAGGCTTAAATTTACAAATGTGTTTAGGCACATAACTGCCTCTGTTTAAACAAATACATTGCTGATGAAATGAATGGGAAGTTATTGATCTGTGCATCTGGTTCCCTAGGCTTCCACTTTTGCTGTGTAAAATCAGGGGTGATGCTCCATTAGCTTAGAGTTATGCTGGGAGCATAAATGGCTTACTAAGCTCTCGGGATGCTGATTGTCCATCTATAGGAAGCATCAGAATATTTCATATGATTAAGCCTCTGTATGAATTCATGTTGAATTCCTTTCTGATATTGTATTCAGTTTCTGATCTACCCATCTCAAAAAGCCTATCGCAAACCCAAAGAAGGGCAATGGAAATGATCAAAGGTATGTAATGGTTTCTGCACACGGAGAGGTTGAATAGACTAGCACTCTTCATCCTGAACGAGGGGTGACTGAATGGGGATATGATAGCAATCAATGCAGTTGTGAATAGAGAACAATTACTAAGAGTTTCTCTCGCCATGTAAGTGCTGCAGACTTAGTTTTTTTACCCAACATACAATTAAACTGCAGGACCCTTTTCCAAGGGGAATGTGGGTGACAAAAGTTAGATGGTCTTAAAATCCATAATAGAAAATTTTCTGGATGAAAAATCCATTCTGGATTATGGAACACAAAGAAATGACCTTGAGTTCACGAAATTCTGTAGGCTCATGCTGCAGAAGGCTGTGGGGAACTGCTGCTTATCCTCATATACTTTGGGCACATTTGGTACTGACCACATCAGAGAGCATTTTAAGATAGATGGACCTTTTGTCTTGCCTGACACATTCATTCTTATGTTCTTCCTTTCTAAAGAGAAACAAATATAGACAAATATATTCTTCTGTGCAGATTGTCGTGTTGTCGATTCAATGACAGATGGTAGGCGTGCCCTTTGCTGAGAAAGCTGAGGGGAACATGATGAAAAGATATTTTTACATTTATGTTTTATCTTCTTTCCCTGGCACGAGAGAGAAATTACCTTTGAAGAGCATGTTCTCCTTCAATGGCTGAATGTGTCTAGATGGTACCTTCAGCGTTTAGTATCAGTGAAGGTCAAACATAGTGGCAACCATCTTAGCAATGGACCAGAGAATCGGCTGCGACAGCCTTCTGCCACATGCCATCTTTGCTCTAGATGGGGAGTAAACTACTCCTTTCACATCATAGCTTTCATCCTCCCCCTCCCCAGTTACTTCTGGTGGATAAGAGAAAACAGAGCCTGTTCATCTGTGGCGCTCGGTTGCAAGTAAAAGCCTGAGAGGTCAGCAAAGCATCCCTATTTTTCCTGTCCAAGCCAGCTGGTATCACAGTCACAGCAGAGCGGAAGGGGAGTTACTCCTTTTGGAGACACTCAATAGTGAAGGGAAGAATGATTTGGTCTGTCCTTGAGTGTTTTGCTCCTGAGGCAGACTGTGGACTTTTGGGGAAAGGTGGGTCACAATCTGAATGTGGATCTCCCCGTGGCAATGAGCAGCACCACACACTAGCTACCAGTTGTCTATCCCCTTACAAAAGTGGAAGGTATTTTCTGATATTTTTTCCCCTAGCAATTTTCCTTACAGACAAACCCATTTGTAGCAGGGCATTCTTCTAGGTGAACCAAAAGACATGCATCTCTCTCTGTGAGGTTTATTAACACTACTTACCATGTGGTAATAGGGCATACCCAGCAGCAAAATATCGCACTTTCCTCCCAGCAGGACTGGAATACAGCTTCCAGGCTTGCCATGGCCCCGACAGTCCTGGCAGTGAGGAGCTGAGATGAGACAGTTTATTTGCAAAACAGAGAGCTGTATTGCTAGCAATGAACTGAAGAACAAACAGAAGACTTTACACAAATGTGACACTTGCTCTTTTCAAATTACAGCCGTTGTATTTTTACTACAGATGAAAAACAAACAAGCTGCTCTGTCTTGTCTCTCCCAGCTTGCTTCGAGACTCAGCTCAGCTTGGCTGCATGTAGATCAATTTGTTTCAAGAGATCAGCATTTCCTTTTTAACCTTTCGAACTGTAAGTTCCCATAGGATCCTGATGTTTTCATCAATTATATATTTTCATTTTGTACTGGTAATCGATAGTACTTCAGAACACTAATGCCATACCATATCTTTGTCTTGGGCTAGTAAGTGAATAATAACTAAATAATGCATTTCAAACAAGGGAGCAAATGAATATTCTCCCTCCAGCGCACAAAGCAACATGCAAAAAGAAATCACTGAAGAATAGGACATTGATTTTTGTGGCTCCAAACTTTCCAGCTGCAGGCAGAAAAGACCAGAACAGAGTTGTAGTGCATTATCTTACTCCTGAAGTTGCACTTGGGCATGAAACTTCAAAACGTCTCTCATTTTCCCACTATTACCGTTGGATAAATGTTTGGTGCAGACCAAGGTAGGGCTGAGACTTCACAGTTACAAGAATATTTGGAAAGCAAAAGAAATGCTTGCAATTCCAGCATTGTTGGCAGGGTTTTTTCAAACACTACGTGTTCTCAACAGACAAAGCTTTCAAACAATTGATATCTGGAAAACAAGGCTACATCTGTACTAGCAGACCTGAGAGGGTCGGGGAATAGCCTCAGATGTTTGCAATCATACATGCTGTTACATTGTTAGCACAGGTTTTGTCAGAATTTTGGCCGGTGCTAAGTAGCACTCTCCCAAGCAGCGCTGGAGTGTATGTAGATTGGGAGTTAACGCTCTCGGCAAACAGCTTGAACATGAAATCCCTATTTTGGGTACGAGAACTTGGCTGTGCAGATCGGAACCACACTGTGTTGGCTGGCCTCAGGGCCAAAGAGCAGTCTATCTCTCATTTCATTTGCTAATGTAGACGTAGTCAATGGGTATTATTAGCTGTATTTGATAATCTTGCTACCAGCAGCAGAAAGAGCATCTCGTGGCTAAAGTGTTGGGCTGGGACTGGAGAGATTCAGTGCATAGACATTGCACAGATTTTCAGTGTAACTGGAGGTCACTTAGTCTCTCAGTGCTTCTTGTTTCACTTATAAAATGGGGATAACAGAACTTTCTTACTTTAAGTACTGTGACGACATGTGGAAAGATGTGATAGATTGTAACCTATTTAATATAGCAAATATCTCTTACTAGAAGTGTCTAGAAAACTGGGGTGTTCATCTGACTGAGAAAAGTTTCCAGTTCTCTCTCTCTCTCCCCCACTGTTTATTTCTCCAAATCAAACTGTTTAGCTCAAGCACAGAGGCCTCTGGGGGCCTTGGAATCTGGCTGCGTTATTTTTGTCTTCTGTGAATTCAGCCCACCAGTGTATCAGAATGGGCTGAACCCATGCTTGGAGTTTGTCAAAATATGTTTTGAGCCTGAAACGTTTAGAAGAAGAAAGGCATATGGCATTTTCTAAGTAAAGTTTGTGTCACTGGAAAATTTGGGACCACCTGTCAGTGACTAGGTGATACAGTGCTGCACCATAATAAATAATAACAACAACAACAGAAGAGTCTAGTGAAAAACTGTTAAAGATGCAGAAAAGAAGACAGTTTTATTTTCCACCCTCATTCAGGACAGTGTTTAAACTTATCCTTAACATTAAGCACACTTAAAAAGAAGTGATATAATCTCATTTTGGCTACGGTAGTGCATGATGCTAGACATCTATTATGTCTAGAATGAGATCAAAACCAAAGCAAGTATTCATTTGGACAAGTTTCTCTCCCTAAATTGATATTCCGCCTGGTGGTAGCGCTGCTGGAGTTTCCCCTCCCTCGAATTTAATGTACTGGTCTTTATCAGTCCTGTGGTTCCTTCTCTCCTGTTTGTATTCTCAAGAGGCAAGCTCCAAGGTTTCTCTTCAGCAGAGCATTCCCAAATATGTGCTAATGTGTCGATGTACGTATTGATAAAATTCTTCTGGCAAATCAGTATAAACTTGCAGGTGCAACCTTAGTTTAGGCATGAATTTGCTGCATTTCTCACAGAGGTGGTGATTCATTTGAATAAGGGACCTTTTACTCTAAACAAACTCTTACATCATGACTGACTGCATTTGCTAGTATGACTGAGTTGTTGGGAGTATATATGCTGAGTGTGGATGGGTTATTACACAGCACTCTTTTTACTTATTGCAATGCTGTGCCGTGTGTTCCTGATGCCAGCCAAAGTATGGTCTGCTGTAGCAGTGGAATGAGCAAAGAACCTGCACTTGGCATATGCTCACATTTATTAATATATATCCAAGATCCTTTGGCTTCTTTCCTTGTCATAAGACAAGAGGTCTCCATGTATTCTTGCTTTACCTGGATATGCTTTGTCTGATGACTTTGTAGCATTTCATTATTCTTTTATATTTCACGTTATGTTTTATGTTTCACCAATTGACTTCTTAAATCTGAAAATTTAAGTGAAGAAATTTCTATCTATCTCAAGATACATTAAAAGTAAACAGTTGAAATGAGTCACTGTCTAACCCGGTTTTCTGAAATCTGTCTTTTTTTTATCCGGAAGGTTAGATATAATTTTAACAATTGGACAGCAGCAAATGTTTGAAGCTCTAGGAATTAAGAATGCTTTCCCTGATTCCATGTGTTAAAATTTCTAAGATCTAGACAAACCCTTCTTCTTTTTTATGCTCAAACAGTTAGCATATGGAGTAGCATGTTTAATTTGGCTAGAAATCCTTTCTTTTCCAGCTTCTTGCTCATATCTCTAGTCTCTGTCAGTGTAAAGGACATAAGAGTGTTTCTCAAGACTGCCCTTTAGCTTAAGACAGTCCTCGGCTGCTGGAGGGCTTTCTGCCCCAAAAGATTTATGTGTTCCTCCTGTCACCTCAGACCCGTGTGCTAGCATAGGTGGGAATTGAAGAAGTTTTCAGACTTTCCAGCCAAACTTTCTGTACAAAACCCATTAAGATTTCTGTGCAGATGGGGGTAGAGAGGGGACCTGTTGAAGTGGATACGCTTCTTTTAATCTTGACTACAATACAATCAGATTTTTCTATTGATCTTTGATCTGAAGTACAAAACGTCCCTTAAGCCACGGGAATTCAATGTATCTATTGAATTATCTATCTAGTAACAGTAGAGTCAATTTTTAGAAATATATATTCGCTTACTGTATCATTTTAATTATATTATTCAAGTATCTGACATACATCTTTGGTTTTCAGAAGTTTGGAGAAAATTCTGTCTTCACAGGTATAGTCACAGTGGAGTTACTTTTTTAGTCAGGAGTTAAATTTTATCCTCAACACTTACATGCTCTCTATTCATCCTACTGATGTTACTGAGAGTCTTTAACTTCAGTAGGAGTTTGATCGGGACCTAAAGAAAGTTGGCATCAGCTACAAAAACCAACAAAGGACCATTTTTACAGAGAAATTCAATCAAAATATCCCTCTTCAAGAATTAGACAAGGCACTGTGGAAAGCCTTTCAATAAACCAGCTAAAATTATGTAATTAAATATCTAATATGTCAGGCAATAGAAGTTTGTACAGTTCCAGATTATTTTAAATCTTTTATTTATTCTCTGTACAATAGTATTTAGCAAAGGTGATGCACCCATGTAATTCCAAGTGAATAGCATCTTTCTTGTGGATTATAACGTAAATTTTTCCAGTAATAAAAATTCCATGAGTTACAAGGCCAGAATAAATAGAATCTTCTGAAATTTCTTCTCCTCCATTTAATTTCAAAATTCCCAGAAGACTAAAAAATAGTTTAATTCCCTAGGCTGCTCCAGGGCCCAGCTTTCCTCATCATTCACAGCTGTTTGCACGCAGGGTATTCTCTGAAGTGAACCAATTCTTTGATGTCATATTCAGGTGTGGGTTTGAGAATATTTTGTCTTATGAGCAACATGAGTAAGACTGAAAAAGCTTTGGATTTCTCCATTCTGTGCAGACTTCCAGAACCATCCCAGAAGGTCTTTTTGGCTCAGACCTCTCTGATCTTCCTCATGACACACCTTGGCTCATGTAGCACATGCATCGCACTATAAAACCTCTCTTCTGGCAAACCATAATGCAGCCCTCCCATCATTTCAGATATTTTGACCTGAAGAAGTAAACGCCCAACCAATAACATACTAGTAGCATGCAAGCACTCTGTGGGGCTCATGGGATGACTGTGAGGAGACCAAGGACAAGTACTACGTGTTAAAAATGCAGTCAACATGTTCCGACAGCAGCTGGGTGTGGAAAGTATGGATGATAACTAACAGGCTTTACTTCACCTAGGGGCCAGAGGTTTTTGCCTGGACTGGACTTCAAGTTTTCCAGATGGTGATAAACAGGCACAACTGACTGCAGGATGTTTTGTTGATTTATCTATTTATTGTAATAATAAAGCAGTTCAGTTTTTGGAGCTTACTTAAGCGTATATTTCCTTAGCAAATTAATAGATGGCGTGTGTAAATGATGAGTAGGAAGCAGGTTTTTTTCTCTTCTTGATGGTTTTCAAATTCTTTTTTGTATAAACAAGAAGAGCTGAGGTTTTTTATAATATTTATGAGTGGAAAGTAACAGTGAAGTCATTGTTTAAGAGGTGAAAAGGTACAATAACAACAGCACAAACACTGTATAACATTCTAGATGCTGAAACGGAGAGGCCTGTTTTAAGAACCAACTTGTCTCCCTTTGGTGCTTGATTTATTATTTACATCCATTTGGGAAATGAGCCCTAAGGAGGTTGAAATGTAATTATCCACTTACTTGTTCTCACTGGGGGGAAAAAAGAAAAGACAAAAAACTCCCACAAGGAACAGTGCAATGTCTTACCTAACCATCTGAAAAAAAAGTTTCCTTCTTCATTTTCAATGAACTACATTACTGAGTCATTCTATGAATGTCACTGTATTAGAGGTACATGGACTTTTTTGAGAAGAAAATATAGGTCAATAGCTGACTTGATATTTCAGTGTGTCCCTGCCTGTTGTTGGTTTTGAATGGAAGAGGATTAAGTGGAGAAACAGAATATGTTCCGGGAGGGGAAGAGAGCAAAAAATGGTAGAAGATTGCAATGTCTCAGCAGTAATAGCTTGAGATCAGTTATGTCAGCAGTAATGTGAAATATTTTGTATCCTGTTATTGCTTCTGTAAGAAAAAAGATCTATTCTTCAAAGAGGTGAGAGCACCATCTGTGGCAGTAATGTGGGAACAAAACTTGTGAGAAGACATCATGTTTCCATCTGTTTTCAGAGAGCCTTAAACAATGGCCAAATCCGCCGAATAGCTTCTGCCGTGTGAACTTGTGAAGTGTGGTTTACAATGTTTTATGGCTTCTGCATCTGAACTTATGCATGCAAGTCCAGAACAACTGTCTGTCAAGTGCAACCACCTTTGTGTGCAGATGTGTCTGCACTGGAGGGCACACACAGCATCAAAGGTCTGCTGCGGCAGCTGACTTTCATGTTGGTCATGTACAAGATCCTGTATATGCCGAAGCAGAGAGCACCTAAATTCTTTATCAAGGTCTTCCGTTTCCAAATGTTGGCTTCAGGGTGTATTTAACAATAGATATTTTAAAGAATGAAATGTGATAATGCCAGGTTATCATCTTGTGGTACCTTTATCTTTTTTTGTGTTGGTAAGTTGTCTTGTGGCATTTGTACCTTTATTCTAACAAGCCGTATTGTCTTCAACCTGTCTGACTAACTGGGTAAGTTAACACTGACCTTTGC
Organism: Grus americana; assembly: GCF_028858705.1. Lineage (NCBI taxonomy): Eukaryota > Metazoa > Chordata > Aves > Gruiformes > Gruidae > Grus > Grus americana. Next base: position 41,654,189 of record NC_072854.1, read on the forward strand.
AGTTATTTTGTATTCTCACTTTGCTGTGCCCCTCATCGTGACGTTGGCTTTCAGGGAAGCTCAGAAGGACATACCTTTTTTAGGGACCAAGGTTAGCTAAAGAGCACCATTTAAAGGGAAAGGCCATTTAACCCTGACATTTGTTAGTCTGGAAATTCTACTTCCTTTTGGTGTTGTGGTGGCAAGGCATTGCTTGATAAATAAATGAAAATAAAACAGGGGTTTTGTTTTGGTTTGGTTTTTTTTTCTCATGGAAATACACTCAGAACTTTAACAGACCCCAAAGTCCAATGACTCTGGCCAGCTCTGCCATTACCCGCAGTCTGGGACTTTGGAGCAGGTTGCGATACAGGTAATTTCTGGAATATGTCATCTTTTAAAAGCCCGTTATTTTATCAGTAGTCTTTGCTAATAAATCATACTGTAGCTAGACACTCCTTTAAATTAGTGCCTGTGAGTCAGTGAGTGAAAGAGCCTCCTTGGAGAGATCAGTTTATCATCTTGGAGAGCATCCCCCCAGCCCAGTAGCCAGGAGGGGGACGGTGTGAGTTCCAGTAGAGTAGTTCTGCACCAGCAGGAGATTTCTCTTGTGGAAGGGAAATCCTCAGGAGAGGGATGGAGAAAAGGATTTGAATCCTAAATCACCTGTGAATCCTTGGGAGACCCAGGTGAGAAGCTTGCTGTGTCCTCCTCTCTGCAGGGCAGAGGCAGCCTTACAGGAGCTCGCCCGGCCAGAGCTCTGCGTTCGGTTTCGGCAGCACGCTTCGACCAGGAGTCAGAACAGGGCTTCTCTGATTTGCCGAACTGGGGGTGTGACATCAAATTTAATTTTCATCTTATTAAAAGTATGTATATGTTAGGTTTTCACCTCAAAAATGCACCGACAGGAAGCAGTTTTGATTGGAAGGTATGTATATTTTATCCAGGAAATCCAAACAGAAATTTTAAAAGATGTAGCTTCAAATGGATGAGAAGAATGAATGGTAATATTGTGGTCTTGTAAAGGTAAGAGAAAAAAAGGAAGAAAGGCTGAAATACTATATGGTGCCTATGCCATTTTCTTTTCCTTTTTCAGGATATATGAGGAAAAAAATCTTTGTAAAGGAGCATTAAGAAACAAGGAAATACTTACATGAAATAACCTTCCAAACTAATGGGAATGGATCTCTTGTGATTTTAAATGTATCCCAGTACTGTGCTAACGCATGCAAAGGATGAAGGAAACAAGTTACAAATGGAGAGAGTGTCAAATTCACAAATCAAGACAGAATAATTCATCCTAAGAGATAATTTATACCGACTAAGCTGTCTGAGGCTTTAGAGATCAGTGCTTGGCATGTGTTTCTCTACAGCTTGCACGGTGGACCACAACATAGTATATAGATGATTCATGGGCTGGAGACTTTCTGCACATGCAGGGCTGGAGGGGGGTTGGCTCGGCTACAGAACAATTTTTAACATTCCTTTGCACCTTATGTCTTGGGCTTCTTTTCAGTGGTTTCAAACTCCAACTTCTCAATAGCTGAACAAGAAATTAACGGGATAAATTGCTCACCGTATGTAAGCAAATTACAGGAGAGATGTGACTTATGAAAACGGTTGTGTCTCTTACGTGCTTAAACTCCAGCTATAACGCTGGTAAAGATGACAGTAACAATATTAATAGGGAGAATATGTTGCTATTAAATAGACTGCAACCACTCCTTTATTTACTTTCAAAGCTGTGATTTGCCAGTACTGTCTGCTCCCACTCTCCCCCTGCAAAAGAGAAAAAAAAAAAAGAAAAAGTGAGAACCAGAAAAATGCAGAGAGGATTCTGGCCAAGCTGAGCAAGGAATTGCAAGTAATGTCATGAATCCTCCCTGCCATCAAGGGTACAGGGAAACACTAGGAAACTGTTTTTATAATATTTTAATTTTTTTAAAATCATATTTAAAAAAATAACTTCAATAGTTCATATAACTTTGCTGAAAGACTTGGGTAACTGTTCTGATTAGTAATATCAAAGAACAGATGGAAAATTAACAGTATCCCCTTATACCAGTAAAAGCAGAGGCTGAACTTTAAAAGTTTGCTGCCATTAAAGTCTGCAGCATTTGAAATGTCTAATAAAGCTTATGATGATAATTCTCCGTCCACCACAGCTCTTTCTTTTTTAATCCATTTTTGCTTTCCCTGACTGTTTGACCTTCTTGAATGATGCTTAAATTTACTGGAGGGTCAAAAAGTCACAGAGGCCCACATGAGACATCAAGCAAGAGAAATGAAGATAGGATTTCTAGGCAAAATCAACACATTTCTGAAGGCTACTTTGTACTGTACAAAACATACCAGTGCTGTTTATAAGCAGGCCAGATGGAATTTTGCTTTATACATATTATAGGTGTTTTTTATACTCTTACGGGGAAAAACTTGTTTGCAAGCTTCCATTCCAGGATCTGTAACCAAATGCCAAGACTTTTCAGATCTGCCAAGTTCAAAATCTAAGATTTCAGGTTCACTTGCCAGCTCACATTTTCCATTTGGCAGCAGCACTGTCTCCAGCCCTGCCAGTAGCTGGCCCCCGAGATGCCTCCTTATGAGGCTTGGGATTTCATTTAAATTTTGGTTTTTCAAACATTATTGTTCTGTAAAGATGAAAGTCCACAATTTCAAGATAAACACAGGCTGAGCAGAATCTGTTTTTCTTGCTGAAATGTCTCCAAGACAGCGCCCGCTTTGAGGAAATTTTGGAAATGATATCTGACTTAGCCAAGGGAGCCTATTTGTTACCTGCAGTGATATTTCTTTGTGAATACACATTTGTCAGGAGAATCCTGTTTCTTTACTTAGATAGCGAAGGATTTTTTTTTTTTTTCCCCAACTGTGCATGCCTAATTCCCCTTACTGTTAATGAGAGTTTAATGTGCTCTTTGAAATGAAGAAAAAAACCTTCTATGCAACTGATAAAACAGAGCTTAAAGAGGCAGGGTGACAACACTCGAGAGGGGGGGAAACAGCTGTCTGGCTGTGAGTTTAATGCTTTTCTGCCACAGGAGTCAAACCGAAGCAAATTGGTGGGGATTTTTTTTTTTTTTTTTTTTTTTTTGGTATGAAAGCAGTGCTTGAAAGGGAGAGACAATGGGAATGGGATGGTAAAAGAATTGTGAATTTTAAATAGCTGCAGTGTGTGAGCCATGGAGTGATTCCCTAAAATAAATAAAATAAAACTATTCAAAACAGAATAGTGGAAAAAATGGTTTGCATAAATTGTGCTGACATTCCTTCAGAGCTCATCTCTTTTCTGTGCTGTGTTCTCATTTTGATGGTGACCTTTCAGACCAGATCCGGATAATTTAAATCAAAAGAATGCTTTGCCTTGTTGTGCCGCCTCCTAGTAGTCCATTCTTTCAAGCTTTAAGGAAATTTTGTGGCAACAAATCACCACGACATGCTTATTCTTGCAATCCCCCTTGTCCATCCTTAGAGAAGATCCATGACTTAGCATATGAAGTGGATTACCTTTCACCCCAATTAATGTTTTTATAATGAGTACCAAAGGAAGTAATAATGTTTTGCCACTTATTATCGTGTGTTGCTGGGGCAATCTCTGAAACTCAAGACTTAGGTCATCGGCAGCACTGACATGATGGCAATCATGCTGCTGAGGTTTAAACCCTGCTACAGTGATGAATAAATGGGTCAATTTAATTTGCAGTACTATCAGTCTGAAGCTTTGAGGAGCAGAATGAGTGAGATACAAATGTCCAGGGGTTTTGCAGATTGGGCAGAGGTTAGTCTTGAAATTCCAGCCATTTCTGAGCCTATTCAAATGTAACTTAACAGAGAAACAATGAGGTAATAAAATAAGAAATTATAATAATGTTTTGTCTGGGAACTGGAATTGGAACTACATAATTTTTAAGTGCAGTGATAAATAAATTTTATATTATTATATGATAAGACATGATATCATGTAATAAATTGTATTTTGCAGCTTGTCGGTAGGTTCATTGCATTGCACAACTTTCTAGCTGGCAAAATTCGATGTTCTCAGTTTTAAAGAATGGGCACCATCTGAGATGTTATTGAGCAGTCTTAAAATTGAGTAGTAATTCTTAAACATGATTTAAAAATACCAGACAAAGAAGCTAAGGCAGTTGAAAGCCACCTGACAGAAACAATGTTTCTAAGTCACTCCTTGGACTACTTATATAGGGTGAATCGGGCTGTTTCTGGAAAGTTATGTTTTAACAAGAAGAAGAAATACCTTGCATAGAAATTCAGCAGGAAGCCCCACTGACTTACCAATAAACGTTATCCACTTGAGGTATAGTGGCTGATAGCACTGGATGGCCACGTAGGTGTCATTTCTATGAAAAATTCTTGCAGTCTATTCTTTTTCTGTTTTTTTTTATTATTGCAGTTATGAAAAGTTTTTTATACCGACAGCCAGTTCCCCCCTACCTCAGGATAACTTTCTACAAGACCTAAATAAAGTCAAAGAGCAGATAGACAAATAAGTATGTGTGTGTTTTATGACTTTTTTTACATTATCTCAGGTATTAATGTCATTTAATATTCTTTGTTCATTTCTCAAACCCTTCTTTACATGAAGAAAGTCATTTACCCCTTCTCCTCCTTTGGAAAAGCTTCATTAGCCTCTTTTGCTCATGCTGGTTGAGCAAATATCTACTGAATGTCCTCCCGCAGGGCAAACCAGGCGGTCACGTTAATTGACAGAGAGGTGTTTTTGGGAAAGAAAAGCCTTCCTTCCAGTCCCTGTGTTATGGAGGGCAGCCACTCAGGCTGTGCCTAATTGCCAGTGTGGAAGTGCCAGCCTGGCATCCTCCATCCTGACGAGCATGGCAGCCGCATCTGAGTGCCTTCCGGTACGGATGAGTCCGGGGCCGCAACAGAAAGTCTCCCCTGCAGCACAGAAATTCTGCGGCACACAGAGGAGGCTGGAGCCAGTGATCTTCGAACACTTGGTGGATCTGTACTCTGCTAAGAGCGAGACGATGGGCCGTTATATGTCCCATCCCACCGGGTAAGATCGGATGCAGATTTCAGCCTCTAGGTTTCAGTTTCCTTCCCTATAAAAAGTAACATTTACTTTGCTTCTCAGGACTTCCATGCATTTTTAACTATTTGACTTTAGGAACATTTTTGTGTTGATAACCTTAGACAGAAAGGTTATTATATAAATGCAAAACACTGTGTTGTTACAAAATGTCTCATCTCAAAGAGGGTTTTTCAAGGCTGACAGTTGTTAAATTTCAATATCCATTAAAAAATTACTTTTTTATTTAGACTAATGGACATTGCCGTAACAGCTAAACAATCACAAGGAGAGGAATGGTTTTCTCCATGGCTGCATGCCAAGATGTGACCTACCACCTCTTTACTCTGCGTCTACGCGTGGGTGTCTATTTTTGCCACAGATAGGCTTCGAAGTACGCTGAGCGTTAACCATTTTTGTGCTCAGACACCTGGAAGCTCATACGCATCGAGCTTCGCAGCTGACCGCATCAGCAGGCAGGCAGGGTGGCAGGACGGCGTCGCACGGCTGCACGTTCTTGTGAGCAAAGCCAGAACAGACTTGAGTCAGGCTGATTTTAGGAAATGCTAGTTTCGACATCGGCATTTTAAAGCCTTATGGTTTGCAGATACACATTGCATCTGAAGCCCTGTGGGCAAATTTCTGTTCCTTTCTGCCGTGCATAACGAGTAACTCAGTCTCGGTTCTCTGACTGTTTTACAGGTCTCTGAAATTCATCCAGTTTCACAGAGCTGCTTCCTACCTGTGTACATACCGGAAAAGATGCCGAAACAGCTGGGGGATGAATTATCTACTTATTTATTCATTACAAATGTTGCTTTGACCTGGCGAAACGTGGTGAGCTGGAAAAGCCTTTTTTTGTCCCTCATGTTACCTTTTATCCTCCGCAGGAGTTGCAGCGGATTTAAAGGTCATTTGAAAAGCAGCCTTTTGCTCTTTGACAGCCCTTTCAATATTAGCTTCCAGTTCTGTTTTACAAAGTCATCATTATTAACTGTGTTCGTGGCTACTGCTGTTTTCCTGGGATTGCAGAGAAACTTGAGATACTAATTGCAATGAGCTAATTTGGCAATGCTGTGCAAACTTCCTTAAGGCATTAGTTAAGAATATACTTTCCTTTACACAAAGAGTATTTGAAAGAGGGAACAGACTGCAAATGCAGCAGAAGGTACGCTTTTGTACTCCTATACTTAAGAGTAGATGGTATAATTAGCTTACAATGGCAGTTGAATGTATTTCTCCGAACGAGAAGAGAACATACAGAATTAAACAGTAGCTTTAGCTTAATGATAATCAGCGATAATGATGATAATAATAATAGTACTTAGAACTTTAATGTAGAGATTTGCATCTTGAAAGTGCTATGCAAAACATTGACTTAATTACTGTCACCTCTTCAGGGAAGGTAGGTATTATTGCCCTGACTTAATAGATAGGGAAATAGAGATATAAGGAAATGAAATGACTTGCCAAAGGCTCTGCAAGAGCCTGTACAGGGATTCAAACTTTCCGGGTCCCTTTACCGTATGCTCCCTTATACCAGGCTAATTATGCATGTTTTAGGGCTGCTCTGTGCTTTTGGAACTTGAGCTAAAGTCCTTTGAAATTAGAACTCTGTGTAAAACGTTTTGAAGGTTGTATTTTTTAAATCAGTGGGTGATTGGAAAAAATACTTGAATATGAGTTGCCTCTCTGTGTCAACCTGAAGCATATAGTTGGAGGTAAAATTCTCAGTTTTGTTTTTAAATATTTTTTAAAAATCCTTTTTAAACAGACCAACTTATAAAAAAGAGGTCAAAATTGTGTATAGAGTAAGTTGGGGAACAAAAGAGATTTTTCTGAAATTACTTTTGTTATTAATTTGGGGGGAGGGGGTTGCCTGAAATCATTCGGCAAATTCCAAATTTATTAATATTTTCTCAGACGTGCAAACTGCATACTTTTTTGAATTTGTATCTGGTAGATATATTTTGCCTGGTTCTTATTCAAATCACTGTGAATCTTTCTGCCTCAATTATTTCTCCTCACAGAAGTACTGGGGATCAGCCCTGTGATTAGACTACTTGCAGAGTGCACGGTGAGTAAAATGGTGTGATGTTAACACAAACAGCTTTCTGACCACAGCCACAATTTAAGGTGATGATGAGATATTGTAAGGTGAATTGTATTCCATAAGTATAAAGTGAAACCACCAGCTTTTAGGTATAATTATTTCCCTGTGTGAAAGACATTAAAACTAGACTACAGGAATGAGTTTTGCTTTGACTGCATACGCTATGTTTTCAGCACAGATCTTACGGGCACCGCAGTTCTGGTTAATTAAGTCCGAGCCATAGTTTACTTCTTAGATAAGAAATGTAGTTCCATATCTGTAGAGCATAAGGCAATAATAGAAGTCAGCATCTGTGTCTGTGGGATTTAGAAGGAGCTTTTGATAACTGTTTTCTCTGCTTCCTACCTTTTGTCACCTTCGCTTACCAGCTGATCAGTGCACACAAGCTTACAGGCGTTTAAAACCTGGATGTACTGAGCTCCTTTCTGTGAACGGGGCGAAATGCCCCCTCTATACCGGGAGCCTTTCTGTACGCAGCTGGCGTCGCATTTCTGTGTTTTGAGTACCTACGGGGTGCGTGGGCATTTGCTAGCACTTCGAAGGGACGTGACATCCGTAGGTAACAACTTCATGTAGTGTTATTGATTTTTGCATTGTACCAGCAGTCATTTCTGGGCATGTGAATCCCTTGCGGAGCCTCTCGTGATAGTCTGACCTAAAGCTTCAAAATATTTTTGCAGATAACTTCAGGAATGCTTTCCCTGTTTCCAGAACAAGATAGTTGAATTGATCAGCTAATCAAAACATCAAACATCTTTATTCAACAGTCTTTAACCGGGGTTTTCATTAAAAGCTTTTCCTTTTTTTAAACTTTTTTTGTTTTGTTTGTTTTTTGTATTTTGGGGGTTTTTTCGTATTGTCATGACTGAACACAGCAGCAGAAATGAGGAACATTGAGAAAACGGTGGAGAAACTTTCTGAAAGACTTCCTTTGTATTTGCTTTCCGCAGGCATTTTTACATTGAAACCCAAATGTTTTTCTAACAGTCATAGTTTTCCAGTCAGGTTAAGCGTGAAAAAACTATTTCTATAAAGGGGAAATAGGCCATAAGACAAAGAGTGGCTAGTCACACAGCTGAAGTTTTGAAAAACTGGTGGGTATTTTTTTTTTCAACAAATTGCTTTGAATGGATGATATGGACTGAAACTATTCTCAGGCATTATTTAGTAAATAATTTCAAGAAAGATATATATTCAAGAGAACCATGATCTAATAATAAGCTAATAGAAATGTGCATTCTTTCATATAACTGGTAAGAATTATTCACTGCTTTAATTATTAAAATTAAGTGGCTTTTTTGAGAGGTGGAGTATGAATAAAATACTAAATTTGGTTCATCCTGACAATCCAGGTTAGAATATCAGAGATGAGTTGTGGTATCGACATAGTTTACCTGTCTCCAGACTTTGAGTAGTACTAAATAAGAGGTGAGACCTACTGGAGTGGAATAAGAAATATGCACCTGAAAATGAGATTGTGCTGTAATATATGTTGATCACACAAGGTGGCAGAATGAGCTTAGGGCTATCCCAGGAATAAGAGGCAGTGAAGCATCACTGCATTCAGACAACAGCATATCCTTGCTTGCCCTATGAATATGCCAAGTTGCTTCTGCACATGTAGAGGGATGGAGGAGAGTATTTTAATACAGCATTTTTTTGATAATTATCCAAGTTCTTCAATTCCCTTTGGAGTTTTAATGGAAACTGTTAAAAGCTTGTGGCTAACTTTGGAAATTAATAATCATACAATGCTGAATCTGCTCACATCTTCAGTTTTATTGAAAACACAGTTTACTTTCTATCGATACATTGATTCTTTAAGTGGGGCTGAACTCTTCAGATGAAGGACAGCTACAAGAACAGGCACGTAGGGAACATTTGGCTTTTCATTATCTATTTATGGCTAAATTCACTTCTATTGTAAGTGAATGAAACTCTATTGACTTTCCTTGTGTTGCATTTACTTATAGAAGGTAGATATATGTGGCTGAACTGAGGGCACTCTGAAGAGGAGAAACTGAAGTCCAAGGCAAAGAGAAGGGATTACTCTACAGCCATTTCCATGCTACTGCTTTGGCCAATGAGTTTGGGAATAGTAGCGACTCTTCTTTCTACACCTGTACACCTGTACTGCTACCAGATGCTCTCCTCGAGCCTGCCCTTGTAATGCTCACTTCTAGGGGCAGGACTGAGCTGCGTCACCAAAGGAGCCTTTGGGTGCAGGTTGCAAGTGAGTTCCTACACGTGCCTGCTCAATTTGCCCCTGTGCAGCTACGGGACAGCCCAGCAGTGCACCGAAATGATGGAGAATTTCAGCTGCGGTGAGGGACTCCTTCCAGTCTTGTAAGCTCCTGATGTGAATGGCACCAGTAATGCATAAAAGCAGGCTGCGTGTTGAGCCCAATTGATGGTTACTTGAAGACGCAGAGATATGACACCGTAGGATGCATTTTAAAAGTAGCTGATAATATATCCTGCATCTGAATTTACTCCTGTCTGCAACTGAATTAAGTAACTGACCAGGATAGTCTTATAAGTAAGGGCTTAAAGACTGGGATCTATTCATTGCTCCTTATGCAATATGTTTCTGGAAGCTCATTAGAAGCTATTAGAGCTTATTCACCCTTGCAACCTTTTCAGCAGATGTTCAGCTGTTTGTTTTTTTCCTTCACTGCCTTAAGATATTTGGCTAAGCATTAAACCAAGACTGGAACAGGTCAGGAAAGTATTTATTTCTCAGAAAAATAAATTAGGAAGTAAACTAGATGGCAATTAATAAAAAAAGTCATCTGTAATCTATTAATGAGAACTGGAAAACAAGAACTAACTGAAAATTTGAAATTTAGAGCTATAGCAAACACTGGGATTGCAACCTTTCTCTTTGCACAGACAGGAGGTTACAAAATGGTAAAGAAGGGAAAAAAAGAACAAAGAGAAAAAGGCAAAGAAAAAACTAAAATTATGGCTTCTGGAAAATTTCTTTTGCATCATCTGCATTTGCCTTTGGCCCTTCAGTCATTCAGGGGAGCTGCAGCCCGTGAGACTCACGAGGCTTCCTGAATGAACTATGGTGGTGTCTAAGAGGGTTTTTTAGCCCACACCTGAGCGCTGGGCTTCAGGTTCGGGAGCTCCCTGACCTCATGTTATTGTGTCCGGCTTATTCTGTAGTCACGTCCTGTCTTTCAGCTGCCAGCTGCTGCCTCTCAGCTGAGCCTCAGCCCTTGTGTGACATCTCCGCTGTCCCACTGCAAAGCCAGGGAGGTTATTTTTTAATTGCCGGTGGTTTAAACTTACTTGCTCGAATGTACGCTGCACAGGCTTGAGTCACTCGCACATACTTCTCAGCCTAGGTAAGGTAACTGAGTGGAGATAGCTTCTCAAAATGCCTCTCTGCTGCGACTGCCTGCGAGTCCTCCCTCTTCTTTTCAGTACAAAGTCAGGCACTAACAGCCTACACCACTGCAGGGGATGCTTTGAGTTAAACTGCTAGCCTTGCACTGAAATGGGCAAAAATGCTCTACTTATACCTGCTCCTCACCACCTCTCAATCGCTAATTACTGCCTTTTGGTCTGATTTTCCTCACGGCAGTCTGCTGCCGTTGATGGGGTGTACGTGGGAAAGTGTAAGCTCCCCGGGAGATCCAAGCTGGGGACTGCGAGGTGAAGGGTGACAGTAGGGATGGCTGGGGGGCTGGGACACACCTCTGGGCTCCAACAGGCATTTTGGGTGCTATCTCTCATCATATGCCAACATCCATGTAAATTGGTCCAGTTAGAGTGCTGCAGTGCAGTGTGAGAGAGGACTGAAACAAGACTCTGAATTCACTGAATATTCACGAGTAGTAGGCAGCAACCTTTATATAACAAGTAATTATTTCGTGTTCGAGGAGGCATTAGAGGCTGTCTGCACCCTGAGAGAGTAGCTTGGCAGTGAGACAGGCACGACTGAGCAAAAGCAGACATGCAGAGCTCTTCTCCAAAGAGTGGGTGGCACAGGGCGGCTCCCTTTGTCATTTTCCAAAATCATGGTACAAAATGATGCCCACATATTGGTTAAATAAGTAACAACTGATTGGGTTTCAGTCAAAATCTAACAGTCTCAGTAGCTTTAGCCAGTGCCCCTGGAAAGCAGAATTCAAGTAGAGTCACAGCAGAACTGAGAGAGCTGGCACAGACTGCAGTGAGGCGAGTCAAAATATTAATGGCAGTGACATAGATGCTCACATAGACACCATGCTATTAGATGCAGGTGTCATTCACGCCTGCGCAGCACACATGGAAACAGAGTACACTGTCTCTGGACACACATGCACCTACGCACCCACTGGTACATATATATGCTACCGACATGACGTGTGGCTAACCACAGTGGGCAGGATGCGAACATGCTGTGGGGTTCATGTGGTCACTGAAAACGTTCTCGTTTGAGCGTGCTGCTGGAAAGCTTGCAGGGCAAATGCATACGGATGGCTCCAGTGTCCGGAAAAACGTGCTGTGGCACTGCTGTATTGTACTGGAAGCTACAGACAGTCCCTGACAGCCATTGTGAAGTGATATGAAGCAAAATACCTAAGAGAATGAGGAAATAATTGCGTTGATTAATGCCAGTGTTGTTGGTATTGATGGTTTAGCTGCCTGTACAAAACAAATGTGGGCAATCAGTTAATCTTGAAATAACTTGTACGACTGAACAAAGGAACTTGTTGCCTAATCTATTTCATACTAATTGCTCCATGCCACAAATTCAGGGCCTGATCCAATAAGAATTGACACCGAGGAGAGATATTCCGTTCACTGCAATAGTTTTTGGCTCAAGGCTTCATTTTAAGGGGAGCAAACACAGCATGCTAAATTAGTGTTCATCTGAGTCATCACTATCCATTTCTTGAGAAGCAGACAGGCTTGATATTTTCTGTGTAGCCAAATGAGTCTTAGCACTTACATGCTGGATCGCAAGCCAGCAAAGCCAACCTGAGCACATCAAAGTTTTGGTGAGAGCCAGGGCGCCTGTAGGCTGCTGCCTGCGACAGACCGCCTCGGTCGGGTGCCTGACACAGGGCTCTCACCGCTGCGTTGCTGCACAGTCATTTACCACCCAACAAACACTTAGTGCTTATGAGGCATTTTTCAAAAACCACACTGGGGCCATACGTGGGGCTTTAGCTATTTAAACATCTTAAAAAATCTGTCCCTCGAGAGGATTTAACTCGGCAGGATTTAGGCTGCTAAGGCTCACATCATCAAAGGGACCGAAGTGTCAATCCATCTCTTTTCATGCCTAAGGACATAATAGTATCATGCCCCCTCCCATGAGGGGGTACTGTAGAGAAATTTCCAAGCTCTCAGCACCCAAACTAGCTGGATCTGGAAGCAGATGGAGCATAATTATAGCAGTGTTGAGCTGCACCTGAACTAATTAGCTCTGCTGAGAAACAGGGATTGAATTTAATAATGCATGTTCTGCCATACCAAAAAGGCTAGGCTGCCTTTGAGACCCAGGCGAATGTCTCTGCGTGGTGCTGTGCTGAACTCTGTGGATGTACTCTGAAAGTCAGCTCGGAGCTTTTTTTTTCGCCATAATCCACTGCACAATGTAGACATCACCTTGTCCCAGCATTCAGGTACCATTGGTGTAATTACTCCTCAGCTGTCATTTGCCTCCTGACTATTAGTTTAGCATGTTAAGTTCTGCATATGCTCAAGATTTTGCTGTCCAAAGTCACCTAAATATTGAGATCTACCTCAAGGACTGTGGTGGCCTAAAGCCTTGACGCCTTCAAAATGGGACTGTCTTCGCTATGGGCCTGATGTTACCGCCGTGGTCAAAGCATGTTCGAAGTAAATGGTGGCTGTGAGAGAGAGATAGAAGACCCAGGTTCAGATCCCTGCTCTGGACCGGTGATACCTATCAGATGTGGACTTGAACTCCCATCTTAGATACCTTTTCTAGTTGCTGGGATTAAAGTCAGTCTCTCTGGCCTCAGTCCTCTGTATATCAAATTATTTCTACAAATTGGAGAAGCTCTTGTGTTGGTGACTGAGATATTTTTCCCACCCCGCAGGAAGCTGGGTGTTGGGATGCTGACTTGGGGTGCTGGTTTGAATTCAAGCTCCAGCTATGATTTTGGCAAAAGGAGCGGTTTGACTTTGTCCCAAACACCCTCAGGGGCTGACTTAACTCCAAAGCTCTCAGTTCTCCTGGCCTACCACTGCTACTCTTTAAAAATGGAAACCCGATGTTTTGTACCATGCAAGTGGCTGAGATTATTTAGGAGTTTAATGGCTCTGAACAGAGTCTGGCTCTCTGGACGTGTATAAGCACTGTCCTTTTTTGCTGAAATTTATTTCTTGCTAGTTTGGTCCATGGCCTGCTCAGCAGTTTTCTGTTGACCCTGCCCATAGGTGCCTATCCATGGAAAATTTATGTGAGTATTGTATGAGGAAGGATCAGGACTATGGGCGAGGTGTGGAATTGCTTAATTCTGTAAAGCCTAATTACTACCTAGGAAGTGCAAATGGAAATTGGACCCTTGAATTACTTAAAGTCTTTTGAAAATTTAAGCTATGGTTCATAACATTTGATGATTTTTTTTAATGTAGTTCCTGTAGACAAATTTAATGACTCTGTGTGCTGCCAACAACAAATTACAATTACTGGATCAAACATGCACACAAATCTTGAGGTCAGTCTTTTAATTGGTTCTTCGATTTTAAAAAACACAGGCTTCAATATTTGGAGCCAAAGGAGATTATTGATAGCTGGTACTGATGCATCTTACTGGGTCTGTTGTCGCAGATGTAAGAAGTTCTCTCACCAGAAACTCAAAATACCTTTGATTTTGTTACAGAATCATTCTTTTTCCTGCCATTCTGCTGATAGGGTCTGAAATCAAATCCCTTAACAAGAAAAAGACATGATTGACAAGATTTCTAACAGCTGTGTTGAATTCAATTGCCTGTGCAGGAAACACTGGAGTCCATATTCCCTTCCTCTTTTATTTGCTCCACAACGTATTTGGCTCATACAACCTGTTTCTGAAAATACTAGTGGTAAGTGGATGGGTGTAGGCATTAGAAGCAATATTGCATTTGTAATAAGGGGAAAGGGAGAGATGTGAAGAGAGGAAGGAAAATTCTGAGTCTGAAGTCTTCCCCATGCTTCTTCTGGCACGGTGCAGAGACAGGCTGCCTTTTGCACATGGGAAGGAGTAGAAGTGTAACCTCTCCCTAAATAATTAAATGAATACTTAACCTGCAGGCTTAAAACTTACAGTATATTATAAAACAATTATGTTTCCTTTGCATGAAAAAGCTGAATTGCCATTCAGGTTCTTTTGTCATCTGTATGTGTGAGTTTGGAGCAATTAATATGAATATATTGCAGGTGCAGTATCTCAGGAAATTGCAAGAAGCTGTGCTGTATTTTTGTACCATAGAGGAGTGCCAGAGCTATAACTCTTGGAAGGGTTGAAAACTAGAGAGATGTAAGCATCTGAAGTGTGATTTTATAATCATAACAAGCACCAATAGCAGTCTATATAATAGGCATGAAATGAATGCTGTATTTTCTCTGATTGTATCGCTACTCAGTTAATTTAACTGGAGACTGCAAACTATTTCATTTTAGATTGTGCATTACCTTTCTCATGTGCCCAGTTTACCTTTCTAACTGTAAATAGAGGTTTTTGAATGGTAACAGCAGTGGTATTGTGTTAGCTTTGATGTTAACTCCAGACAACATCCTATTCCAGTGAAAGACATCTTTACATGTTCTTTAAGGTAAATGACTTTGGAATTCACAGGACAAAATTCAGGGCTGATATCATTTTGTTATATCTAATTGTTTGTGTAAAACCGATCCTTGTATCCGATTCTGAGATGCATTTTCAATTTTAAGTGCAAGTTCCTCATAAATTCAGGTGAACATGATAAGATAAATGCTTCCTAAACCCAAATCTCAAAGTGGCATAAATGGTGATTTTTTTTTAATTTTTTTTTTTTTTTTTAGTAGAGTGATAGCAATCCACATTTGCTAGGGATTTGACCCTTGGAGTTAGCTGCCCTGATAATCATTTGTGCTGATGCTCCATTTATATGAGTAGAACAGAGGGACCTCAAAGACCATGGCAATTATTCATATATGGTTTAATGCCCTTTTATTCCACCACAGAGGCTTAAAGGAGTCACTGTGGTAATAAGATTCATGCCCACCGTTTTACCTGTGTGAAATCACTGACTTGATGAATGATACCGATATGGAACGTTTCCTTCTTTGCAGGTACGAAAGGAAAAATTAATCCTGGGGAATTCAACGCAAAACCCAGTGACTTCAGCCAAAAACACTTGCACATGGAAAAATTTCTGATAATCACTATTGCACACATGGAGTGACACACAGGTATGTCCACTTACTTTGACTTTTGGGAAGTGGCAAAGGAGGAGGAAATGCAAGTACCAGATCAAAAAAACAGCCTATGGCAAAAAAAGTTTTCAGGTTGTCAGTGTGGTGAGTCATCTGCACAGTGTTTCCACAAATATGACAACATTAGCAACTACCCCTTACTTTTAGCTGCAGCAACACACGCATACAGTTCAGCGGAGTGGGAGGAGGTAAGAAGGTTTACTCTGAAATGGAAATAGCAGGAGGAGGATATCACATGAAACAAACTTCTGGAGCAGGCAAGACTTGTGACAGGATAAAGACTATTTGTTCTGTAGATAGCAATCCTAAAAACACGGTTGCTTGCTGGGGTGTTATATGAGAAAAAGATACGTATTAAAACTCAGTGTTGCACTGTGTGATGCACAGATGTTTTCAGAGTGCTAGTTTTTAATGCTGGAAAACAGGACACTCTCAGCTCCCATCTAAAGTTTTAATGCTAACAGAAAACCTATTTTTTTTCATATAATCTTAGTCTGAGAAAACCCCTTTTTCTGTATTGGTTATGAAATAAGAAGATTTGTGGGCTCTGTGGCACTATCCCTCTCCTCTCTCTCTGGGTTCTCTGCGTGGGTCTGTAGCTAATGTGGCAACACCTGTCCTATATTTCAAGTGTAGCAGGAGGCCTTTTGAGCAAACTATCATTTAGAAAAGAACTAGAGATTGCACAGTCCCCTGTGGCTGTGGGAAAATTTAATGGAGTTGGAGACTAATCCCCCCACCATTGCTCCATGGAGCATGGGGAGCAAATTCCCTTACCTCCGAGGAAGAAGTCAAATGTTCTCAGAGGGGGACCTCAGTCAATTTTTCTCTTTCCCTCGTTCTCGGGTACAGTTTTCTATGGGAATGACTGAGGACTGACCCTATGGAAATTAGAATTTGAGAAGACCTATTATAAAATTGATTTTATTTCCTTGTCACTGCAAAGTTGTTCCCTATAGCATGTTCTCTAATGATTTATCCAGGAGTTTCAAACTTTGTAAGTACCAGTGGTTCTGTATTTCCCCAGCCTGTCTCACTGACGGATGGTGCAGAGATGGGGATCGCAAGATACAGCGGAGATGAAAAGAGAGATAGCCAAATAAGATAAAGATGAAATTTCTTTTTTACTGTAGAAGTAAACTGCTTGGGAGGATCAGGAGTGAGACCAGCAGCATTTGTGGTGTATATTCTGGGTAATATAGTAGTTTACATCTAGGCTAAGTTTAAAGACAAAGAAAGAAATTTGTCTCAGAGAGAAACCCAACCACTTCTAAAATTATCTCCCTTTAAATCTGTTGAAACTCTTTCCCCACTCTCTTTTTGTAGTCTGCTTGTACAATATCTGAGAGAAGAGCTTCTTATTCCTCCTCTCTTCCCCCCTATTCTCTTACTAATGCCTCCCTCCATGCAGCCCCCTGCCCACGCACACTCCTTGGGAAGCAGAAGTGATGAGAAGTGCTAAAGCAAGACAAGATACGATGCTCTTGAAGAATCTGTGATCTGCTGAGCAATATCTTGCAAGATTTGCAACTCCAAAGGATTCACCATGAATAAATAAAACATTTCAACACCTTACAGCTTCTGGGTAACAAAATCCGAAACATTCAGAGTTTTGCTTGTCACTTCTTATTGCCAGCATTATGGACAAGCTTGCTGTCTGTTCGGTCCCATCATGCTGTCCACCCGCCTCTTGCATTCTGTCTCAAGCAGCTGCAGCAATATCCTGTCTCCTCTGCTCATTCACCCAGTAACAAAGCTGGTGAAGGGACTGGAGCACAAGTCTTATGAGGAGCAGCTGAGGGAACTGGGGTTGTTTAGCCTGGAGAAAAGGAGGCTGAGGAGAGACCTGATTGCTCTCTACGACTACCTGACAGGAGGTTGTAGCCAGGTGGGTGTTGGTCTCTTCTCCCAAGTAACAAGGGATAGGACAAGAGGAAATGCCCTCAAGTTGTGCCAGGGGAGGTTTAGGTTGGATGTCAGGAAAAATTTCTTCACCAAAATGGTTGCTAGTCATTGGAACAGGCCGCCCAGGGAAGTGGTGGAGTCACCATCCCTGGAGGTATTTAAAAGACATGTAGATGTGGTGCTTAGGGACATGGTTTAGTGGTGGACTTGGCAGTGCTAGGTTAATGGTTGGACTCGATGATCTTAGAAGTCCTCTCCAACCTGAATTTTTCTACGATTCTATAATATAGCAGTGCATGGGTAATGTAATGCTTGAGGATAATAACCTGATATCTTTTCTGCCTTCTACATATGAGATTTGATATTTGCTGTTTTTCTTTCCATTTAGTATTGACTCTGGAAATTTTTACACGGACAGCAAATGCAGTTGTAAATTCAATCTGTGGGTTTCTCTTTTCATGGGGCACCTCTTTTCCTTCATTGCTTTTGCTTTGTTTGTTCAAATTAAATATTTATTGCGTTTTAAAGAAGAATGAACTTTCAGTACAAGATAATAAAGGATTTATCTGATGATAAAACATGTAAATCTTTCCAGAAACTTCAGGAGGATTTTAATATTAATGCAGATCAAATATGGAAATATATGCAACCTGTGAATAGTTTTATGGAAACAGGAAGAGCTGTGGAGTTAGTGTAGGAGTAATCCTTATTAGGTTGAGTTTCTGATATTGATATGACAGAAATACAGTATCTCAATTTTTTCTCTTGCTTAAATCTCTTCATTCTTTTGTGAAAGGACAGGAAAGAATAACAAGTCTTTTTTTAAAAAAAAAAATAAACTGCTGAATAAATCATTAGAAAAGAAAATATAGGGAACAAGTTTGTAGTGATAAGGAAAGAAAATCAGTTGTGTAATAGGTCATCTCAATTTCTAATTTCCAGAGTCAATCATCAGTCCCCCCTGTAGAAAAAATAGATTAATTATAGATAATTAATATTTTACTATTTTTAATATTTTAATAAGCATGGATATCCCTCCTCCTGTGGTGCCCTCAGGGTAACTGTTCCTTTCTCTTAGTATGAATTTCAGTACAATGAGGGCCTAGTACTCAGTATTCCTAACTTAATACAACATACTAGGTAAAATTAATGCTTAAAGTACTTAATTTTTCAAAATGTCCCATTTAGTCTTTCCAAAATATCATTAAAAACAGGTAATGTACTTGCTCAACAGCAAAACAAAACAGAAATGGTAAGTTTGGAGAAAAATGAGAGGAGAAAATCAGGAGGTAAGATACAGGTGAATTATTAACATGGCAAAGTTCTCAGTATCCTTTCCAATTTTTAGAATTTTTTTTCAAGAACGGATCATGATATAGGTAGTGAAATTTCATAGCTTATGATATAACCATTAAGGAGGAGCATGGAACAGAGGGGTATTGGGGTTCCTGCTTCATGCCTAAATGGAATATTCCACTTCGGCATTATCTGATCACCGCTTTTATCACAGCGACATCCCAGTTTGGTTTGGCTAACTTGTGCACATGCTTATATCTTACACCAATCAATTTAACAAAGCTGGACATGATTGGAGAGATTTGTGGTTGAAAAAATCAGAACAAGATCAAGGACTTAATAAAACAGGATAGGATTTTGAGAAGGTCCTCAAGGACCTAAGTCCTTTGCTGTGTGAAGTCCAGGGTTCCCATGCCCAGAAATACTCTGAGTACAGAGTATTACAGAGGAAGGGTCACTCTACACAGCCTCTACTTTTCAGAGCTTCGTCTCTTCTTTGCAGACAGCTTCCCTCAGCAGGAAATCCTCAGAGATCCACAGTCGCGTCTAGGAGTGTGGGACAGGCGGTGCACAGCCCAGAGATCCAGAGACCACCTTATTCTTCTAACACTTTCTTGTAATACTATCTCTTCTCAGTCTTAACATTACCATTTTGAAAGAGATTTCAAATTCTCTCAGTATGATGATTTTGCAAGTCTGCATATGAAACTCATTTGTGCTATGCTCTAAAATAATTTCTCAAAACGCCCTGCTCCCATTTATCATTCAACATGTAGGTTTCGTTCACTTACTGCGTTTTAGGACGTGCTCTCAGCTAACTAGTGAAAAACCTCTGAAGGATGTTTTGCTCATTAGAGAGGCATTTTGATGTTAAAGAAATATTTTCCTTTTTATTTTAAAACGTTTCATTGAATAAATAGTATACAGATTTTTCTGAGATGTGCTTTGAGGGCAGCTGCTTGGAAAATGAAGAACAGAGCCTTCAGATCTCTGAAATTAATGGCAAAGTTCAGTGAAATTTGGATTAGACTCCGATGATAAAGCAATCTGAAACAGAAACATCGTTAAAAGATACTGGTAATGGAATTGTGAGTTTATTTGTCTGAAAAACAGATTGCAAGGTAATAAATAATGAATTACTGTTAAGAAGTACATCTGTCTCTAAAGGGAAAAATGCCTTGTTGAATGCATTTTGCATCTGTACTGATGAAATTATTAAAATAACTACCTTTGAGATAAGAGGATGTACTATAAAGACGACCAAGCAAACAGAGGGCTAGGGGGCTTTTATGCTAATTAAATGATGGACACACAGTGAAGACATAAATTGTTAATATATGCTAAACACAGAAGATCTAGAAGACCATCTGATATGTTCTGTCAGAGAGAAAACATGTCTGTTTAATTAAGGGCTGTAATATTGCATGTATGCTTGCAGGCAGAGATAAGGTAGCTAATCTAGCTTTTCCTGAGGTGCACTCTGTCTTTTCAGTGCTTAAATTTCAACCTTAAGATTCCCCTAATGTTGCTGTTTGTATGGGATTGTTTCTCAGTTTTTGGCACATAACCGATTCCCTGAGAGATAGATGCACTTCCAAATAATGACTGCTTGTCAGGAAGATAGGTTTTCGTACCTGGCTTTAATGCAGACCTTTATTTTAAAGACAGGTTTCTCAGAGGCTCATGCTGTCTTATTTTTAATGGATAAAAATAAATAGGGAGTGTGGAAATGCTGTCATGCAGACGTTCCAGATGAGTCTGGGACAACATCTCATTTGAATAACCACCCCACGGATCCATCCAGCTGAGCTGGGATGTGCCTCAGCAACCTCGACTCAGACCCGAGCCCTGAGATGAAGGGCGGGATGCAGGAGTGGCTGCTCCATCTCCATCTGCCTCGGCTCCCCTTGCCGCAGCGCCTCTGCTCAGGGGAGCCATGGCCGGGGCAGAGCACGGTCTTGCAGAGGAGCTTAATTGCGCCTTTGCTGCACTACGCAGAAATAGATGGCTTGAAGCCTCCAGGAAAATGTCAGGAGTTTTGCAGCAATACCATAAACATTACTTTGCATAAAGGAAAATCAGTATTTGTTCTCTGAGTGCCTTCCCAGGGTTTGGAAGCCACGAGTTGTTTGATTTCACTGACTTTGGGGTATTTGCCTCCATTCCCTCCCCAGTCTACAGTTGTTTTTACTAGGAAGCTGCATTTTCCAGTGCTGTGTTTGTAGATTGCAGTATATGAATTTTGCTCCTAATTATTGCCCATTTAAAACTTTGTGGTGATGGATATCTGCCCAATGGAAATTCAAGTGCCATAAATTCAAAGCAAACCTGGCACAATGTGTACCTCCCTTATAAAGCTCCAACAATTATTTTTTTTTAGTTGAGTAAGTCTCAGTGAGATCAAAATGGTCTCCCACAAGCTTTGCAGTGGCGAACCTGTACTAGTAGTGACTACTGTTCTGAGAAATGTGAATAGTGAAATTGGTGCAAATAGCACCAGGGTTAATTTCTTCCTTTTATTTTAAATGTCCAGGTCTCAAGAAGCACCAATGTTGTGTCGGCTCGTGGTGCAAGGCCACTTGCCAACTTCCAGGTGGGTCCCATAGAGGAGCTCATGGAGCTGCACTCAGCGGTGGACGGTCACCACCAATGCAGCCGAACCGATCTGAATCTCTTTGTGCTTCAGCTATAGATGTTTTCCCAAACAGATTACCACTGATTAGCAATGAATTATCAAGCATAAAATGAGTTTCTCGGCTTTTAGCCACTGGACACATACAAAGAATGGATATCTGCAGAAGCAGGAAAATGAATATTCACCGATGAGTAAAATGCTTGGACATATCTGTTGTTGCAGGTTATTGCCTGCTCAGAATAAAAGTGGTCATTGCCAGTTAATTCCAACACCTCTGTCCTTGTAGTATGCACATTGTTTTGTAGAAACAGGAGCTCTTAAATTATTTTCTTTCTGCCTATCTGTGATTTTTGAATCTATTCAGCAACATGGTATTTGTTCATTTCTGTCATTCAGAAGCAATCTGCTCTTTAGACAGGTCTGCTTGCTTAAAACGCTGATGTCGATGATGCTGAAAACACAGGGTGAGGGAAAACTCAGGTCCTATCTTGAACAGGCTTGCAGGCACTGGGTTGCTCTAAGACAAGGTAAAAGACATTTTAAGCACTTAATAGCTATTTAGAGGACAAAGCAGCAACCTTTCCTAAAGAGAAATGTTATTGGAAAGGGAGCTGCTTCAAACAGGGGTGGAAAAGAAGGAAATTGGTCCACCTGATTTTGACGAAGAGAGTGATCAGTAAAATGGTTGGTCTATCAGTCTGTGGCCTCTGTTTTATCAAGCAGGAGGACTTCTGCTTTATTTCAGTGATGACAGGATGAGGTTGTGAGATTTCTCTTAGCCAGCAGAAACATGCAGTCTGCTCAACGCTTCTGCCAGTTTGTTTTAGTTATTCTAAGCAGTCTGATGGTAGGTGCAATATCCCCACAGTTAACAGGAGTATTATCACTTTAATTATCTTTAACTACTAGGCATGCTGTGATAGTAGGTACTGAGAGATTCAAATATACAGTAGATCTGGTAAAAATTGTTTGTCTTGAGTGGACCACGATGCTTTGTTTTTTGCACATAAGAGCTAAAGTTTGTTACTAGCACTCATCATCTTGCCTATACATGCAAATTAATTTGCCAGCAGTCCTATGATTGACATCTAAAAAAAAATTATGTAAAAATATAGGCAATGCCCTACATTTGCTTACCAAAAGGAGACTTTGACATTTTTTAAAAGAACCCCCCCCAAAAAATATTTTTAACTTTGTCATGGTTTAACCCAGCAGGCAGCTGAAATCACCACACAGCCGTTCACTCACTCCCCGCCCACGTAGTAGGATGGGAGAGAGAACTGAAAAGAAAAAGGTAAAACTCATGGTTTGAGATAAAGATGGTTCAATAGGACAGAAAAGGAAGAGAATAATAACAACAAGAAGAGTAAAAAAAAATATACAAACCAAGTGATGTACAGCACAATTGCTCACCACTGAGAATTGATGCTCAGCTAATTCCTGAGCCATGCTGCCTTCTGGCCATCTCCCCCAGTTATATATTGAACATGATGTCATATGGTATGGAATATCCCTTTGGCCAGTTTGGGTCAGCTGTCCTGGCTGTGTATCCCCCCAGCCTTCTTGTTGGCAGGCCAGTATGAGAAGCTGAAAAGTCCTTGACTATTTGGCAACAACTAAAATATCAGTGTGTTATTAAGATAATTCTCATCCTAAATCCAAAACACAGCACTATACCAGCTGCTAGGAAGAAATTTAACTCTATCTGAGCTGAAAACAGGACAAACTTTTGTTATGAAACCAGATAAGAAAATGAATAAGAACCAAATATGTTTTCTTATGTGATGAACAGAAAAGTGGATATTTATCTTACTTCTGTGTCTGTGTGACTACAAAGAGAATGCTTGCTTGCTGGTGGGACAAAGGAGAGGAAAAAGGTTATTGAATATTTGACTTTTTGTTAAAGAATTTTACTTTTCCTGTTATCTGTTGAAAGTAGACTTTATTACAGAAATCTCACTGAATAACTCAAATTTCTATAAAACCAGATTTCAAAATAGAATTTTCTAATGGACTGATGTATGTCCTTTATGTGATATATTCCTTTGTGGCCTTCAATTATTTAACAATTTCTTATTATCTTTCTTTTTTCCCATTCTGTAGTTTCTTTCCTTCCATTACAGATCCTTGTTATCTAACACACATTTACTCATCTCTGTTTCTTCTCTTTATGCATTTATTTCCCATGGCCGCCTCCTTTTCCACTTCCCAAATCTTTTCCTCTTTTGTTGGTTTTTTTGGCCTTTTTTTTGGTGTGGGGTGGTTTTTTTTTTTTTTGGTTTGAAGCTGCTCAGAAACATGTGTCAGTAGTATTAACTTGCATCTTAAAAACCCAGCCTCTCCACATCTCGTTCTTAAAAGCAATGGGCTAATGAGAAAAAGATGCATGATTTCAGTTTTTTATTTATTTCTAGGCTCACTGTGAATCCTAAGCCTTGTGATGCACCTGGGTATGTTGGCTTTACTGGAAAATTCATGGACAGTTACCACAGAGGTATGACGTTTCCAGACAAACACATATATTGCAGGTGTGTAGCACTGTTTTCACAGTGGTTTCTTGAAGGGTTATAAAGAGCATCCATGTTGTGGCGATGCATCAGCACTCAGACATTGCTGAAGTATTCAGACATCAATGGTTAGCCTTTAAGAGAATCCATTCCAAGCAATTTGTTGTCTTTCTGTTTCCAGCAAAATTAAATACACAGCCTTGCACCGATCTCTTGGCATAGGAGAATATCTGTGCTTGGAGCAGTGTGCTCATTGAAGATTTTTTTTTTTTTTTCACCCTTCAGCCTTGTCTGGATCTTTAACGATCTGCTGTATGCTACCTCTTTCTCTAATCTTCTGAGAGAGTCAGTAGGCACAAACTGTTCTGAGAAAATTATACCATACCGCACCATGAAACTGTGAGTTTGATTCCAGCCCGTCTGGTGGGACTGCTGCTGAAAGTCAGCATCTAAAGCAGCAGCTCATTTGAATTCTGGGTGTACATGTGAGTTAATATGAATGTGCTCAGAGACTGAAGGCTGATGTATCAAAGACACCGTTCAACACCACCTCAGGAGTGTTCCTAATAGTGCGACCATTTTTTCCTTTCACTTCTGTCAAATTTATCAATGTCTGATGTCATTCTTTCTCAAAGAGAGAGCTTATTAATATGAATAAAGTAAAAAAAAAAATTTGATCCCTATGCATTAACATTTACTCATGGCAATTATGTCTGAGCTTATTAAATTCGTATGTTCCCCCCCTTTTCTTTCTTTCTATTCCACCACCTACAGAAAGTGGCACCAGATCTATCAATTTTTATGAAGCTGTGTGTATGTGTGAGTACCCCTGTACGTATATTTATATGTGTGTATATATACATCTCTCTGTATATACACTAATGACTAAATAATTTTACTCACTTTTATGTGCCTTACTGCTAAAGCATTTCCAAAGAAAACTAATGACTGCTTACCTGGAGCTAGACTGAGCTATTAGGCAGGCACATAACTGCATTGCCCCAGGAAGTATACAAGGAAGGCACTGGACCTGAGAGTGGCATAGTTTGTCTTGCCTCTCCCTCCTCGTTTGTGAAACGAAGAGGTAATTTACACTCCTTTTTCATGTGCCTTTTTCTGGTGCAGGTCAATTTTCCTATGCAGTCAGCCAGTGTGTAGGAGAAGGAGCTGAATGGCTCTCACCTCTCACCATCTCCCTTGTCCCTGCAGCCCCTCTCTCTCCGAGCCCAGATCATCCTGTCCTGCTGGGCATCCCCCGGGGACGTGCCTGTGCCAGGCTGTGCCAGAGAAGGGACAATCTGAGAAATATTCTCTGTGTGTGAAGACAGCCATAAGGTTAAATGCTGCGTGTCTCTTTTCATGAAATGTTTGCCTGTGTTCGCCCAGATTTTCCCCAAGAGAATGCTTCGCCGGCTCTCAGCCCCTCACCTCCGCTGCTCTGTGCGGGGCAGGACGGGGCTGCATGGCCCCTGTGCTGTGCCACTTGGCCACCCCTCCGTGGGTTTGGGAAAGGCGTGCGTGCAGGACCTCATGCCCGTGGGATGTGTCAGGGCTTTCCTCACCTGCAGCAGGAGGACATTATGCCACAAGCTGGGGTTTGCTGTGGTTTTGGTGGAAACCACCACTTGTTTTATTTAGTGAATGAGGCACGTAGGTGGGGAGGCCCTGTGTAGGGTGAGATTTTGCTGGAAATGAAAAGCAGACCTTGAGGCACCTTCTCGGGAAGGGGCTGTGACTCCAGTTCACAACCTTGGTTTGACTTGCAACTGCCCCTCTTCAGTGGGGCTGGCCAGTTTCTGAGGGGCTGGAGCTGGTGAAGTGAGAAGATGCCAGTCCAAAGATAGAGGAAAGATTATATCTTAATGTTATATATATATCTATATCTATATCTTGTCCTCCTGCAGGGGTATTTATAATACAATTAAATCCCCCTCCTTCCCCTTCCAGCTCCACATTGGGACCTGGAACTTGCAAATAAATGATACTTTGAAAGAACTTTATACTGCAAGCTTTAGGTTCAGGGATGCGACTGCCTTCTGCTCTGTAACAAGATAGTATGGAGGAGGAAAGACTGGAGAAGCTAAACTCCTGTTTGAAGGAGTAAGTTCAGTGTTATTGGCTCAGCCAGATGAGAAAAAGAGCTGCTCTTGCAGTAATCACTGTAGTACCTAGAGGCTACAGTCAGGATTGGAAGGATGTGGTTTTGATGTTTTCCTAAAATAAATACAAACATTTTTCACTCTTTTAAGCTGAGTCCACAAAAGAGCATCTAACTGCTCTGTTAGCCAAAAGGCCCCCAGCACAACTTTGGTCATTTTTTCTTCTGCCATGGCCTAAATTACAGTTTAAACATTACCTTCATTTGTTCTCTTAGTGATCCACTGGAAATTAGAGGGCAGAAGAGGGAAGGGAAGCAGGGCCCATGGCTTTAAAAATAAGACTTTGGTACCTGTTGACTTGTATTCAACCCTTTCCTGGTTGCACCCTCTACACTTGCATTTGCACTTGCTTACAGTGAAATGTGCAGCAGCCCTGCCTGGCAAGAGGCTAGTCAGAGTGCACTGCTGTGTCCCTAGACATCACCTCATCAGCCTCAGGACAGCCACTCTTGTCTAAGGTCTTCATGTTGGTGACCCCTCAGCTATCTCACCATGTGCTGTTGGCTTTCTGGTGTTCAAGTGAGATGCTTCAATCCAGCAGTCATCTGTCATCAATAATAAGTTTATTTACCATGGTCAAAATAAGATTGTTTTCTTCAAAAAAACCCACTGTCTATGTGTTTCTGTTCATGTGACTACCACGACCACAATTAACTTCTACTGTGCTCCACATCTGTACAGTAGCACAGCTGCTGAAGCCCCTGCGAGCTGGGTGATTTATAAGCCCTGTGTGCCACTCGCCTGTCCCATTCAGCAGGAATCTATAATGTAACCCTTTCCCTAATGGTATTAAAAGGTGCAATTAATCAATAAAAGGGATCAGTTAATATTCTCCACACGTAAGTGCCAAACATCAGAATAATATGCTCTCTTGTGGCTAACATCCCATCATTTTGTGGTTTAGCTAAAAAGGAAATTGGCAGGACAACCACAGCGTACACCATGGGATTGCTCCGCGGATCTGGGGCAGTTGTTATATCTGCTGCAGAGAAATATTTTCTCTGCTGAGAGAGCTTTTTTTTTTTTTTAAATAAATAGAAATGTTAGTGGGGAGTAAAATTTTGCTTTCTGTGGTATGGGAAACTTTCTTCCTTTATTTCAAAGACTTAAGTGGTATGGGGGAATCCCCTAGCAGCCATAGGCCCTGGGAATTAAATGTTCTCCATCTGTTCCCTGTTCTCTATTCCCCAAGCAACACAACATGAATCCTGCTACCATCTATTCCTTTAAGCAGCCTCCTGTGGAAAGAGGGAGACTTGATTAGTGCGTGTGCATACGGTTGCCTGTCCACATTTGGAAAACTGGACACTGAGAGAAATGTCGGCTTGATATTCATTACCATCCTCGAGCTCGCTGCACTGTACACATGAAAAGGTAACATTTCCATTGTGGGAGGCAGTACATGTGGGAAACAAGGATTGAGACATTCTTACCAGAAACCAGGTCAATTCATTTGCTATACAGTTCTCAAAACAGTCCTTCTCTTAAAAAAGGGCTGACCTGGGTTCAGCAAGTTTGCGGCTCTTGTGTATCGCCAGTGCCCTGCAGATGATCAAGAATAGTTTACTGGCAGGTGCAGGCTTCTTAGCAATACCTTCTCTTCTCAAATCATTTCAATGCTGTTCACAAAGCAGTAGTATGTATCTTCATATCTCTTAATCTTAATTCTGAGTTGCTGTTGACTTTTCTAACTGAAATTGTCTTGATTTTTTTTCTTCTTCAGCTGTTTTTTGAATTGGGAATATTTTTATTTTCCAGAAAAAGCCATTTTAAAGTGAGATTCACTGATCTTTCAGCTTTCTGGTGAGTAATTAAAACAGATTCTTCAGTTTTCTCTATGTTTTTTTGCATGAAGCTGCCATGAACTTAAAGCAGTTTTTCATCCCAGGCTGTTTTTTCTGTGTCTAAGTGCTAATGTTTTATTTCATTTCACAAGCTACCATTTTTTCTGGAGCAGAGGCCTTTCTGTTACACCGAGTTTCAACAGAGCTGGCCTTACTTGGGCCTGAATATGGGTCATTCTGTATCTGACCGAGACCATTTGGGGCAATGGTGTGTTAATTTTAAGATTTGGTACTTGTTTAAAAAAGGCTTTACAGTACATGGCTGCATCCTATGTTCCTTATTCAATAGACTCCTCTTTTTCATTCACCTTTGAAATGCCTATAATATAGTCCATGTGTGTAGACTATGTTTTATGGATCAAGTGAATTGGCAAATTAAGCTGCCTGGCTATGGAATTCTGTTCCTTGAAGTGCAGAGCTGAGTCTTTCGTTCCAGTGCAGAAAGGGGAAATTTATAACAGACGTCAGTAGATTTGAGATATTGCAGGACAGTTACTTTTTATCAGCGGTGCCTTAATAATGAAGAGTTTCAAAAAGAGCACTGTTGGAGAACTTCACAATCACCGTCTGGACACAGGCTGGCCTAACATTTGGTTTATAGTTCAGTTGGGTTTTTTTTAGGGACATGGCTGAACAGTGAAAAATGAACTTCATGAACTTCATGAACAACCATAAGAAGTTGAGAGTCTGAAGCTGTGTACAAAAACTTTTGAAGGGCCCAGTCCATGAATGTTTAAATTATTAAATATTATTATTTATTCTAATTTTGATCAAGAATGGGATTTTCAAATGGTGCAAATTGGTTATAAACAATTTGCATCTGCATCTGTCTGTACATCAACATGAAAAAAGATTTACTTATAATATTTTATTACAGCAATTTTGATTTTAAAAGTTCTATTCAAATACTGCAGTATTCTAAGCTATGAAAAATAGGTATGCACGTTTTCAGCTAACTCCAGTGATAAAAAATAGCTAAAATGTCAGACTCTAATTATACATCACCTTTGTCTATGAGCTTGTTAGCAGAAGTATGACTGGGGAGCCTGCAGACAACTTTCTGTAGGAGGGGTATTCAAATCAGAGAATGTGGAAACTTCTCTGTCTCTTTTTTCCATCTGTTACTTCTCTTAGTGACAATCTAGCAACCTTTTCCCGAGTAAAAAGCAACATATGCATGATCATCATCACTGGTAGCAGAATTTTAGTGTCTTTGATCTCTGAGATTTGAAGAGGACCCCATTGTGCTGAACACTATACAAACGTAGCACCTGTGTAAGTGTAGCTCTAGAAGGAGCATCCTGACTTGCTCCGAGCAACTCAAGACAGGGACACTGGCAATGATGAAGTGGCTAATCGTCACCGGCTAATCTCTCCTTTTCTGACAGAGTAAAGTGAACATCACTGTCGCCATGAGAAGATCCATCCTGACCTGCAGTTCTGCAGAGGTGTGACTGGGGCGTCCAGTTTTACAGTGCCCGAGGGGCTATGCTGGACCTCACCCAGGTCGCTGGTCTCAGCTGTAAGGCCTTCAAGTCATTAGCAAAATATTTTCTTTCCTTGTGATTCTAAGTAGTTTCCTGATTGTCTGGCATCTTTCCCTCAAAATTTGCAATGAGTTTGTAAAAGAAGAAGATGACAATATAAAAATTACGTGGAGGGATTGTTCTAGTAATAGCTTGTAATATATTTCAATGATTCTTTTCATTTACTGAATAACATTTCAGGTAAAATCTCATTCCACACATACACGGTTCTGCTATTAATGCCATGGCTGTGTTATAGCAACTTCTTATAACAAGGTATCATTTTATGAGGGTAATTTCATAATAGAAGTTTCTTTTTCAGTTTCAGTTTGTTAAATTACAGCAGTTTCTTGATCTGATGGCTAAGAGATGGCACTCTTTTATTTGGCTACAGTTTTAGATAACTACATTATTTATGAAAGTAAGCATTTCTCCTTGTAATGTATCAGGAAATAATCTGCATAATCACCAGCTTCTTGCAGAAATCAAAACATGATTCATTTCCTTTCACAGGTTTGTCGGCGTAAGAACATAAGAAAGCCGCTTCTTCAAAATACAGCCTCTGAGGCCAGGGGCAAACTCGACCTCTTTTCAAATGCTTCTCCTTTGCTCAGAGAGGCTGATCCACAGGGGCCGACACAAAACGAGGGTGCTCAGGGCCTAGGGCCTGGGATGCTGAACGTGGCACTTTTTCAAGGTGGAATAGCAACACAGAAGGAGGATATTTTTATAAGTAAAAATACTTGCCTGATTCTCCTGTCACTGCTCAACGACATGCATTTATGTGTACTATTTAAAGCTGCGTTAAATGCATAATGTGTGTAGTCTGTGACACTCAGCTCAACAGATATTAAAAGATCCCAGCCTGTGGTAATCATTTAACTTGCTCCTTAAGACATTTGCAACTGCTTCACATTTTCTATGTCTTTTTTAGTGTGTGAGATGAAAGCTGGATTGTGGTGATGGCTCAGAGAGCTACCCTTTCCCTTCCCTTCCTGCTGTTTTTGAAGAAAGAAGGACGGGTTATTTTTATTATTATTTTATACCAACACCAAGTTGAAAACATTTGTAGTTATTTAAGTGGTTAAGGAGGATCTGCTTCTTACCTCGGGGTAAGACAGTAAACTCTTCCATGTGTTGACTGCATCAGTTATCCCTATGAGCTTTTCACATGCCCGAGGGGTACTTAGTCAGACAGACCCTCTCCATTCTAGAGAAATCTCCAGCGAAGGTCAGCCAAACCAGCAGCACTTACTCAAGAGCAACGTGATGGGTGTGTATGTGTGAACAGGAGGGCATTGACATGGTGCTGAGGAAAGAAAGTGAGGCTATCCCTTTCCTTTTCAGCTCCTGCATGAGAATAATAACCCTGGTTTCAGAACAGAAGAGCTGGGATTTGCTTGCTCTGCCATCTGCACCCCAAGCAGCAGTGAGAATGAGGTCCTTCCCAAAACCTGATTTGAGGTTTTCATTCTCCAGACCTTTTAAAGTACCATCTTTGCTAATTTGTAAGGAAACACTGCGCCGGATCATGCAGTGGGGAAATGATGTGTCTGGTGGTTTCACTCCAATGTGATGGTACAGAACAAGAGTTTGCCATCCAGCAGGGCTCTACAGACTGAAGAGCCCTCAGGGCTGCATCTGCGTTTCACTCCTCTCCTGAGGTTCATCTTCTCTTCCCCGAACCAGGTGCCAAATTCATCTTTCAGGTGGGCATGAGCAGTCCCCTACCCAACTGCGTCTGATACGTACAGTTATGAAGTGGGGGGGCAGACTGAAAAGGTGGATATATGAACCTATTTTCATGGGGGGCAGGGAATCTGACATGCGGAAAAATTGTGCAGGTCACACTGAGCAAACGAGACCTGCCTGTCCCTATGACCTCTGTGTAGTAGCAAAGCTCTCCCTAACCACAAAGCTCAATATTCAAATGTCAGTCCTTCCCTTACAACAAATTCACCTTAACAGGGTTATATATACGTGAATAGCCTCACTGGGATCAAAGGAGTTATTTACCTGCATGCAGCGTCGTGCATACACATTTGCAGGATCAGGCCCTCTAGGCACACAGCAGGTTTCATTGCCCTGCACGTTGCTAAAAGTCACAATCTGATGTGAATTAAGGAAAGTGAAGAGAAGCGTATGGTTACATGGCAAGAGGGCTGCAGAATGGTTTAAAGTGTTAAAGGTTTAAATCACACCAAGGCTATAAAAATCAACTTTGTTTATGGAGCGGTACAGAGACCTATTGTACTTAGTATCGATCAATCCATTGAACACCTGATTCAAAATGTTCAATTGAAAGCTGGGGAAAAGTGCTAAATTGAACAATCTAAGTAACCTGTGAACCTGACAGTCATAAATCAATGGCAATGTTACACATAGTTAACCCTAACCAGTTAGCAAGTTGTCCCAATTATTAGTTGGGGTACCTGGTTAGGAGTTAGTTTACTCTTTCAGAAATTGTATTAATACAGAAAACCTCTCTGTGCTGTAAGTTTCTCGGTGAATTGAGTGCCAGGCTCACTAAAGTCTTTCTGCCCTGCTTCGGTGCCAGGTAAACCTTGCTTGAATATCTGTGTGGAAAAAGGACATTTGAAATTAAGAACCACGGTTACAGAAAGACCCTCCGTCAGCTTGATGGGACTTAGTGTTGCTACAAAAGACATAGGATCCACTTTTCAAAGGTGCTTTATTCTGCGTGGAGGGTTGTTCACATCTGCGTGGGCTCTTCCAAACACCCAATCTTTCTGTTGCCAGTGCTGTTTTGTTACTTTTGTCCACAGGCTCTTTGCAGACTTGGAAGGACCACAGTTTGCTGGCCCATCTTGTCTTATACATGCCTGGACACATTTGCCTTTCTTTACTTCCTAAGGACAGTAAAAACACTTGAGTTTTCCACGAAGGCTCAGAAGGACTTCTTGTTTCTGTTAAACCATTTTGCTTAGCGTTAATTGTATTACACACCTCTAGTTCTTTGCTAAATTAGTCCTCCATTAGCTTTTAAGTTATTTTATCCTTCCAGCTCAGGCTGAAAGGGCTGTAATTTCCTGGGTTACACATATAACTTAAAAAAAAAATTAAAAAAAAAATTGGTGTGATTCTGGTTTTTTTCTTTTTTTTTTCTGTCCGTTGGAACTTCTCCAGTGTTCTCAGACTTCCCAAAAAGGAATATTCATGGGTCTGAAATTTCTTCAGCCAGCTTTCTTAAAGCTCTTGGTTGCAAATTATGCAGGTCTGCTGATTTAATTTGGTATTTAACATTCTCCTGATTTACTGCTGGAATGAACAACATTGCATTGTCTTCTTATGACAGAACTAATTTTGTCTGATTTTTCTTCAAAGAGAGATCAGATTTATTTACAGAAAATACAGATTTTTGCATATGTAATTGACATGGCTACACTTCTGTGTAGTCAAGACCAAAAATCTTTCTTGTTATCCTTAACTCTGATGAAAAAGCCTACTTTTTTGCTTCCATCCTTACCAGTCTTCTGTAGTTCTTATCTTCTGTCTAATAATCATAACTTCTAATAAATGCCTTCCCTCCCCGCCCCCAACTGTTTTGATTTACATAGCTGTTTTCACTTCTGTGCAAGTCAACATTTAGACTAGCCCAGCATTCTTTTTTTTAGACCTCTGGTAAAATGTTTTTAAACACTTTCCAGTTATTATCCACATTTCCTGTCTAATTTCTTTCTCCCAACTGATTTAGCACATAATTGTTTTCAGCTTTGCAAAATTGGCTCTTCCAATCCATCAAGTATACATATTACTGGTCTGGACTTAATTCTGATTATATATAACAAACAGAAGCAAATCATGATCACTTTTGTCTAAGCTACTGCTGCTTTCTTTAGTTCTAAGATATTTTATTTTAATCTATAAGGATAAAATAATGCAATACAGCATTCCCAAAGTGTTGGATGCAGCACTTCTTAAGGAGTTCATCATTTATGGCATATTCCAAGGATATAGTAATTTGGTGGCATGAAAACTCCAAACTATGCTATTCAGATTGAAGTGCTGACATTGCATGGTTTATTTTCCTTCTTTTGTTATGGATGGTTACTTAAGGAGATAGTTTTCCTCTTCACTTGCGGAAGGCAGTAATAACAGAAAAAAAGGATACCTTTTTGTATCTCTCTTGTACACACCAATCTACAGATTAATAATTACTTCTGCCTTTGAATCTATTTCCTAGTTTTGTCGTATCTCTTTTACCTTATTTTGATGATGTAAAAGAATTTAGAAAGAATAGAACTGGCTTCCCACAGAATCCTTCCCAAGGAAGAGGGATGGATAAGAAGCAGAATATGTTTAACAGCTCCACCCTAAATGACATTTTAAGAAGGGCATAGTGCCTGTCTCAGCTTTTTATACTTTCTTGATGCTTTCTTCAATAGATTGCCAGATGGTGAAGTGGATCAGAGTCAGGCTTCAGTACAACACGTACACTAGAAACCAGGAAACTGTCTCTTGAGTGGGAGACACTGCTAAATTCAGTGGATCTAGGATCTGGCTCGGTATTGTAATTGTTAATGGACAAAGTTAGAAATAACAGCCAACTTTGTGCCCTGAGCTAAGGAAGCTGATCTCGTTTTGAGTATGTTCTCCTTCATTCCTGCTAGGGAGTTTTTAGAGCACTTTGCAGCTACCTCATTTATGATTCTGTTCATCTTTGGTGTGTTGATGTTAAACACTTAGGATACACTTGTGTATTTTATAATTCGAAACCCTATTATTTTTTTTTGTGCAGTTATGATTCCATCTTTCAAATTAGATCAATGTTCAACAGAATTAGTCAATTTACATTGCCAAAAATGTATTGCATTCCTCATGGAAACCCTCTGCTTTTCATAAAATGACCTTTTTGCTTTAGGACTCTCACTATAATTAATAACATTAAAATGATATTTTTCTGTGGCCTCTAAATGCTCAAGCAAATGCATGTCTTGGAAAATAGAGATTTGTGAAATTACTTTTTTGATGGAAAATGTAGACTCGCTAGTGCCAAATGTTTCATGAATACTTTCAAAAAGTTGAATATAAACTGTTCTGATCCTTCTGAAATAACAGGTTTCTATTTATCTGTTTGAAGCAAACTCTTCTCCCTGAATTTTTTTTTTATATTATCTCTTCTCTAAGAAGACTACTCTGCTGAACAATGAAAACTTGATTAACTAATGAGGTGGTAATGTGACACTTGCCTCCTTTCACAAGCGTCTATCAAAGTGAGAACTGGGCAGGCTGATGATGCTACTCATGGTGGCGATGTCATGTCAGTAGGTAGGGAGTGATGGACTGGAGATGGATGGAGAGATTAAACAGAGAGAGTCAGAGCGATGATACAGCCACATACAACTTCTAGACAACTGGGCCAGAAAAGCTTTGATAACCCCTGCTGCACTTGGTGATTCTGTGCTCCAAAGGGAGGGTGAGAATTTAACACGCAGTGCCTTCCTGATACCAAAGGACTGCAATAGGTTTTAAAAGGTAGGGTGATATCATGATGAAGTGCTTCGCCACTTCCTCTGATGATGCAAAAACCCACGTTAAGAAGGCAGAGACTGCCAGTGGATGAGGAAAGTTCATGCTGTCAGTCTTTCTGTGGGACAGCTCGCTGAATACAGCCCTCTCCAGCTTTCACATTTTTCTGGGAGAGAAAAACCTATGGTTCAAATTTTAGCAGAGCAGCCAAAGTGAATTTCTGAGGATTATTTTCAGTTCAAAATCTGCATGATCCCTTTCCTGTGTGTTTACCTATCCCCCTGTGCCAGTACCACCTGTGGAAAGCAGGTGGGTTACAGAAATGAATCTCTGGATTAAAGGTGGATCACACTGGGGAATGATGACAGAGTGCACTGCGAGGAGGGCAGAAGCTCATTGTTCCAGCACTCGTCCATCCCCCTGTAAGAGATGAGTGGTTAAGCTGGTCACATACCAAGCCAAGACATATTCATCCTCAGAAAATATGCTAATGCAGCAGAGGGAGAGATTAACCGGGTTTGCCTGCAATATGCTAAACTACAGTCATTGTGCTACTTGTCTGGGTCAGCGCTACTCAAGGCTTAACCAAATCACCTTCCAAAGGCTAACCCTGCTGACTGGTATCATCTAATTTATTTTCCCTTGGTAACCCATCCTGCTTCACTCACCACTGGATTTAGAACAAGAAGCTGTAGAGAGAGCACCGTAAAATCAGAGAATAATGTGACTTGAAAATGTGAAGGATATACCATAAATAAGCATCTGACTTGTATAAGAGTTAGTCTTTCTATGGGAGTTAATTAACAAACAAGTCATGTCTGCACACCTTACTGGTGGCTGCAGTAATCTTCCTGTTTGGTCCAAAGAGCTGAACATAAATAAGATTGTCACAAAGTGTATGGTGTGAAGGAGAATTTGGCATTTGGGAAAACAAATTTAAAGCAAGCCCAGAAGTATCACTGTGAAGTTTTCCCTTTGCAAATGCTGTCACAGTTGGCAGAAAGGAATCTAGAGACTTATTTACAATTTAAATGTTAGCTTGGTCATAGAGGACATTTTTTTGCAGGGAGACGTGGATCAAATATGTCCACTGGGTTACAACATTGAGACCACCCAGACTTTTCCTAATGCTAGTGTTTACATAAAAAGTTAGAAACAAGCTTCTCTCCAATTAGAAAGCCAATATCTAAATAGATGCTAACTTGTTATATACCCTGTAGTCTAAATGTTAATAGCTTTGACCTCCTTCAGTTTAATCTTAATCTCCTTGACAGAGCAAGTGAACTTTGGGTTATGCTTTACCGAATTGTTCCCTTTGTTTTCTTCCCCCCCTTATGTTTCCAACAGTGAGAATGTCACATATTGCAAACCCAAATGAAAGCCTGTCTTCTTTTTCAATCAGTCATATCACTAAGTATATGAGCAGAAAAACCCTTGTGATTGACACTGCTTCAACAAAAGCAGATTCAGTTTGCAGACGATAAGAGGCAAAGTCATACAAGCAGTGTTTACAAAGCAGTGAAGGAGACAAAAAAAATTAATGATAAAAGGACTAATCTTATTGTTTTACTAGATGAGAGAATGGTTCTTTGTGTTTGCTCTAGCAGAAGCCCACAGATTGTCTCCCACCTCCCTTGTACACTTTTGGCAGCAAAATAATTTCCAGATTCTGTATCAAACGCTGGCTGGTAGATTAAAAAAAAGGCTCCGGAATGCTTGGGAAGCCTCAGAAAGCGGAGGAGTGCCTGCACATGATAGCGTGGGCATGTGCTACCTACAGCATGCTATATAGTTGAATATTATCTCCCTTAAGAAGGCGGGATGCGGTATCCGA
Organism: Grus americana; assembly: GCF_028858705.1. Classification (NCBI taxonomy): domain Eukaryota; kingdom Metazoa; phylum Chordata; class Aves; order Gruiformes; family Gruidae; genus Grus; species Grus americana. The sequence continues at coordinate 41,690,964 of NC_072854.1, forward strand.
GCAAGGGAAACAAATACATTTAAAAGAAAAAGAAACAAAGTTATACGAAAACATATTGAACTGGCTGATCTCATGTGTTTTCTGTAGTATGGTGATTTCACTGCTATCAGGGGAGTTATTCCTGATTTCTTCGCTTTTAAGGAGGCCAGACCCAGGTCAGCTCTAATCAAAGGGAGCCCCAGTTTCCAACCCACGCTCCTGGTGCTTGTATAGTAACGCAGCCAGCACAGAGCACAGCAGCACCAGTTCCATTTTTTTGATACCAAATGCTGGAGGGGGATGACTGGGAAGGATTCACAGTGGTGGAGTAGTTTATGTTGGAAGGGACCTCTGGAAGTCACCTGATCTGACTCCTGCTCAAATGAAAACCTACTTCAAAATCAAATCTAGGCTGCCCAAAGCACTCCCAATATTCACTACTTGAAGGCATCAGGATGGCCCACTGGGGCTTTTGCAGAAGAGCACATCTGTACAGAAATATGTTTTAACCTTGTGTGATGGCCGTTATTGACTGCACAGGAGGCACGACAGAGAATTAAAATCCAGGACTATCTCAACAGGCAAAGGACAGCATAACCTTGCTTTCCGGCTCCTCTACTGTTCATTAGTTTCATGGCTTAATTCCTATCTCTTGCTAGCAGGGCCAGGCAGCTTTGTCCTTTCAGCAGCTGAAGTCACACCGCCTTACCACCGTTCACCAAAGGTCGCTGAATGAGTGTTGCCAATTTCTTTCTCTTCAAGACGCAGCCTGCCAGCTCAGTTATGTCCTTCAGCGAGCAGGAATATCTAGCTGTAAAATAATCAGTCGTCATAGTCTTTATTGAGATGCAATAGGTTGCACATAGAGTAGGTGAAGTGATGGAAGGCAAGACTAGGCTGTTTTAATGATTCTCCCCTAGAAGTCTCCACAGAGTATGCTCAGTGTGTCTGTCTAATCTAACCATCCCCATAGGCAATATGAGAAGCAGGATAGCACTGAGGGAATAACACATACCTCAGGTTTCATTGAAACATTTCATTTCATCCCATTCTGCCCCTCTAAAAAGCCATTGCCACTTTTGAAGAACATTGCTTCAGTTAAAGACAGGAATTCTGTTGGGAGATAAAAATTGGCTCACCAATAGTTGAAACTCAGGCAATTTTAATCTGATCCGGAACAATTGCAAGTAATGGCAAATAATATAGTGATTTTCATAGTGAGGAAGAGCAAAAAAGACATTCTGGCATGTATTTCTGAATCATGTTCAAATTACTGGTGTTTAGCAAGTTACCAAACACCAGCAGAGCCACAGGAGCTGTATCTATGTACGCTTTTAGCTTATAGAAAATGGGAGTATATTTGGTTTAGTGTAAGCTTCTTTCACTATGTGTTAAGATAAGCCAATATTTTAAATATGTATTTATTTTTTGCTGTTAAATGCTAACATATGGATACATTTAACATCCCCACCACAGTTCAGAGGATGTACAGTGATTTGTTAATTTGTGGTAATGTGATCAGGTGGGTGAGCTCTATCTCACGTTTGTGCTGCTTCACACTCATGACTTATTCTTGCAAACTTCCATGAATTAATGAATAAGGACCCTGGCAAACTAGCCCTCAATGATTTTTCCATGGAAACATCTGCATTGAAAAACAAAACTGAGCAACATTTTGCATTGTCAATTGCTAACAGTTACAGTGCTCCTCTGGAACATCAGTTAGAGTAATTTGGGGTTTAGAACAGAAATGAGTAACTGTAACACAGGCATAAGCAATGAATATCAGGGAAATCAATCAAATTGTAATAAACTTTTATTAAAAAAAGACATCGCCCTCTGGCAATTCATAAAACAAGTCCCCAAATCTGTATAGACAGTACAAATAAACATAAAATGATTCTTTAAGGGCATAATGAAGGGTTCTGTCAACAACAATAAGAAAACAAAGCATAGATGTATGTTTGTGAAAGAAATTGCACATTTTCTGTTGTTCAGAAAGCCTTTGGCATTTCTTTTTGATAAAAAAAAGGAGTACAAGATGCAAGAAATGAGTTTCCCATCTGAGCAATGTCTTTTTAGTCTCTGCTTCCCATTCTATCAAATTTAAGTTTATCATTGCTCTGAGTGGGTCTTGGTACTCTGTGAAGGTTTTGAACTTGCTATGACACAGTTGAAGTACTTTGAGCTAATCCTAAGTGTCTGGGACTTGGCCATATACCTAAGCTCAGCAGAGTCCATTCTTCCACTGTGTTCCTAGTGGACTGCTTCTGAAAGATAGAGGCCTCCCTGTTGCGTAAGAAATATATTTCAGGCTAACCCTTTTCCAAAAATTACAATTTTTAATTCTATGAAATATTGCTGGTATCATGTATGTTATTAAAATAACTGTTCTTTGTTTTGTTTTCTTTTTGAGTTCCTTTTAAGTATAAAGTTACCAAAGCCCTACATCATATTTGGTTCAAAAGATGATCAGTTGAAATGGGATGTTTATTTAATAATTATCCATGGAAAATGAATATGAGGGCAGAGGGGTGAATTGCAGGTCACTTAATCAGAATTTGAGCCTGCTATTAATTGGATACTTGGATTTTGCTCCTCGCTCACAAAAATCTGTGGCTTTTGAACTAACAGGGCCTAAAATGAGATGGAGTCTATTATTTTATCATAGGAGGTATTTATTTTAGAGCAAGTCCAAACTGTAGGGGAAAAAAACCCTCCATCATGAAAGAAAAATGAGTGATACCTGAATGTTTTCTGAAAAATTGAAGGGAAAAACAAAGCTTAGAGCCCAGCACTACAAAGTCCTTGGTGCATCTTCCATCTGGATCACACTGAACTCTTCAGTGCTAAAACAGAAATTGGAAAAGACCTACCTGGTCATCACATCAATCCCTCTCATATACACGGTATTTTCTTACATTCCCTCCCTCTCATCCTCCTTCCCTCCTTCCTTCTTTTCTTCCTGCTTTCCTCCTTCTTTCCTTCTTGTCTTCTTCCCTTCCTTTCTCCTGCATACCTTAATTCCCTTCTTTGTCAGGTTTCAACCAAGAGGGTAATTAAAAAAAAAAGCACCGGCTATGTGCCCTTGCAGCCCAGAAAGCCGACCATATCCTGGGCTGCATCAAAAGAGGTATGACCAGCAGGTCGAGGGAGGTGATCCTGCCCCTCTACTCTGCTCTTGTGAGACCCCACCTGGAGTGCTGCGTCCAGCTCTGGGGGCCCCAGTACAGGAGAGACATGGAGCTGTTGGAGCGAGTCCAGAGGAGGGCCACAAAGCTGATCGGACGGCTGGAGCACCTCTCCTGTGAGGACCTGGGGAAAAGAAGGCTCTGGGGAGACCTTATAGCAGCCTTCCAGAGTGACTTGAAGGGGGTCTACAAGAAAGCTGGAGTGGGACTGTTTACAAGGCCCTGTTGTGATAGCACAAGGGGTAATGGCTTTAAGGTGCAGGAGGGTAGATTTAGATTAGATATTAGGAAGAAACTGTTTCCTGTGAGGGTGGTGAGGCACTGGAACAAGTTGCCCAGAGAGGTTGTGGATGCCCCATCCCTGGAAGTGTTTAAGACCAGGTTGGATGAGGCTTTGGGCAACGTGGTCTAGTGGAGGGTGTCCCTGCCCATGGCAGGGGGGTTGGAACTAGATGATCTTTGAGGTCCCTACCAACCCAAACCATTCTATGATTCTATGATAGAAGACATTTCCAATGAAAAAAATACTTTTTCTTAGAACTTGTCTAAGAACTTGCCTGCTCAATGTTTTCTTCTCATCTGCTGTTCCTAGTAACAGCTCTCTGGGTGACTACAGGCAATTAGTTTTCCTTTCTTGTGTGGAAGCTCTTGAGAATTTCCCCTCAGTAGCTGCATAAGAGTTTCATTAGCCCCCAAATGGTTTCAAATTTTTGTCCACATCCTCATATCCAGGTAGTCATCATCCACATGTAACAGTTCCCTCACTGCATCAGATACCTGAAAATGAAACCTTCCTATTTCAATGGTTATTGTAAAGCCACAACACCAGTAATCTGTAGTATATTGAGAAAACTCAGTTTTATTGTGTGTAACAAAGGAATCAGAGCATTACACAACAGAAAAATTGTGGTCTGTAATTTCAAATCAGAGTCTGAAAACATTAAGTGCCAAGTAACTGTTAAATATGTAAACATTAGTGTGATTGATCTCTGACAAGTCTTGAAATGTAAAAGCTAAGGTACATAAACACACACCTGTCTGTCTGTATGTTTGTATTACAACTCAGTTGTTAATGAACCTGGCTTTCTTTCAATAGGAAATTTTGTATTTCTTGTGAAAGCCTAACTCTGGTAACTTTTGAAGAACTAATTGGGCCATTCTCCTCCTCTTGTTGGTTTTTTTTTTTTTTAAATCATACCCCCTGCTCCTTTTAATGTTATTATTATTGATATTATTATAAGGTAAAGATTAATGTTATTATTGAATGCAATACAAATATATAAAGAGATTGCCTTACCTTCAAGGACAGATCCAGACACTTGAAAAAAAATTAGAATTTCATACAATCTTCTGAATCTGAATGCTGTTTGACATTCATCAGAGCCAAGAGGCACTCAGTACATTTAAAGTCAAAGTATTCCTAAATATGGAATTAATAGCTCAGTATGAGGCACCTCTTTTGAACACCTGAAGGTTATAAGAAATGAGGACAGGGCTCTAGAATGCAAATTGTTATGCAATGGTTACTAGCTCCCACTGTAATAAGCAAACTTATATTATTATGTTTGCCAGGTAACTACATTCTTTATTGAGACCAATAATGTATCCAGGGTTTATTATTGCTGTATTTATAATATTAAGAATTGATGGAACATGAATTAAGTTAAGGCATTTGGAGCAGTAGATAGGACTGTATGTGGGAGACTTTGGAAGCTAATGAATCAGAACTCCTACACTAGAGCTTGCAGAGATCATCTGTGGATTTGGGATCCAAGTTTGCCTTTGTTCCTTAGAAGGAGAGTGGGAGGTCAGATCTCCAGCTGTTCACTGGAAGCCTCACGGGTACTCCTCAAAGCTATGGCCAGTGACAGAAGGAGTCCAAGAAAACTCATGGCCAAATACTGCAGGATCCTATGCATTGCTACCCACATGAATTCTCCTGCCCTTGGCTTGTTTTGGTGGCATATGATTGTCTTGCACCTAGTCCTGGGACAAAACCTCAGCCCTGCCCTGCTCTGCTCCAGCCCATCCCCATACTGCTTGGACATGGGGAAGGCGAATTGACCTCTACTCATGAGACAGCAATGGACAGAACTTTGCAAATTGTGAATTCCTGCTGGACTCTAAGGGGCAACTGATTTCCTTTTCTCTGTTAACATGTTCCTTTGTGCCAAAATGGGCTTTGGTGTCAGCAGCACAAGTTCATTCAGAAGTGTTTACCTTATCAGTACTGAGTTTTGGGACTCTCATTATACTGTTTGGATGCTGCAGATTCAGCACTGTGCTGCACAAAGCAGAATAAGCACCTTCAAAGGATTGCATTGAGAGAGCTGTGGGGAGAGGTACCAAACACAGACAGCAGAGCTGGTGATGTACTATTCTTTCTTTGTGGCTGAGGATAGTTGGGTAGGTTACTTAAGCTTCAGAGATGTCTGAGAAAACCAGCTACTAATTTTGCACTGTGACACCTTGACAGCAACAAATTCTTGCTGCTTATTACCAATTGATTTTCAGTCCACCTTCTCAGGGGTGACTTTAGACAGCAACAGAGCCAGGTGCTGATAACTGAACATGGGAGCCAGGGAAAAGAGGTTTAAATCTCTCTTGGGATGTGCTGCATCATGTGAAAAGGTGAGAAAAACATACTCCATCTGTGAGGTGAGGAAATAAACATGGCACTGAGCTGCTACTGTGAGTCTGTGTGTGTGAGAAGTACATTAAAACCCTGTCAAGCAAGGGACTTGACCTGTGTAAAGATGCTCTGCTTTGCTCCTTGCCTAAAGTGTCTGTACCCTTGCCCCTAGTTGGGAAACTCTGATCCATGTGACAATGTCTGAGGTCTGCAAGGAGGATGTGAGAAAATCGCAGAAGAGACTCAAGATTTTATTTTTAGCTTTTATTAATTATTTTATAGTTGTAATTTTATTAATTAGTGAATTTATAAATGTACAAGAACTTGTACATAATGCATTTCATTGCTTTCAAACACTTCTATTGTGTCTTAAGCCTACTCATTCCTTGAAAGGTGTGGGGGATAAATGGTCAACTATTTCCTAAACTATAGCATTAGTTCCTTGTAAATTAGGTTATAGTTCACTACGAGGTCCTGTAAAATGAGTTTAGTAAGAACCCCATCTAGTTTAGAAATGGTGTCAGAGGATAGCACAAAGTAACTAGTGAATTTAGTTATAACTTTAAAAGGTTAAACCCTCATAGTATAAGGAACTGATTAGAACTCACTGAAGTCAATGGAAAGACATACTTGCACATTTGTGGGCTTTGCGGTGCACCTCCCAAAAGGGAATGACTTGAAATGTCACTGAAAATGCATTAGATCCTCATTTAGTATGAAAGTGTTCAGAACATTGTTGTTCTAGATCACACTTGTTTGTATTAGAAATGTTAAATGATGAGCAAAGAAGTGTATATACACATTTATGTATTTGTGTACTTGTCCCTTGTGGTAGGTTTTTTCAGATTAGAGCTTGTAACTATAGAAGAGAGCCACTTCTCGGGGGCTGCTGCATTCCCTTCTTCATACATACGATGGATTGTATGAGGTGTAAGCAGAGCTTTGGTGTCGTTCATCACACACATGTGTCCACAGCTTCACTTGCTAGAGCAGAAGGAGAAAAAAAAAGAAGATACCAGGAATATGTTCTGCATAGCAGAGAGAAACCTGGAGGCACATCTGCCTTCCATAACAATGAAGCTGCTCTCCTGCTCGCTTGTGGCAAAGCTATTACTGACCCCTAAAACAGCCGTAGCCATGAGGTTCTTAAAGCCAAGGTCTGAATCAAAAGAAATATCAAAATCCCCTCAGACAGTGCTTCAGTGTGGATATCAGATGGTCAGTCTAAAATCCTTTGAAGAGCCCTCCCACATTCCAAGGTAGCGGTGCAGCCTAATAACAGTGCCAGAGATGAAAGGTTTGGGAGGTTTGATCCGGCAGCTGGAAAACAAGTTGTACTATGTGAGGCTTACAGAGTTCAATCTCTTCAGCTTATCTCAGAGAAGACTGAGAGATGGCTTGATCATTATGTCTAGGTACTTACACATGGAAAAGAGATCCAATAGCAGGGGCTTTCCAAGCTTGTTGACAAAGACCTGACAAGATTTGTGGCTGGGAGTTAGGCAAATTCAGACTTGCAATGAGTCATAGCTTTCTAGCAGAGAGGATAATTGAACTAAGTAAGTGTCTCCTAAATGGGTTAAAGGGGGGACAGGACAGGGACAACTGAACGTGGATTTAGCTCTTCAAAATAAAATTCAAAATCCTTCAAGGAGATGTGATTTGATGCACTGTCTGGGAGAAATTCTGCATCTAGTAGGTCCAGAGGCTCAAGTGGAACAGTTGCGGTGGTCCTTTCTGACCTTAATGCTTGTAAATGTATAAAACCCATATTCATGTCATCCTTTCGTGGCCCAGGGAAAGGATAGTAAGTTACATACAGCCCTTAGAGTGCCCATAACACCTGAAACTCTTTGTTAAGAAAACCACTGCAACCAAAGCTTACCAAGACTTCAGGGGATCAGTGAAGAGAAGGGATTTCCATTGTGCACTGGGCAGATATATTCTCAGGGTTTATGTCTTAATTTGCCTTTATTTCTTTTCCACCTTTTTCAGAAACATCAGAGGTGGCTGCAGCTGGAGACAGGGCAACAGATGGGTAGACTGCAGATCCTGGATTCTATTTTCCACTTATTTGCTCAGCAGATCTTCAGATTTGTATTTTCTAAGTTAGATCAGCAAACACCTTGGTTTATATTGCTTTTATATCTGGAGTAAGGCTGAAATAATTCGAATATCCCTTTTAACCTGTTTCCTATCCAAAAGTGCTTGGTTATTGGAAGCCTTTTTTATTTTTTTTTTTCTTCTCAAACTAAGAGGCTGGACTCAATTAACTAATGAGTCCTTCCACTCTATCCAGAGAAAACTTATGAAAGTTCATATACCTATAAGAATAGATTACTGAAATGGAGAAGATGGGGAGGTGATGCCAGCACCGCAGAATCTGCCAAAAAACCTAGCAGAACCATCCCCTAGTTTACCATTTCCAGATAGCTGAACCAATACAGAGCAGAAAGCATAAACAAAACCCCCCTGTGAAACCAAAATTAAATTGCACTGTGGGAATTAATTTTCAGAAATGCAAATCAAATCTTAATCTTATAGTGCTGCAGTTTCATTCTCGGGAATGGATATTTGGAAGGGACGAATGTGGTATTTGTAGGTATGCTTGCTTTGAGAGGTGCCACTGTATTTGTACCTAGTTTACAGTGAAAGATCAGGGCTACAATTTATTCAGTTGAAGAGAGTCAAGGGACCCGAAAGGGAATCATGCTTTGAAGCAAATCAAAGCAAATAAGCAAAGTGACACACAATTGAAATCGCTGAACCAAAATCCACAAATTAAGGAAATGGAAGACTCCAGTACTGTCCCACACAGTGAGCAAATCCAGAATGCATACAAGTGGAAATTCAGGGTCAGTGGCTGCCCAAAAAGAAATAAATTATGTCCAAAAAAATAAGGCATTTCTGTCCCTAGAATTCAATACTTCACTAATGCTTTAATAAGCAGCGAGCTGCTGCTCTAGCTTGCTATGAGCTGCTACTCAGAAGCCCTATTCCCGCATTAAGATTTCAGGATGTCCCAGATTCCCATCACAATTTCCTTTCCCATCAAGGGGAATGCACTCCAGTCTGTGAGGAAAAAGGCCATCCATTTTTCATTTAACAAACTTTTATCTACCTTGCCTCTTAAGTATCCAAAGTCACACACTCAGGTAAGGTCACTAACCTCGTCTCCTCTTTCTGAAAGCCACCCTAAGATTAGACTCAATTCTGTCATCATGCTCCTCTGGGAAATCAATTATGAATGATGTTAGATGGCAATAGTTAATAGTGTCTTATTTATTATGTATGAAGACTGAGATTTTTAAGAGAAATCATAAGCATTAAGTGCACACATTTTACTTAATTTCATTGAGATTTGGGCACCAAAGTCTTATAGGGTCCTTTAGGAAATTCAGCCTATAATAATAAATAATAAGCTAAAATATTGTTGTGAGAGGAAACTTAATAGCCCATTTCTTAAAGACACAGATTTTATTACAGGAATGTAGGTGCAGATTGACACATATACCAGATTAATGGTTCTCTTCAATTCTTTTCATAATCACTGCAGACTAAGAATTAAGTGGTAAGACTGGAAAAAAAATATGCCACGCATTTGGAGTGCTGCAGCAGATGTGCCTGTGTGTGTACATTGCAGGAAGCCACGTGCACTTTCCCAGACAATATCTAAAAGACTGATCTGGTCTGTTTGCTGATTGTGTTTTGAAAATTAAACTTCCTTAAAAGTTTAAGGTCAAAATAAAGGGAAAGGAGGACCTGGGATTCCTGTGATACTGGAATCCTTGGAGGATTAGAGAGTTTTATTTCTGCCAATTCACAAAGACTGAAGCCCTCTGTCATGGCACAAGATTGGGCTATGGACTCCTAAGAAGGCCAGCTATGGAAGGATAGCTGGTAACCCCCGCTAAAAATTCTTAAATCTTTCTTAGTCAACTTTGTGGGCATTTGGTGTCCATAAAACATTGGATTTGGCTTCATCTGCAGAGAGTTCAGCCTGAGAACCAGGCACAAGGTTTAGTGAACTAGCTTAGCAACACTTGCCTTCTTGCGAAGTAAACATCCAAAAGAATAAAGAAACATACATGTATGTGCACACACACACACGCACACTCTCTTCTCAAAAGATAATTGTCCAAAGTATATATAGTTGTCCTGGTTTTGGCTGTGATAGTTAATTTTATTTATAGTGCCTGGTATAGTGCTGTGTTTTGGATTTAATATGAGAATAATGTTGATAACACACTGATGTTTTTAGTTGTTGCTAGGTAGTTGTGCTGTCTACACTAAGCCAAGGACTTTTCAGCTTCTCACGCCCTGCCAGGTGCACAAGAAGCTGGGAGAGCACAGCCAGGACAGCTGACCCAGACTGGCCAAAGGGATATTCCCTACCATAGAACATCATGCTCTGTATATAACTGGGGAAGCTGGCTGGGAGGCAGGTTCGCTGCTCAGAAACAGACTGGGCATCAGGTGGTTGTTGGTTTTTTTTTTCCCTTTCATTGTGGTGAGCAATTGCATTTGGGCATCACTTGCATTATTATTATTATTGTTGTTGTTGTTGTTATAACTGTTATTATTATTATGATTCTCTTCCTTTTTTATCCTATTAAACCATCTTTATCTCAACCCACGAGTTTTTTTTTCATTCTCCTCCCCATTGCCTTTGGGGGGAGGGGGGTGTGAGGGAGTGGCTGCGTGGTGCTTAACTGCCAGCTGGGGCAAAACCATGACATTAGTGTTATAAAAGCAGAAATTAAAATCAAGTTGGTCAAGAGAATCTTTTGGGTCATTCTCTGATAGCAGTGCAAGTTCCGTGAAAGAGGAGGCAGCCTGTGATGAAATAACTTGGAAAGAAAGAAAGGAAAACACCTGTGGGAGACACTGCATCTCAGAGGGCTCTACTGTCCTTCAGAGAAAATGGCTAGGTTGGGATAACCATGTGTTTTCAGTGTGAGGAGTGAGAGGAAGGGTCAGAATTAATTTGATATAGGCACCAAAGGCTTGGCAACTCTATTCTATTACAGAGTAATTTTGTAAAAAGCCAGCATCTCATGCAAATATCAGGAGGCTCAATGCTGCTGACTAACATGTGAATAGAATTAAGGAAAAGGTTGAGTGATAAAATGGGAGTCACTAATTTCCACTCCCAAGGCACTTGGATTAAATAAATAAATGCTAAAATATCTCTTTTATTTTATTCAAATATTCATTAGAGTTTTCAAAGGTATGTTGAAAATGCCAGAATGCATCAGCTATTTGGCTTCAAGAGCTCTGAGAGTGTTTAAACCACAGAGTTTTTGAACTTATGTTCAAAAAAAGTTGATTTCCTAGGGACATTCATTGTTCCATTTCCAAAAGGGGAAATTCTCTCATGAGGAAAATCAAGCCAGAAAGAATAGGTTAGAAGTGTTAGACTGTTATACCTGGTTCTGACAGCAATTAATTTTTTTATATATATGACAAACATAGATAACACACATAAATATACCCTTACTCAAATGCTCTAATTCTTCTGTAACTTTATATTGAAATCTCTTTTTCAACTGAGAAGAATAATGGCAATTAGTTGCTGACTGGAACTACATAAATTATAAAATGCATTTTTTTTCATTTAATTGGCTACTGTGTTCACGCATTGCCTAGGACACAGCTACATTTATTCAATAGAGCTAGCGTTGACCACACAGCACAGAGCAGAGATACTGGCCCAAATGCACAGGTAGGTCAAATTTCTGATATCTGTGTGACTTGGACTGTCCTGCTTTTAGCTTTTTGACCACTCTTAGCTTCAGTGCCCCTGCAGCATGCATTGTGATCCACATGTGCCACAAAGGAATACCCAAAGGCAGGGATCAACAACCTCTGGCTGCGGGACCAAAGGCTTGGTGAAAGCAGATGTCAGATTGCACTTTGCAAGACTAGGAACTGAGAGCTGCTTTGCCTTGAGGGAGGTATCTGAAAACATTGCCTAGCTCTTGGCTCTCACCGTGTTTTGCACTCAGACAGACACAGGAACCTCTTTCTCACCTACTGTTCCTTTTCCAGTCTTACTCCAGAGAGTAGTCAATACTTCCCGGATCAAGAGGTGGGGGCTGCAATGGCAGGAGTGTGCCATCACATGGGAGCTCTCTGTGAAAGCTTTGCGCCTCTAGCAAACACCTTGACCTGCCTCATGTTTGCCATGAGAGCACATTTTGTATCAGGGGCCGTACTCTGAATTCCCGTTTCATCCTATATTTGCAACCAAAGAATAGCCATGTAGTTTCCTACTGCTGCTGCCACCAGTGCCCTTGGTGGGCAATCAGTTTGGGATCATATTGTGAACCTGGAAGGCGTCCCACAGCCAGGACGCTTCAATTTTCCTGTCTCCAAATGGTGGTTTTGGACAAGGTAGACCAGCACTCTATGTGGAGATTTAAGGGTTGCTTTTAGGCTGGAAATATGAAGCTTTCAGCTAAAATTGGCAGTGTCTGCTGGAGTTTGTGAACCACCATGGTCAGCAACAAAGTATGGGTCTGTGGTCACAAGTGTGCTCTCAGCATATATTGAACGGGCCATCGTTCTGCGTGTGATGGCATAACCTTTCCATGCCTCCACCAGGCTGAGGAGCAGTGCTGGTAATGATTGTTCCTGATGCATGCTATATGCTAAGAGTGCTAGGGATCTTTTAATAGATGCCACTGAAGATAGGAATTTTAGATTTTGGTAGTTTGTGCCTGGATTTTTATATCATGAGGGAAATTGAAGTGTTAGCTGATAATTTTTGGTGTAGTTGGCCAAAGGAAAAAATTCCAGAAGGAAATAGGAAACATGCAAATTGATGTATCTGTGCCCAAAGCCATCAAGTGCCTGACTGAAGCCCTTTAATGACTGTCATACTTAACTCCTCATCTGGAGAGAAGAAGGGAAAAAAATCTATCACTTCACCTTTTTGTCAGGTTTAACAGTGTGCATATAGTAGGCCAATTTTTAAAAATTTAGGATCCTTTATTTTCCCTGTATGCAATTGATTCCATCAAAAGTATTTTATGTTGAGGTTGAATCTAAATGCCACTGAATTCAGGAAAATTTCCTTTATTTTCAATGGGCTTTGCTTTGAAGCTGTAAAGAACCTGAAAAGTGAGCATATATTTTAGTCTAATTTACACCTTATCACCTTATTATGCTTTGTTTTATTGCTCAGGGTGCAATGATGTATCAAGAGCCTAAATTTACCTCTTATAAATCAGTTTTGGATTTAACTCAGAATTGCAATGGTCTCAAATTATGTGTGTTGTGTTAAATGTCAGAATTTGATGATAGTACAACCCTTGCACACTGGTACAAATGGGATGGTTGTGTCTAGTGTCTGGATTATTTATGTTAGTAATAATGTAAAAGGAAGAAAAATCACAGAATTTGAGCTGAAAAAACAAGTTTGGAATAACATCACAAACCATTTAATGTATAATCTACACTCAAAATCTATTCTCAATATCCAGCTTGAAATCAGATGCTTTCTAAGTTTTCCAGGTTTTGGATTTTGTGTAACTAATGAGAAAGCACTCCTGTCAGTGGTGTCCTGTTTATTACATTTGTCATATATCAGAGACCTAAAGACCATCAAATAGAGGACACATTGTGCAAAGTACTGTATTTGTAAGTAGACAGGGTCTCTGCTCTGAAAGAACTTTTGTTCAGTGAAGACAACTGACACATTAAGAGCAGGGAGGAAAGATTCACAGTAATGTGCACATATGTGTGTTTATCCTTTTCTTCTTCTTTCTATTAAATACACATAAATGTTAACTTATTTTGTAGGTCTTCACTTCTCACAGATATCACTCTTAGTCAAAATGTCCTTCAACATATCCGTTATTTCTCCAAAGAATGAGGTACTTCATAGTTTTATGCAGGGATCTCTTTATAAAATCCTGTTTTATAGGATTTGGGATAGTAAGAAGGCTTCCATTTATTGTTAGCATGCTATTTTATTTAGGTCATATGCATTTGAGTGTAAGATTTGTGGTTTAATTCAGTAAAGCCTTTTGAAACCTATTCTTAGCTAAACTGTCGTCCTGTTTAGTCCTAAAACTTCAGCATTCTCAATTGTTGTAATATTGTATCATCAACATTTTTACAAAAAAATGACTCAAAGCAGTAACAGAGATAACTCCGCATTCTGACAATAAATGCAGATGATAACGAAGGCACTAAATTAAGCAGCCATTGCTAGACATAGAGGATTCTAGGGCTGTGGTTTGCAGTATCACTCTCAGCAGGTGACACCTGCCAGGCAGGCAGTTCTTCCTATGTAGTTCCGATTTACCAGATGTACAGACTAAATCTTCGTGTCCCCATAGCTCACATTTCATCCTGTGCAATGTCATCAGCCAGGCACTACAAAGTCACTCCAGTCTTGCAACTGGAGACAAATTCTAATCTAGACATGGGTTTGAGTTAGTTCTGGGGAAACCCCACTTTTGAGCTCTTTTATATAAAGGGGCGGAAAATGTTCCCAGGCTCCTTCTCTCTGTGTTTTGCTCTGCAGCTCAACCTTCATTTGAAGAGTCTTATGTTCAATGGTCACTTACTCCCTAATACCTTGGGAGCAGGTAGAATGTTGTAAGTGAAATTGAATGGAATAAAGCACCAAAGGGGAAAGGCTGTCAGGAGCAATTGCTTAAAACTAGAAGGAGATACTACTTTAAATAAGATCTTGAAGCTAGAGCATAAGGTAGTTATTTAATTTTTTGGCTTACAATATCAAACTTGTCATTACCCTTTTAGGAAAAGTCTAAGAAAACTGTCGAGTACATGAAGGTAGAGAAAGTAATTTTATTTGATAGAAGAGGTTGGCATTGATAAACAGATACATTCATTCCATGCACCATTAGCCCCAGAAAAGAAAAATTGGATTCTGGCCAAAATAGAAGAAAATTCTACTAGAAAAGGGGACTGATCACAACCAGATGAATTAGACCTATTGTCTAAAAAAAATGGGAACTTGTCAATTGTAATAAATTCTCATTTAAGATATTGGTGAGCCTGCTAGGAGACATTTGCATATATGGCAAGGCAAGCATAATCACACTAGCCACTACAAGTATTGCCAGAACTGCATCCCTGTGCCGCAAGTCACAGCTCACATGGGCGGTGAGATACTCCCTGCCCTGAGGTGCCTCCAACAGAAATGGAAGAGGCTGAGGAAGGGAGTAAAGCCAGTGGCACGCCCCGGTTTAGAGGGAGGTCTTGCCTGTTCTGCCACGGGAGGGCTGTTTTCCAGAACACAGCATGGAAAGCAGGTCGGCTGAGTGTGGACAGAGACTTACAACGGGCAGAAATCGCACTCTACCACAAAGCCTCGATGCAAAAACAGGGAGCCTGAGTAATGCGTCTGCCTGAGCCATTATGCAATAATGGTGCGGAGGGTAAAGAAGGGAAGTGGGTGATGCAAAAAGAAGAGAGATGGAGACAATTCCTGAGAAGTTATGAGCCAGCATAGAGCCAGCTGCTTGAGACAGTAAAAAATTCAACCTAATTTTCAAAAGAAGCAACAAAAGAGAGGATCAGCTTTTGATAGAACACAGCAGGGAAAGCGTATAAGTCATCTGCAATCGATAATTTTGCCATAAGGCTAAGCTACTTCCATGATAAAGAGCTGGCTTTGATGTCAAAAGGAGCAGGTGCCTGTGGGAGGTCAAAGTTTGAAATGAGATTACTCACAAGGATCAGAAAGATAATCAAATCTGCCCACTTCTGTGGCAGTGACATATCAGTACAAAAGACTCAAGTTCTAAATAGCCACAGTTAGGAATGAAAAAGGATAACTGCAAAATCCTGATGAGAGGACAAAAGGGAAGAATGGTTTCTGAGGGCAACTCATTTCTGACTGACTTGAAAGGACCAAGCTCACTGGCCTGTTAAATGGCTTTTGCTGTTCAGTTGAGAGGGAACTGGAAGCAAGGACACTCAGACCCAGATACACAGAGAAGCATGGGCCTTGCAGGGTTAGTAAATCTTGCAGTTTTAGGAGTAGAGTACACAGAGCCCAAGTAAGCACCTATGGCCCTGTGCAATGAATGGAGAAAGTGGGACATAGTGACTCGAAGAAAGCCAAAGCGAGCCAGAAGCAAATATTCAGAAAGGAGAAATAAGCCTTGTATCCCACTTTTCTCATAAAATTACCCACAGCCCAGAATCAGGCGCTTATGTGAAAGTGGGATTTGCAAACAAAAGCATCCTTCTGGTCTGTGGTACTAACTCATCCCGGTGTGAGTGGTTTGCTTGTTCCTTTTCTCTCCGTGGAGACACAGCTAGAGGAAGAGCTGTGCACCTTCAATACCCTGTGGTTACAGCACCTGCCTAGCAAGCATGACATCATCAAGGGTTTTGGGATTTAAAACTGCATATCCTGCACTCTAAAGAGTGTCCTGGCCTCCAGAGCAGAGGCCAGGCTGGTACAGGGGACACGTTCCACTGGAGCCTGGGCCACAATTAAATTAATGTAGGGTTAGTGAAGCCAGAAAATGAAGTAAAGGAGGAAATACTCTGAGCCGGTGCCAGGCATGCACTCCTGGGAGAGCATGATCCTGATGTCTGGGAAAGAATGAGCCAAGCAGCTGAACTGAAAACCACGGGTCAGTTTCATCACCCTAAAGTCCTTTATGGATCTTGATCATGTGGATGTTTGGATATCTGACCTCAGACGTACAGCTAAACTAAACTATGCAGACAACTTAGTACAGTGTTGAGTTCAGCACAGTCTCAAAATCAGTCCCTTTTCAAATCCTCTGGCAGTGGTGACCAAAGTAATTCAAGAGCTTACAGACAGGGCCTAGAGGACTACCTCACAGCCTCTGAAGGAGGTGCAGAGAGGGTGCAGAATGTTCCACAGCACCAGAACAGGCTCTGTCCCATCTAACGCCGAGATGTCTAAGTGGGCCCTTCATAGCCTCACAGAGGCAAGACAAAATGGCCTGGATGAGTCTGGCTGAACAAGCAGAGTAAACTGGTCAGCCTACTCAGATGATATCAGCAAGACAAAGTTCAAGGTAAGAGCATCACGATCATCTTTGTCAGCCCAGAACGGCGTGCTTGTAACTTGACAGCTGCCATAGAGCCCGAGAACATCAATAACAGTGGTATTTCTTCCACCTTTATGTATCTTTTCTCCCTTTTGTAACCATGTCTGCCTGTTTTGTCAAAGGCAGGGAAAGAAACTATCATTCACAGCTCATACCTGAACAACAGAACTAACTCTTTCATCCTGACGAAGAAAGATTACTTGACAGAATCAGAAAGTGTATCCAAAACCCTGTCTCCGAAAGAAGGACTTTGATACAGTTTGATTATTCTTTTTCCTTCTTGCAGAAACTCTATTTCAGTTTCAGAAGACTCCTTATTTTGTTTTGATTCTTTTCCTTTTGTGTATCTCAGTCAATAAATGTCCAGACTTTGGCACTGACTTCTCACTTTGTCATGGCAACTGAGTAGTCCTTATTCTTCAGACCCTGAGCCTTGTTTCACTGTTTGATGTTTTTCAGTAACATAAACACCTTTGACAGCCTGGGCTTAATTATGCTATCAAAATTAATACAATATTAACAATTATAACAATTATTAACAATTGTATGTAACAAGTAATCAGTGACATTGATACAACTCCAGGTTGTAGATTTGCTGTTTCAGCAGATCTGACCCCTAATGAATGGGGGGGGTTTATATATATATATGTACACACACACATATATATTTACATTCTTATCTTTATATTTATCTATCAGAAATAAGACTAATCAAACATCATCTTGAGTTTTAAAAGTTCAGTTGATTTCAGGTGTTTGCTTTGACTGCATTCTGCGACATTTATATTTTATTGCAAAATATAAATGTTGCAATATGCATTTGCAACATGCTTCTACACGGAGTAGCTCTTCTACTGATCCCTGTCTACTAAAGGAGTTTAAGGCAGTAAGCCAGGCTTGCAAACCAGTTATAAACTCAGCAGCTACAGACATGCCATTTTTTGTCCTACCACTAAGTGTGTTTGTGGAGTTTCCTAGGCAGCAAGTCAAGGTTGTGTACTCCTGCCCCTATTCTCCTCATGTCTACTGGAGAAGCACAGCTGTTCCCCTGCCTTTGAAGACTTGTGTTCTCAGCCAGTGCACACTTTGTTCTCTAAAACCTTATCCAATTTATATGAACACTACTTCCAGTAAATGATCTCATAGTACAATTTTGCCCCAGTTTCGTAAGTCCTTCTGTAACCTTTCTTGATGCCTTCAGTAAATGTCTTCAGTGGTCGTATCTTCCTCATTGGTAGTTTACACTACCTTGATGCTTTGTGCTTGGCACTCATGCAGATATCTATTTAAAAGTACATTTTTAGCATAGGGATTTAGCCATCTGATTTCTATTAACAGTAATGGGAACTGCATGGCTAAGTCAATTACCACGTACTGTGCAGAACATTTACCACTTAGTACCTTCCCTTTGTTTTCCATCTGAGATGTTTTCTAGCCTTTCTGAAATTAATGTACTGATCTGAGTATTCAAGATGGATATGGGTCACTAAAAATATTGCTTATGTTGATGGGTATTTGTTGTTGCGTCCATTGACAGAAGTGAAATACCTCTCCTGGTATTGCATGGCTTCAGAAATGGTTTTGAGCCTTTCATTTTGATGCTGCTTCAGATTCACCCTCAAAGAAACAGAAGAGCAGTGTGAGTTGGACTGAGGGTACCACCACAGGACTCTCACGAGGGCTCTCACTGAGTGTACCATGGCACCTCTCAAATTCAAGTGCACGTTAAAGTATCCAACTGAGAATACAAATAAGCCTGAGCTCAACTCTGGTGTAGGCAACACAAACATTTCCCTTCTGTCTGCTGCTGTTTCCCTCACTGACAAGTGCAAATAAATGTAGGACTGAGCAAATTCAAGAGAGTAAAGCCAAGTTTAGCAGTGGACAAGCTGAATAGCAAGAATAGCTGGCAAAAGCCACAGACCTTTGGGAAGATCAATACTACGGCAGTAGTCAAGCTTGTGTGTGGTCCTGACATCCCAACACATGCGTTTTTTCCTTGGGGAAATGGTACTTTTTGCCAAAAGTGTTTTTGCCTTCTTTGGCTCACAAAGAAACTTTGTTCTTTCCGTTTAGATAAGGACCTACTTAGTATGACCTACATTTTAATTTTGCCACTGTAAAGAGAGAACAGAATTTCTGTCAGAATGGTCAAAGGAGGCAAAGAAAAAATATGCCAAACCCTCTATTTTAATGTTAAGAATGAGATTTTTTCTATTTTTCTTTGCAGACTATTTTTAACAAAGTAAAAAATGGGCAAAAACCTGAAAATGTTTATCAGCTTTGTCAGAAATTATTTTATTTCATTAGCTCTGGTTCAGAGCTTCCCAAACATGTAGGCAAAATTGTATGAGGCTAAGACAACCCAATTAAAATTAAGAGCTTGGAGTAGACTAGTAGATTGGTGAAGAGAGATGAGGTAAAAACTTCTGCCTCACTGTAGCAGCTGGCACCTTCCTCAGGAGAAGCGGCAGCAATGAGAGGATAGGGCTGTATGGATAAAACATACGTATTATCTTTCTGGACAGTACACTGTTTGAGCAGCTTGCCCTTAGATTTTATATGTAAAGAAGGTGGTCTTTTACCCCTGCTTCTCTTAGATATTCAGTTGTCTATGCTTAAATGTGGATTGTCAGAAGCAATTCAGCTCCAGGAAGAATATCTAGCAGCACAATTATTCACATCCTCCAGATACATTTGTCTCCCATTTGCTTATTTATCCACCAGGAAATGTAGAAATACCATAAAAGAACTGGCCTCTTGCTGAGATTAATATTCTGTGTTTAGCTTCAAATTAGCATCTAACAGCATTGCAACCTCTCTGGTTCTACTGAACTTCAGATCTCAGTAAATGAGATGCATGCATAAACGGTTGTAAAGGCCATAATAGTAATTACATTTAAAATAATTTTAGTCAGCACAGCTGATAATTTCACATAGGAGAACTTTCTCATTCAGGAAAAAATTGGGAAGAAGCTCTCATAACCATTGATTTTGTTCCTTAGTAAATCCTGTAATACTATGGAAGTCTTAGAAGGTGGGTTGAGATTTTGAAAGGATGAGCTTACAAACTGTATCCTGTTCATCTGAAACCAAACCTGACACAGTCTTGGTAAAACTAATGGAATGTGGCCTGTCATGAGTTAAGGACTGGTTATATAGTTAATGCCAATAAGGATGCACTTTGTAGAAAATAGGTCCTGTTGAACAAACCTGGAACGGAGCATAATTGGCTTCCGTAAGGCAGTAGACTTAACATAGCATTCCCATGAACAAGTCTGACTAGTCCTAATCTGCCATAAAATTAATATGAGAGATAAAAGGCTTTAATTGAGAGATGACAAAACAACCCAGTAGAAAACAAAAAATTCTTCTCCAAAAATGGGGAGTTGGAGTGCTATCCAACAATTTGGTAGATACTGCATTATGGTAGGGTGCAGTCCCTCATGAGCCTGCCTTATACAATTGGGGCATAAACTGCAGTTCCTGGAAGGGAATGCATCCTAGGGAGGGTATGTTTTTATGCTTTGAAATGAGAGTATGTAAATTATACTGAAGCAAGTATTCATTTAAATTTCCTAACAGAAAAAGAATCTATTAAAAAATGAACTATTTCCAGGAAAAAAAGGTAAATTCTATGGAAGATGAGTTTTTGTCTACTAGTCATCTGAAATGAAAACTCCTAATGAACTATAACTCTAAATGGCATGGTCATACATTTGAAAACAGAGTATAGGTCAGTATTCCAGAATGAGAGACTCCATCCAGGAATGCAGTGATGCTGGAAAGGGTCTGAAGGCCATGAATATAAGCAGTTGCCTCTTTTCTATCAGTGTGACGGGCTAGCATAAGCCTTGGCTGTACAGACAGGAATATCAGCTAAGAATAGGAGGTGCTTTTATCTTTTGTATACTACTACTGAGACCATAACTGAAAAAAAATGACCATTTCTAGTGCTGCAGTTTAAAAAGCATTCTGAAAAAGTGAGAAGCATTCAAAAAAAGTTAAATGAAAGATTTTGGATTTGGAAAACATATTTCATACTAAGGAACTTAAGAAACTTCATCTACCTATTTTGTTGAAGAGAAGACTAAGGGTTGGTTTGATCATGGTCTTTGAGTACCTACCTGAGGATCAGATTTCTCATAGACAGTTCTTTAATCTAGCAGTAAAAACCATAATGAGATTCAGCAGTTGGAAGCTGAGGCAAGACAAATTTAGATTTGTAATATGGAACTCATTTTTAACACTGAATGTAGTTAAACATAGGCATAACTTATCTAGGAATGTGGTTGATTCTCCACCATGTGGACCCTTCATTTTAGTATTGAATGTCCCTCTGAAACATATGCCATAGTTCAAACAGAAATTACTGAGACGTTTCTGTGGCTATGTTCTGCTGAAAGTAAAACAAAATAATCTTTTGATGGTGGCTTTCCAGCTTAAAATTTATGAGTTGTACCAAGAGTGTAAAAATATGAACTGAATATTAACCACTCCTAATGTCCACCTGAGACCACAGAAAACATGAAACTTCAGATCTGAAATGCAAACAGTATATTTTTAATGGAGTGATGATTCACATGTTCATAACTGTGGAAATGAGAGCTCCTCCACTCCATATCAAAAGAAGAAAAAAATGAGAAGGACGTTCATTACATAAGTCTTTAAAATCTGGCTTGAGCAGTGGGTCATTAAAGCCCCATGCAAGTGTAGGTTTGGGAACTCAGTTATATGTGCCAACCCTATGCAAACAGGGATAAAAATCCTTGTACCACAGCAGGTTCCGGATGCCTAGCTTTCAACATGGCTTCTACAGAAAACTCCTTCTGAATTCCTCATTATAATACCTAAATCACACCAGCTTGCATTTCCCTCCCCCCCCAGACACCTGACCTCTCGGTTGTAATTTATTTCCTATTGCATTCCTGTATCTTTGACAGCCAGGCCAGATGTTAATTTACAGCAGAACTGTTATGAGGATGAAGAGCTCTTTGACATAAGTGTGTACCAGCGCTTGACATTGCCAAAGTATCAACGACAAAAAGCTTTATCTGTTTAGTCGTCACGCTGATCCTATGCCTAATGGCTTTAAAAAGTTAACTGGCCCCTGACTTTTTCTGGACTAATGCAAGTTAGCTGTGAACTACGAACTTCTGAACAACCTTCATTTTTTTTTGGCAGTTTTTAGATCTCCCAGTGAGTTTTCTCTTCCTAGGGGAACCCATATATATATTTTAAAGAACCCTGGGAATCTGGTGGCTTTGAAATGAAACCAAACAAGCTTGTGAATATCTCTGTGAATGACTTTGTTTTTTGGGGGTAAGAAAACGACACAAGGGGTATATCTTGAAGACCCAATCAATGAGATTGCTAGTGGTCATAGTTTTGAATGGAAGTGAAAGAGTTAAACTGTGCAATTTAGTCATGGATGTTAACCAGATTTCATTCATCATTGGTCTATTTTTGGAAAATCACTTCCACTCCTTATTCACCTTGCCATTGCTTTCTACAACTAATAATGGGACTCCCTCCTCTAAGACATAATGGTATCACTTGGCATTTAATTTAATCAATGCCAAGCTTACTTGGCTTACCTGATCTTGGCAAAAGGTGGAGGGAAAAGGCAGTTATTCCTGCAGGTGGGATTCTTCAGTTTACATTTTATAAAGATTGGCAAAACTGGGAAGAATAAAGCAAAGAAAGAAAAAGGAAGTGAAGAAGTGCTGGTAAAGAGAGGTGACAGAAAGGTAAAGGTGATTTGTAATTTGTATTTTATGGATGAAATTAGAAGAAAATATTGTGGAAGCAGAAAGGGTGTTTAGTATGAACTGAGCCTGTGTTTGGGTGATAGCTGAGAGATAAATATAATGTGGAACTTGGCATGGATACAGACGCCTGAGCAGCTTCTGGAATCACTTCTCTTTCAGTATTCATCACATATATCACAATGGGGCTGTTTGAGAGGCATAAATAAATGTGACTCATAAATTTAACTGTGTTAGGCTAACAAGTTGCACTAAACTAAATAAAATAAGGAAAGAAATCTGTTAAACACAGAGTGCTGTAGTGTTACACAAGAAATGAAATACAGCTCATGTTCCCAGCTGGAGGAGCACTTGTGGCGTATCTTCACAGGTTATTTGGGAGCAGGTTGGCACACGTGGCCCATGAGAGCTTCGAGCACGCATCTGCTAAACAGGTATAAATCACTGCAAAACCGAGTAGTGTAGCTGTATTTCTGAAGTGAACAACCAAGATACATTTGCATTATATTTTCCCTTGCCTCCCTTCTCTCTCTCTGGTTTAGTTTCTTTATTTTCTAAAGGAGGCAGGACCTGAAGCATTGACCAGGGTTGTGGGAAAGTTCAGCTGCAAACTCGGACAGTGTCCAGCTCTACAGGCTTGAGCACATTGTTTCATTTCTCTTTGCCTCTATTCTCACGTAGCCCCTGTCTTTATACATTTTCTTCTTACAAGTCATTGGATAAGATGCACAAACTGCAGCTGGAGTGGGGACCAAAACTTTGGAATCTCACACCCTTGTTGCTGGGCAATGGGAGAACTGTGATGCATGAATAAGCTGATTTATGTAGGCATGGTCCAGTGACGAGAAGAGGTTAAGACCTCTGGTTGTGCTCCTTCTCAGATGTTGCAACACAGCTTATGAAGCAGGTCGTGAACTGCTTTAAATCACAGAGAAGGTCACTTAAAGAAGATGAAAATCACAGCTCAGTATGATGGGCATCCACATGTGATGTTCTTCACAGAAACTCAGCTATTGCTTGATGAGGACCGAGGACTGCTGGAGGAGGCAAAGTAAGCTGGTCTTCCCACACACTCTGTCCCTTCCTGCCAGCGAAAAAGCCCACCTTCCCAAGGGTGTGCACCGGTCCTATCTCTTGCTTGCCTGAAACTTGGCAATTAAAGGCCTTTCCCTGTTAGTGGAAGTGAGCTGCTCTGTTGTGCTTTGCATTGAACGTGAGGCTAAGCAAGATGTACTCTGTCTAACAGCATGTGCCAAATCGCGTGTGGGAAACTGCTTAGGCAGTTGTCTGGGGAATTTTTGGAGTTTGTTTTGTTTGTTTTTTTTTTTTCTTTTTTTTTCTTAGTTCTAGACATTAACACTTGAATGCAATTTAGGTACTTACCATCATTGTTTCTTCTATAGAAATCTACTTTTGGAGAGATTATTTCTTGGAATTTCCATTCCTTGACCTTTGAGGAGATTCCCTTCATTTACTGGGGCTTTACAGAGGGTCAGATATCTTAGCTTTTAACTTTAGCTCAAACCAGCATTTCAAATGTGCGGGAATTTAAATGTTTTGTAAATCCAGCCCTGCACCCCTTCTTCATGAATAAACAGTTATATTAAGATCTGCTTTGTAACAGGCCAGTAATTTTTGCTTCAGTCCTATAAGGCCTGCATCTTCTTCTGCATAACTTTCAGAAAGAAAGCTGAATCTAACATGTCTCCATTGGTTCTAGTGAGAATTTGGCTTGAACAACTGTGGACTTTGGCTCAGGAGAAAAAAAATCACCCTTGAATATTTTGCAAATCACAGGGAAATGCTTTGTCGTTGGAAACTTTTTTTTGTCCTTTTTTTTTTGAAATAGCACCAAAGCATAGTTGTCAGAGACATTCATTTTTTCATTGGTCTGACATTCAGAGTATATGATTTTGTTTTGTTCTTTTATTACAATAAGCCTTTACCTTAAACCCTTACTGTACTGATATCTATTATTATTGTTTTGCCTGTAATTTGTTCTGCCTATTTATTATTTTGCCTATTAATGCTGTTTCCACTTGGAACCCTAACAACAGTGTTTTCATACTGCATAAACTGATGTAGTCAGCTGCATATTTCAGGATCTTCTGCGCTACGTCTCATTTAAATTACCTGCAGTCTTTTGCAGGTATTTCAGTCAAAAAGCCCTGGCCAGTCAGAAGATGGAGAGTAGAAATATCGCTAGTCATCTTCCAACCATCTTCTCTTAGTAATTTGTAAAGATAAGAGATTGAAAATGAAATTAAAATTCTTTTGTAATTTCATTATCCTGGAAGTGATTTTATAGCCTGCTGAGAATTAAATGTTGAAGTACAGCACAGTGTACAAAATAATTCCTGTTTTAATACATCTTTATGGCCCTCAGAGGAGCAGAAGCACAGCTCAGCTCAGCATTAGCCTGTGTATTACTCAGCTTTCCAGGTCTTTAATTCAAAATGAAAATTAAACAATATTCTTTTTACCAGAGTAGTTCATCCAGAACTAGCTAAGAAAATAATTTTTCATTTTGAAGGGCTCTTACTCAACCCCTTTCAAGGTGATTTTTTTAATTGTTTAATCCCAAAATTGAAAACCCAGAATCTTCTGTAATAAAAGATGTGGAGCCCCTATGCACTAATTGCATTGCCTGCCCATTAGAGCTGATATGCACTAGTTAAAAAGCTATGATACTGCTCATAAAAGCATAATGCCTGAAATAAAATTCATGTGGTATCCAACCCTGATGAGTTCTGCTAGACTTTCAGGTATCTGCGTAAATAAAACATTAGTATTTTAGGATTATTTTGACAATTCCACCATTAAATCCTAATGAATAGTAGAAATCATGTGTTTGGTTAACCAAGTTTCTGACCTCTGCAGCAGATGTAAGATTAGAAAGCAGCGGACTTGATGCTGAGATCAATACAGACAGCAAGAAACCAGTTAGAAAGGGACAGTTCAGCTGATACAGGAGAAGCAGAGAGCTGCCTAGCTCCTTTCACAGGATTTTCTCCTAGGGTCTGGCATGAATTCAGCCCAGAAATAAAATGGGCTCCCTCCCTAGTTAATCCCTGAGCTTGCCTACAACTTCCTTCTCGGCAGCTCACCTCCCACGTCCCTCTAGCCCCTTGCCAATGGCACTGCAAAGCTCCCTGTGCACGTGATGGCTTTGCCTCTGATTTCTCCAGCATCGGGACCCTCCAGTCTCCTCTGGGACACTGTGCTGGCTTCTCTGCTCTTGCTCGACAGCCTGTGGCAGCAACAGGACCAAGGTTTAGGAACCGGCTTGAATATGATGCATGCTGGTAGAGGCACCAAAGAAATACTTGCCGGCTGATGTTGCTCTGCTACTTGGCTTGAGGTAGACACGGAGAGCGCCATAGCTAATGTCCCGTCTCTTCAGCATGTCATGAATACAGCAGAAAATTTGACTTGCTTGCTGCACACTAATTCCTTTTTTCTTCTGTGATTTTCCCCTCTGTTTTTCCTTTTTGTTTGTTAGCTTGTTTTGGATATTCATTTTAATTCCTTTGAAATGAATGAAGCCACCAATTTTTTGAAACAAATGAAGATATTTTACCATCCATAATCTTTGCATTCTCTGCTGAATCCAGCATTTTCAGTGTCAGCCACAGCAGCAGTATCTGCTGCCTTTGAAGTCTTTGAAGTCTCCACAGCTCAGGCTGAAGGCATTCAAAAGGGAGAAAGTAGCAGGTCGGGGGAGGTAAGGGGGAGAGGAAGGATTTTTTTCTTTACCTACAGCCACTCTTTACACTGTGAACGGTAGAAGTAGAACACTTAAAAAATAAAGCTAGCCATTGATTTTCCCTTCAAAAGAAATTTCAGCCTAAGCCAGGGTTATTTGAAAGCCTTCTTAGGTAACAGACAAATTATGACCTGATGAGGTTGGAACCGCAAATGACCTTTTTAGGGGGTAAAAAAGAAAGGGGCTGGATTTTTTAAGACCTTCTTATTTCCACTGTTTTAAAATATCCTTGACAGAAATCATAGTGACTATGTGTTTTTGGGGAAAACCATGAGAAGAAAAGCACTGTAAAAACAGATTGTAATTTACACATCATCGTACCACAAATTTGTCTTGTTATTCAATTCCTCATGACGGGGAGGGGTGTTGTTAGCTCAAAAGGCCTCAGCTGGGCAAGGTGGCTACTGAGCAGCTTTGTAGGGAAAACGTGGGTTTTTTTTTTTTCCAGAACCACACTCGAGGTGGGAGGTTTGATAGAGCAGGCTCGTGGAGGGCAAGAATGAGCGGGAGCTATCAGGTGTTCAGCTAATGCCACACACAGTGCAACCAAAGGGTAGCCACAGTGCAAGAGGAAGATATGGAGGTCAACTCACGTTGTCCCTGGACATGTCTGCTCTGAATTAAGAGGCAGGGTACATGTGACACAGAGCTTCAACTAATAAGCCTAGCGGAAAGGGTTATCTTCTCAGATGTGACACTGTGCTAATGTGGTCACAATGCTTCTGGACCCTTGATATGTACTCTAGGAGAGGTGCATGATGTAAAAAGTTCCTGAACAGTTCTCAACCCATCAATGCAAAAGACTTGACAGTTGTTAAAAAATATTTTGGGGCAATATTCTCGAAATAAATTCTGAGAGAGTGGAGACCTACTAATTTATTAAAAAATGCCAGGTTGACAGCTCGAGTTAGAGGAGGACTAGAAAGATTTTGAATATTGGCACTGTCTCATCCAGAACTGAAAAACTGACATTTTGTAAGAGTGAACTGAAAATCCAGGGGAGAGAAATATCTGATTTGGTCTGTCAAAATGTTTCGAGATCTTTTGTGTGCTTTTTCTCATTTGGAAACATATTTGTCTGTTAATTCAGTTCTCTCCTAAAAGCCATTTTGACCAAGAAAAGAGACCTTCGTGATTTTGAAAATGTCAAAAGAGAGTTTAGTGAAAATTCCTTTTCAAAATGGTAATGAGAAAGGGTTATTGCTGACGAATTATGTCAGGAAAGGCTGGGTCTAGTTTTACTGATGCTTTCTAAGAACTTCTTTGTTGCTGGAAAAATTGCAATGTGCTTTAGGCAGAGTAGATTTGAAAGAAAGCTGCCAGCTAGAATGGAGACCGCAACAGGGTCCTCGAGTCTGTAAGGAGCATGCCTTAAAATTAGAGTGTAGCCCGTGTTACTTATCACCAGGAGTAATTACATTCATCAGGTAAAAGATACTATGATCCAACAAAATTGACTGTTGGATACATCCTCAGGCAGAAACAGACTTTGGTTATCAAGGGCAAAAACAAGAACAGAATAACTATCTTTGCTATCAACAATTATGACAAAAGCAACTCAGAATATTTGCCTGACAACTATATGGGAGTTTACTCACATATGCTCAGCCACATTTCTTTTCAGTGTTAGTGAGATATAACAGGAGGTAGAGAAACCTTTATGCACATTATCTCCGGGGCAATGTTATATTAATAGGAAAGGACCAAAACGTCACAGAAAATAATTTCTCTCTAGTTTGTGTTACAGTATGTGATAATATATGCAGTATTGCTGGATGTGTGTTACTCCTTTGGATGAAAATACAGCAATGAATAATAAAAATTATGCCAGGTCTGTGCAATACAACTGTTTTTCAGCAAGGTTAAGAGTGCTGAACTTCATGGTTATGAAATGGAGTACCTCAGTTTTTAAAACTAGAAATATAATGAAATATAGGAAATGTTCCCTAACACCCCAGCTAGGAAACCACACCCTTCTCTTTACCAATGAAGATTAATCCTCCTTTGTGTATTTGCTAGTGCTTTTCTTGCATTATGGTTGAATGTTGGAAGTAATGGACCTTTTATCACTTCATTTGGGAAACTGTTTTGCAGTCAAATACATCTTTTACCATCACCCCATTTAGAAGCCTGTTGTGTACATTTATTTTCTTAATCTTACCCAATCCCTCCCATCTTTAATCCCTTAAATAACTAAGTAATTGATTTCACCACTTAAGGTTTTTACTCCTGCCTATATGCTTTATATTTGCTATCTCTATGCTTTCTTTTTTATCACAGCTTTTATTTACTTGAATCTTCTGTCATCTAATTCCCTTTCCAAGTATGTCTCTCTCTTTCACTGTAACATGATGATGGTGCTGCAGATTGAACTCTGTTTCGGAGGCATGGTGAGAGAATAGAGAAGGCCCTCACAGACTCATGGGCAAATTCTGCCCTTTTCAGTTTTCTGCAGAGGCACACTCAACTTCCCATATTTATGATTTCTACCTTTGAATTTTTTTTTTTTTGGTCCACCTGACTTTGAACAAAACTAGTCTATTGGCTGTGAGCAACGTGCTTAATAAGCTTTAACTTGTTATCCACTATCTGCAGCATGTGTTCTACTTTCCAACTGGTTGACAAAAATTTATGCATGTTGTGGGATGGCACTCCAGAAATTTCAAGATGGTAACATGAATATTTTCAGTGGGGACATATAACCACAAGTAAATAGAAGACATTGGCTTCCTTTGGATAGTCTTATTAAAAAATCTTTCCTGCTAATGTGACAGAAAACAATGTTTCAGGTTCTGTTTGTGTACGATACAATATTTGCATTAACATCTCACCAATATAACATTTTTCTTTGTTTTCTTGCAGGGTTGTTTTTTAAACTAATGAATCATCCATTATACTCTTAAACAAAAACTAGCCTTTTGGCCAAATGACACATGTGCAGCCTTTGTTCAGTCTGTCAGTTGCAAAAGGAATTAGTCTCGTGTGGAAAAATAATAATTATTTTCCTTCCTGCTCACATAATATTAAGAGAAATAAAATCTGGCAGACCTGTTGGACAAACCGAATTTTTCTTGTTCCTAAAATCTTTTAGATTTTACATTCTGCATACTGCTTGGGCTGAAGGAGCTGAGGTTTTTGATATCTACAACATTTTTATTTGTCATGCTATTTAATAAAGCTTGTGAGCCTTATGAAGTGAAGGATTTTTCAGACTTGGGAGATACTAGCATTGATTTGAAGGCCTGCTTGTTGAGGTCCATCTCAGTTTTGAAGTTATGACCTCTTAATGCTGGGTTTGTATCTCCTTAGAGTGCAAATTTAGCCTAACAGATGGTATAAGTACAGTCATGCTGGAGACACCGTATGTGTATCTGTTTTGATTATTTGGATCCACATGACTGTTCAGGACTTACACAAGCAACAAGGGTTTTCAGATCTTCAACACCTAAAGTGACCAGAATGAAACCATCTTTCTTCAAACGTCTTTTAAAATTAAAATGAACAAACAATCATTTGTTAACGTATAAAATTGTGAGGCTCCAGTGGTGCTCCAAGTGGAAGCAAGATTTTTTTAGAATAAAACCCCTGTTCCCAGGCAGTGCCCTGGAGGAGTCAACTATTGATGTCATTCTAACTTATGAAATCCACCAACATTTTCAATCTGAGTTTTGATCTAATTGTTGTAAAAACGTCCTATACACTAAAAGCTACTGATGACCTTCAAAAGTAGCTAACAAAGGCTTGTTCTCTGCTTTAGCAGATTCAGTATTTCAACTACTTTTCAAAAAGGTACATTGGATTCTTCCTATGATTGTGGTTGATGAAGCGACTCTGAGGGATAGCTCTACTCTCATCTGTCCATTTGTTAATACAATATTTTTCTTCAATAGCTAGACAATTTTTTTAAACCCCCAACCCCTATACATTTTCAAATTCCCTAGGGGTTTCTATTGCAATTTATGAACTTTTGCCCTCTTACATTTCAGTTATGAGTGATTTTTCTCTTATACCTATTTTTATTGTACTGTAAGAATTGATTGTGATTATCTTAAAACTATTCCAGTTCTTGCCAACTGTTCAGGAAATCGCTCTTCTAAGACTTCAGCATTAAGTTGAAAGATTTCATATTTATTTAATTGCACAAGCTTATTCTTCCCATCCATATTGCTGGTGATACAATTGCTTCTATGATACACATTTGGAAAGCTGAGAGTCTTTGTTCTCTCA
Source organism: Grus americana (assembly GCF_028858705.1). Taxonomy (NCBI): domain Eukaryota; kingdom Metazoa; phylum Chordata; class Aves; order Gruiformes; family Gruidae; genus Grus; species Grus americana. The sequence continues at coordinate 41,721,599 of NC_072854.1, forward strand.
TTCTATCTCTGGAGCTCCATAATAAATGTAACCAAGGTGTAGTTCATCGTTGTAGAAATATCTTCGGGCTTAGCTAGTGTTGGATGAAGTTCTTCTGAACTGAATTAAGAGAAGTTATACTAGGGATTAATTTGGTCCACTGTATGCAGCCTAGTTTTGAGGAATTTCTGTCCTACAGATGGTTTTTAACCAGTATGGCTGTTGACTATGACTTACTCTCTTCCACATTTGCAGAGAATGGGAGCTATGGTTAGGAGAAGATTTTGCCTTGTTTTTCTTTCTCTACAATACTCTCCCCTATTCTCGTTGCAGTTCAGTGTGGTGGGATGGGGAACAGTACAAGAAAATGTACCGCCTTCTTTGTGTAATGTCTTTAATCTAATACACCATATGGAGCTTCATGGTAAAGTTTAAAAATAAGAAGGAAAGCAGGGATAGAAAGTAGAAGTACAGCAAAGGAGGAAATATGTTTTAGATCAGATCAGAAATAGATGGAGAGTCATCGTTTGTTACAGGATCCATTTCAAAGTTGTACAGTAAAGAAGTTAGGGACACCATGCTCACAAGTTCATGATAGATGATGAACAGCATGGTCTCTACAGACTGGCGCTATGAAATCTGAGGCTTGGCACAGCCACAAAGGAAGCAGGAGGGCTGGAGGCATGTGTAGGAGCAAGTCTGGAGAAGCAGCAGATTGATTAAAGTTGTCAGAGTTCCCATCACAGCCCCTTCTTTAACACATGCTGAGCTTGATGCAGGTTGACTGATAAGCACACCACTCCTTTCCACATCTTATCAGACCTGGAGTTAATGCTGGGCAGAAGGGTAGCTGGCACAGCCAATGTGTAGGCTTACTGTACACAAAATCATCCCACCACTTAGCAATTTTCAGCTATCAGCAGCCCAGACTTGTTTTTGATGTGAGGAACTCCAGCTGCATTTTGAGAGATGACAAGACTTTTCAGAAGAGGAAAGCCAGGATTCTCACGGTAGGCTGGCTAGAAATGAAAATGCCTGCCTCCCATCTGGCATTACTTGTCACAGATTTGCTCTGCTGCCTGGAGAGAGACCAGAGCTCTCCATGGCGAGAGGAAGGCCAGCAGAAGAGGCACCAGTGATTTTGCCTGAGGGAAGCCTTCCAGTTTGGAAGATACTTGGTCAGTCTGATGCTTCCATCAGCTGTTCCTCTTCTCCATACAGCACTGGGACATGCATTCCTGCAGCTAGGTGTTTATGGGGAGACTTGCAGTAGTCCCAGGGTCCAAACTGCCAGTGAGGGAGAGAAAATACCAGGGAAAGAGGATGAGGTTCAGGAGTAAAACAGAAGCTGGCTAGCTGATGGCAACAGCTAAAAATTAAGGAGATAACACCATGGTCCAACCAGTCAATGACAGGTGCTGATTGGGAACAGGGATCTACTGAGGAAAGAATAAATATTGCAATTCTAACTTGAGTGTCGTGGTTTAACTCGGCTGGCAGCTAAAACAACCACACAGATGTTTGCTCACTCCCCCCTTCTCCCAGAGGGATGGGGAAGAGAATTGAAAATGAAAAAAAAAAGTAAAACTTGTCAGTTGAGATAAAGGCAGTTTAATAGGACAGAAAAGGAATACTACTACTACTACTACTACTACTAATACAAACCAAAACAAGTTATGAACAGCACAATTGCTCACCACCCAAAGCCGATGCTCAACTAGTTCCCAAGCCACCCCGCCAGCCAGCCCCCAGTTATATACAGAGCATGACATCAGATGGTATAGAATACTCCTTTGGTCAGTTTGTATCATCTGTCCTGGCCGTGTCCCCTCCCAGCTTCTTGGAGGCAGGGCAATACGAGAAGCTGAAAAGTCCTTGACTGCTTGGCAACAACTAAAACATCAGTGCGTTATCAAGATAATTCTCATCCTAAATCCAAAACACAGCACTATACCAGCTGCTAGGAAGAAAATTAACTCTATCCCTGCTGAAAACATGACACTTGAGAAGCAATAAACATTTTAGACAGAACTTGAAGGATTGTTTTTATTTTCTGGTGTGATCAGCAGATCTCCACGTTCCTCTCAGCCAGGCACATCCCAGCTCTGTAGTTACGATTAACCCCTCCCTCTTTCTTCGTAGGATGTACCCCAGCAGTGAATAAAACTTAAATCTGGTGTAAATCAGACTGCACTCAATCAAAAAGCCTAAATGACTGACATATTTTGAGTGTTTTCTGTGCTAAGCCCAAGTATGGCTTTATGTTTTAATTTTCTTGTGTGTAAAAAATTCTAATATCTATAGTCCCCCATGCTTCATTGTGCCATTAGATAATCATATGGGAACTTTTCTTGTTACAATTATGATTGCGGTTATTGCTATATTTATTGCTTTGTGTCTATTTATTGTGTCTAAGGAGATCAGACATACATGCTGTCAACTGATGAATTTCCCTGGTTATACAAGATGGGGCTGGTTTATTGGTTTCAAGCTGGGTGCTCTGTATGCTGAAAAGTTAGAGAAAGAGGTGAGATGTGACTTTGAGACGGAGCGCGAGCAGGACTTTTTGGACACAGAATTTGCAGGGCTTGTGCAATTGGGAATTCCCGAAGAAGTAAAATGTTTGTTGTTAATGGCTTTTATTAAGTTAAGCTTGCTTGGCTTTCTGTTCCCTCTTTGTAGAGAAACAAAACAAATCCAGGTGCAGGTCTGATCTGTGCTACTGATTTCTCAACCAAATGGAAACAAATCTGGAAAGCACAGCCCTGCCCACCTCCACCAACCCAACCATGTGAACTAATATGACAATGGTGTTTTAATTCTAAAACCTGAATATTTCCCTTGGCGCTGAACATCCTGTGTGCTGAAAAGTGACAGCAACTGGGCTGAGCAAAACACCTGCACAGCCTGGCATCTCCAAACATCTCAAGCATCTTTATGTCCCAGTGTTAGCAGAGTTCAGTGTTTGACTAAAATCAACCTTCTGCAAAACCTCCTTGAAAGGCTAGATCTGTGTTAGGCAGAGCCAAGGCTTCCCAGCCTGTCACAGAAGTGATCATTCTTTGCTGAGGCTTGAACTGACTCGAAAACTTCCACCCCTTGCTCAGCCCCGCGGCACGGTATATTTAGGCTGCATTGTTGCCATCCCATCCTTTTCCCTACCCTTGTAGCAACAGCAAGCTAAATGAGCACTTTTTCATTTCAGACTCCTTTTAGTTTCTGAAAGAGATGAATGTTATTTAAAATTCCATCCCACCCACAATGTGAAACTAATAGATCTGCTTAATTATGGGAAAACTATATGTATGGGTATTAAGGAAAAAACCCTGAGAAAATGTTTTTGAATGCTGATTGCTAATGAGATCTAATGATACCAAACAGAGTGTGCTGCTCTAAGTATTTCAGCATGATAAATGTTTTAAAATTTTACTGAAAGAAACACTGAAATAAGTTACAGTGCCACTTAGCAAGACACCCTGAGTGTAAGTAATAGGCACCAGGGAGTATTACTTCAGAAAGTGGGCCAAATTACACATATTAGTTATATATTTCCTTCCGAACATACTTCCTTCCTTTCTTCTTAAACAGACAAAATTCCCAACTGGTTTCACTGGGAGCTATGGCTAAGCAGGAGTAAGCTTCATGTTACAGTTAATGTCAGCTTTCTGCAATATATGAAAAAGACATGTAAGGTTAACAAAAAATGCTGCTACCTCCCGTTGCTCAAAACACTTGAGCGGTCAGAATTAAATTTAGTGACTGATGTGAGTTAAATTTAGTGATGAAGCATCTTTAACGTCTGTGAAATGCTTCAGACAGGGTTATGTAACTGGCAGCCTCATAGTCCCAAGAGATCCCTGGAGCCAGACATTTAACAAGGCTTCTAGAGGGATATTCCCAGGCAATGGTTAACGCTCACAAAAAAAGAGGGAAGATCAAACCACATGTTTCAGCAGAGCCGCTTCAAAGCTTCACAGTGGTGCAAATAAAATCCAAATATTGTTGCTAAAGGATAGCAGACTAGACCTTGTTGGAGTAACGCTTTTCCCACTGTGGGAAGTAAAGGAAGAGAAGAAGGGCCTTGTTAGCCTGGAGATCTGGGATACTAGACCTCAGCTCTTTGCCTTTCAGAAAGCAGCAGCAGACCTAGTTTTCCACAGCAGTATCCGAAAAGCAAGGCTCAGAGGGCAAGGAAGCCTGCTGCTGCTGCTGCTGCTGCTGCCACCCCATAGCCCTTCCCGTCCTGGAGCTCTGGTATGGTCAAAATAGGCAGCGGGGTCATTTTGCTGTCACTGGCAAACGGTGATTCTAAGCAAGAGTCCTGGATGCAAAGGTGGGATAGCCAAGACTGCACTGCTCCCCGTGTATGGGTAGTGCTGGTACCAACGCAGGGATGAAGCCCTGATTACTCCTGGGCAGGTGGGCCATGGGTTATGAGCAGAATCCAGTTCATGGCTTACAAGTCGGTGCTGTGTGCACATCGAAGAGTGACGCTACTATACCAGGGCCCCGGGGAAAAAAAGCAAACTTTCTCTTTATTTGTTTTTTCTTCAAATGGCTGTGTGGCTACAGAGGGAAGCACAATGGGGAAGCAGAGTGATTTGTACCAAACAGCTCTTGTTTCATTTTAGAGAAAGACTTACTTGAAATCAGTCATTGCTGTCCCTCTCTGGTGGCAGATTTCTATTTTGCTTATAGCGAAGACCCATAATTCACTTAGTTAAGTGTTTGTGTAGTCTGTATTACTTTGGTGATACATGACATGAATAAATCTCTGACACTTGCATTTCTTAGCACAACTTTTATTTATGTGTATATAGAAGTATTTTAATAGTGTTAGGGTTATCACGGCTAGTGTTACACTTGATGAAAACCGCAGCAGAACTTAGATTCCTACTTATATCCACAAGAAGTGCTCCTTCTTTGCCTTATTACCATCCAATCTCATACTTCAAGTCAGATTTTAGAGCTAGAGAAGACCTCAAAATCTGCAGTATGTGAAGGATTAATGTAATACAAAATCTTCTAAATGAATAGGAAACAAAAGAGATTACTATGATACAGTGAGCATCAATATAGTCTGAGCCAAAGATCACTGAAGGTATGGGAAAGATTCTCAGTTACCTTGACAGACTTTGAATAGGGTCATGTTTTATACTGAAAACTCTGAAGCGATTATTTCTTTTGTGTGATTTTCTACTTCCTTTCTCATTATTGTATTCTCTATCCAGTAGGGATTATAGCTTTTATGGATAAATTCTTGAATACTCCATTCTTAAAACATCAATGGCATTTGAAAGTACAAGTTCATATATATATATAAAAAAAAAATCCTAGAAAAATATATTTTAAGAACTTGTTGCTCTGTAGTCTTCCTGAAAGAAAATGAAAAGGCCAGTTTTTTGGTTGGCAGTAATAGCCTTTACCTAGCTGAGCTGTCATCGTGTCTCATGGGAATTTAAAGTTCAGGTGTATCAGGCACTGGGTTTTTATATAAGCTGAGACTTGTTTAGACCAGTCTTTGCCTCCTAGTATGTCCATGGGGTGAAAATAAGTTTTTACTCTTGATTTTATTTCAGGAAGACAAAAAAATGACCGAGATTTTTCATGGGATATGAATCCCACTTTTTGATAGATGAGCCCTTGTATTGAGTGGGTGTGGAATCTGAGACACTTTGGGCTTTGATCCCTGATCCTGCAAAGCATTGAAATCATACCATTCTTTCAAAATAGAAGACACAAAACCCCCACAACTCCCGTATAAGACAGGGAATTTCTTGGTGTTTCTCAAGTAAGTGGAAATTAAGAGTAATCAATATTTTGTAAGAATGGGCAAAAAGCAGCAACAAAAGTCACACAAAAAAGTTCTGTGAAGTAATCGGATCAATGAAGTATGTAAAGTACAATAGATATTATAAATATAACACAAGCAATCCTAGACACAAGTGTAATATACTCCTGGACATTTTATAAAAATGCACACTTTCTATCCATGATATAGTTAATGTTCAGTATATGTTTGTATACAAATGTAAGTACATTACCGAACTGCCAACAGTCTAAGGCAAAACAAAAGAAAAAAATACACTTTCATCTGCTCCATTTTGTTGCCTTACATATCCTGCAATGCATCTTTATATATATAGGTAGCCTGTTTGTTGTTTCAGAATTGCAGCTATAGTAAGTGAAAGTTCACCTTTATTTCCTATTCCCAGTCTTGGAATGCCAGCCAGGTAGGTTAACGTACATTTCTATTTATCGCTACACAGAAATAATTCTTTCATCAGTTTTCTAACCTACGAGCATGAGCTTTCAATTTTGTGTAAGCTATCAAGGCAATCTCCTGTATCAAGTTGTCCCCTCTAATATATTGTTATGGTATTTTGTATCTCTCATAGCTTGTAAGAGTATTTTGCAAAAATAACTCCCAAGCTTTTTCTCTCAATGTTTTCTTCCTAAAAGAAAAGTCATACTGCTAATAGTGGCTTACAATATATCCTTCCAATTCACTAGACAGATTTGCTGCGTCTTGTTTTTTTTCTTTTCTGGTGATGCCTACATTGAAAGACAAATCTCTCCCTAACAGCTAAATATATATATGAAATGTATTAGATAAAAGTTAATTTGAATCCTTTATGCAAGTGAAAAGGATGGACCTTCTGTCTTAGAGATTGAAACATTTGGGATTCCTATCTGTTCTATTCAGCAATGCTACCAGCTCTGTCTTTTGGTCTCCCCTTTATTCTGAAGTGCAGAGTCCAAGCAGGGTTCAGGTCTCATCTCAGCTTCCTGTAATAATGATGGCAACAGCAACCAATAAAAAAGATTAGTGTTTTCAATATCCCTGGAAAAGTTTTCCCTGGCTACTGAAAGTAGCCAGACCTTTAGTTAGTATATAGAAACTAGTCTTCCTTTTTGTTCAAGGTGCTGAATATTAGACTTCTCTATTAAAACACAAATGGGAGACAGAAAACAAATAACTAAATAAAAGGTATACTACCTGAAATATAAGCATAGCTGCTGTTCTTATAATGATTTTACAAATACTCTAATAAAACAGAATAAAAAAGTAAAGTCAAGGCAAAAATTATTTGAAGTGTCCTATGACACACAAACAAGAGCAATGCAAAATTGCTCATGCTGATTAGTGGAAAGAAACAGGCATTCCTAGGGTTTGATTTATGACATTGCTAAGCAAGTAAACATCTAAATTAGGTCAAATGAATTGTGCATCATAACTGCTATTTCTCTTCACAGAAAGGAGAATATCTAAGTGAATAGCTCACATGTAGACCCCTATGTGGTATGCTAAATTTACACACATACCTCATGTAAACTAGCAAATCAGGAGGGGTGCACAGTGTAACATATTGTGTGTTGTGCCATGCCTTGGATGATGTATAATTTACTGTCATTGGTATATGATGAAAGAACTGAGTAACCGAACAAAATAATAAATCCTCTGCAGGCAAACAAATGGAAGGAAATGCCTGAGGTCCACTTGGTATTTAACTGTAAAAATAGTAATTTTCATTTGACTTCCAGTGAAGACAAAGTTTGAAATAATGAAACATGTTGAAAAACAGAAATTCTGCTTTTTTACTGGCTCTACTAATAGTAGTCATGTAGTAACAAGGGTGGTAATATCATCACAGGATAAGGACCTTCACCTAACAAAGTCCTTCTGTATGAAGTTATTTTAAGTACAGGCTTAAATTTCTCATGATTTTTTGTCTTGGTCCAGGGCCTAGATTAATTATATTTTTGGAGTAGTATGCCATGTGCACAAATATCAATACAAAAGATAAAACTCAAGTGAACCAGAAGTAGTTCTCCATTTTTTTGAAGACAACTGCAAAATAAAAAGATAAAACTCAAGTGATCCAGAAGTATCTCTACATTGTTTTGAAGTCAACTGCAATATAATCAAAGTGAGTTAGGGCAGTAGAAAAATATACAAAAGCAAATACACAAGAAAAATAAAATCAGATTATCACTATCATTATATACATTAATGTACTAAAAGAAGATATTTTGCCACCTGAAAATAAGTCACCAGTTTGAACTAGATTTTTCTGAAATGAGTTGCGGGTCACTGTATGAGAGATATGTTAGAAGAACTTCAGAGCCAAGAGTAAGTCACATTATCTCATCCACCCTCTAAAGTTTCTGAACTGATTTTACATACAATAGAATGGAGGAAGGAAGAAACTTGACTTTGAAATTTGCTTATTTTCTGCTTAAGAAAAGAGGTGGCATGTGCATAAATATCTCCCTCTCTTTCTGTTGTGCATTTTTTCTCTCAATAGCAGTAGAATTTCCACTTCTGGGCTTGATGGCCCTTAATCAGTTTTCATCAGGTGACAGATTCATGTTCTCCAGTTGTATGAAAGTGTCTGGCATAAATGCTTGTTGCTTCCATAGTCATATTCTTTTAAAAAAGTGTCTGTCATGAGAGAACTTCAGGCATCAGAACTGCTTTTTTCCCCTTCTTCTTCGCTGCTATTCTGTACCACTGCGCTAATGTCTCATTATACCTGTACATGAAAGGCTATTATCCTTCACACGTTTAGCTGCTGATCTAAATGAAAGTACATTATCTAAATAGTTGAATCAAGAAGCATACAACCAAAGCTCATTTCAGTCTGATCTGTATTTCTTGGTGCTTTAGCAGGTTAACAGCTTCCTGTGAAATTACTTTATTCAAGGGTTTTCACCATAATTTGGTCATAATGTGGTCTAGACCAAATGGTAATAAGAACTTGCAGAAAATCTGCAGTTCATTTTCATTTTATGTCTCAGGAGGAAAACAGGTCTTTTCTAAATAATTCAGAAATTGCTTTCAGAAACAATATGCACATTATCAAGGATAGGTCTAATAGGGAATTTATCTAACAGCACAGAGTGCGTATTTCAAATACTTATCATAGCACATGAATATTGTGATATTGAATATCATCCTATTAATATTAAATGATCAGTTAGTTAAGTCCCTGCATATTTACGGCAGTAATACTGGAAATAACACACAAATTAAGTTCTTTTTTGAGTGCCGGGTGTTTATTTCACGCTCTCAGAGGATCTCAGTGGCACTGTAATAGTATTCCATCTATGCCAGCATATGTTATTATCATTGTGGAAGTTTATACTGGAGATCATTTTGTCATTAATCTAGGCTTCTGGAAAACTTCAGAACAGGAAGAGCATGTCATGGTAGAAATCAAACAAATATATCATCTAAACCCAACAAAAGTGGAATTCAAGTATGCATGCTGTATTTCCATTCTACATGCTGTTTGCTGGTTGTTATACTAACATTTGTACGTGATGTAGGCTGAAAACATTTAATTGTTTTTTGAAGGAAATTAATCCTATTTTACACAATTTTGGGATTTTTTTCTCTTGTGGTTAAAAACTTCATGTAAATAATTTAACCCATAACAGCTTCAATGTTGCAAGTAGATTAAAAATGAGAATGTCTGCTGCAATTCTTTTTCAAGAAGGTATTTTATCAAGAAGGAAATTTATCCAAATTTGATATATTTTTAAAATTAGGCCAGATGTTTTACGTCTTCAGAAATCAATAAAGGGGTTTATTCTTCTGTTGTACCTCTCTGGTTACCCACTTTATCTCCAGTCTTCCTACTTATTTAACTCTGCGTTATGTTAAGCAAAGATGGATTATTGTTAATGTCCTTCTCAAAAAGCAGACACCTCCTACTTCAGCATGGCAAAGAAAAGGTTTTGAACACAGATTCTTACCCTCACATAGGCCTGAGCCACTAGACCACAGAGAAATGTGAAGAACGAGGGGGGAGACAGACAAGCATATGGGCAACTCAGACAGACGATCTGAAGATGACATAACTTCTGGTAGGACTATATTTCATGGGTTCCTGAGCAACAACTTACTTTGCTGGCAAAACTACATCCAGGAGAGTGTCCAGCATGTGCCTAAGCCTAGACAAAGGATAGTGACTCTGTAGCTGGGTGGTTACAAAATCTGTTGGGTGCATGAGGTAGTATGGATGTGCTGGCCCTAGGGAAGATCTGTCTGATAGATGGAGGCTTCAGAATAAAAACTATTCAGTTGTCACGTACACATATTCCTGAGTTGAAGGTAGCCTTTTGTGTGCCAGCTTCAACACCAAATTTTGTTTGAATTATCGATGGCAGCTTATGATCTTCCACTAATTGTGTGACTCTACCCACCAAGTGGGTGCATAGATATGAAGAAGAGAATAGAAGTGCTGGGTGTAATTGTATCCTTATAGAAACAGGCGAGGGATCTAAACTAAGGATTTAGCTTTTCTTACTCTCTGAAGTATGTCTTTTGTTAGAGATACCTGAACTCGCTCCGAACAAACTGGTGCGTCTCTCCGGCATAGCTCAGGCATTAGCTCAGGTCTGGGAAGCAGCGCAGCCGTGTTATCTCAGCATGCCACCCTGGGGAGAGCATGTCTGGCTTTGTTGCTTCCAGTTTTGGAACAGGCTTGGTTGCTGTGAGCTTGGGAATCTCTGTGCCACAGATGTTCGCATGCCCTGAAAAGCAAATCCAGCCTATTATACTGCATACATCAAATCTGACATGCAGTTGCTGCCCTTATTGCCATCCTAGTCGGAACTATAAAAAATTGAAATTTACTTACTTATTTCATATCTCCAGTCTTTCTTACTTGCCAGACTTGCTGGTCTCCTCTTTGACCTGTAGCATAATGCTCATGTCTGCGCTGCAGAACTGCATTTAACGTTTTGAACTGTTTCTCAACTCGGGATATCTGCTTTTCACTTTTAGGCTGGGCGCTTGTTCACGTTGCCGAATAGGCAAGAACTTTCAAGTCATAAACCTGAGTTTTCTGCTTTTCCAACTATAATTTTCTATCTTATAGTCTGAAAGTGTTCACTCATCTGGTGCAGCAAAAGTTCTTCCCTTTCTCGTTTCTTTGTCTCCCTACCTCTCTGTCCAGACTTGTCTTCTTCTCACTGTTCCTTTTACACCCACTTTCATCTGTCTTCTTTTCACTGGTCTGTGCCTAATTTTATTTTATTTTCTACAGATCTTCAGTTTAAAAAACTCACCTCTGACTCATTCCCCTCAAAATGTATTCAAAGAAATATCTTCATTCCTCATATTTCTTCAAGACCCCTACAAGTGGGTTTTGTTTCTGAGGTTTTGGATAGATATTTCACTTCCATGACAGATATTTCAGGGTTCATATCACTGCATCAGAAATATAGCCAGTCCAGACTCATAAATCAGTATTACTAAGGTGTATCTGAAGAACTGAAACACTTTTATTGCAAACATCAGTGATAATATGGGCCTCAGAATTGCCCTGGAATATGGATGAGTACAAACCATTTAGGAACAAATATTCTGGCTGATAACTGACAGCCAGCCAAAAGCAGCCCCTGATAAAGATAAATAACCTGTACTCAGGGAAATTTTTTGCATCATTAAACATGGTGAGCATATTAGCTAGCAGGGGGTGGAGCTGAGTCCCTAAAGAGATAAATCTAAATTATATGCGCTGCAGTGATCATAACAGTAATGCACCATCTTGGCTAACTAGCTGACATCAACGGGGAAGGGAATTTCAGATTTAAATGAACCAAACTAAAGAGCATCGAAGTACACATACAGATAAATAGGAGCACATTCATGAAGTTTTTAGCCTTTTTCTGTGGTCTGTTTTCATTGGTGCCAAAGCACAAGGAGTTTAGACTTTTCTTGTCAGTCTCTGCATCATTTTTTATTTTCACTTTCTTATGTGGTTTGATTAATTACTCCTTTATTTGCCTACCATTAATCACCTTATACCATAGTTGTATCAACTCTTGCCAAAAGCTTATAGATGGATAGTAGAAGTTTAGTGGCATTTTTCCATAAACAAGAAAGTACACTTAGTGATTATACACTTAATATTTCAGAAAGGGAGAACTCTGAAATCAAAGCAAAGAAAACATTTAGCTACACAGACACATCTGAACAATCAAATTAAGCTCTGTTAGGAGAACATAAATTGGATGAAATGTTTTCCTTAAAATGAACAAAGTATGTTTCTAAAAGCATATCAAGTGTATTTTCTTAGGATGAGGAATGTCTCAGTAAAAGATAATTGCCTGCTTTTAAATACGTCCTTTTTGTTTTCCAAGAAAAGTTTGGGTTCAATCTGCTAGATGGTGCATGGAGTAAAAAGATGAATATTAATTGGTTGAAGCT